>NC_137018.1:40492087-40502087 GCF_032717465.1 Coenobita brevimanus
TCTCTCTCTCTCTCACACACACACACACACACACACACACACACAATATATATATATATATATATATATATATATATATATATATATATATGGAGAAGAGATAAGAATTTTAAAAAAGGAGGAATTATAATATTGACAAAGAAAAATCTACAAGAGAACTGATTGCAGTAGAGATTACTACATCTGAAGGGAAATTAATTATGGCAAATTTATACATGCTTCACAGAACAAACATTTGGAAACGAGGCGAGTATGAAGACCTGGCAGAGAGTACAATTTAAAGTTTAAGAGCATTACTACATAGAATTTAAGAGAAATCTGAGGGAATTATATTAACCGGAGATTTCAGTACAAAATATATAAATTGGAATACTCCAGATGCAAGAAACCATGGAAGCTTTTGGGATCAAAAGCTCCTTGACCTTGTGCAGGAGTTTTTCCTAACACAGCATGTAAAGGAAAACACCAGAAAAAGAGGACTTGATGATCCATCAGTACTAGGTCTTATATTTAATAGGCAAGAAAATAATATTGATAATATGATATATCACCCTCCAGTTGGCAAAAGCGATATCACCCTCCATTTGGCAAAAGCGACCATGCAGCATTAAATTGCAACTTCAGGATTGCATGTGACATCGTTAACAGTAATGAGTTTCAAAAAGAGCCTAATCTACAAAAATGGAAACTACCATGACCTAAAGAAGTACTTCGTAGAAATAGATTGGGAAAAGGAGCTTAGAGAACAAGATTTTAATGTTATATATAGAAAATTTTGTGAACTTTATGAAACAGGAGTCCAAAATTACATCCCACAGCACAAAGAAGCAGAAAAGAAAAAGAAATGGTTTAATATAGAATGTAAAAAATCAAAAGAAAAAAAAGAGACATTCTGGAATAGATACAGAAGACACAGTAGTGAGAGGGCATGTAACAACTATAAACAGGCAAGAAACGATTATACAAGAATAGGGAGAGAACCCCAAAGACAGTGTGAGGAAAACATAAATAAAAATAGTGATCAACCGAAACTATGTTACAGCTGCATCCGAAGCAGAACCAAAGTTAAAGATAAAATACAGTCCATTACGGACGAGGGGATCATCTGTACACAAGAGAAAGATGTTTGTGAAGGACTAAATGAAAATTTCCACTCAGTTTTACAGAAGAAAATAATTTTGAGAGAGATGATATGGAACAAGCATGCTAACACATATTACCATATATACAAATACCGGAAAAAGAAATACAGCAGGAGTTAAGTAAAATAGATAAAGGAAAAGCAAATGCTCCCGACGAAATTTCATGTTGGGTGCTTCTTGAATGTGCAAAAGAGTTAAGTAGACCAATATATTTAATATTCAAGGAATCCTTGGGTCAAGGAAAGCTTTTTAATATTTGGAAGAAAGCAAACATTGTTCCCTTATTCAAGAAAGGCAGTAGACAAAATTCACTCAACTACTGACCAGTATCACTAATCAGTGTTGTAAGATATTAAAAAAAGCTGATAAGAAAAGTTTGGATAAACCATCTAGAGCACAGTATGATAACAGAAAAGTAGTTTGGTTTTAGAGAGGGAAAATCATGTGTTACTAACCTATTAAGCTGCTATGAAAGAGTTGCAGAAACATTTCAGAGAAGAGAAGGAAGGGTGGACAGTATCTATCTAGATTTCAAGAAAGCATTTGAGAGTGTACTGCACCAAAGACTTTTATGGAAACTGTACCATCAAAGAGGAATCTAAGGCAACATGTACTGTTGGATGCAAGATTTTCTCAGAAAAAGGGAAATGAGAACAGTACTAAGGGGAGATTACTCATTATGGAGGGAAGTGACCAGCGGAGTCCACAGGACTGAGTGCTGGCACCAATTATGTTTTTAGTGTATATAAATGACACAGATAGTAACATTGGAAGTGAAAGCTATCTAAACATGTTTGCTGATGATGCAGAAATACAAAGGAGAATTACTAACACAGACTCTTGTAGAGAGCTACAGGAAGAACTAAATAAACTTCATGAATGGAGCGATAAATGGCAAATGGAATTCAGTGTGGACACGTGTCATGCAGTTAAGTTTGGTAAAAGTGGAAAAAGACCAGATTGGGATTATAAGTTAGGAACTAAAACCCTACACATAATTATCAGAAAGAGAGAAGGACCTAGGAGTGATTATTAGTAACAGACTATCTCCGGCTGACTACATCAGTGAGAAGGTACGGAACATGTATACACTGCTTGCTAATATGTGAACAGCATTCACATACATAAATGAAGACATGCTGAGAAAGATAATAACATCATTCATCAGACCAACCCTGGAGTATGCATCAGTAGTCTGGAATCCTTATTTTAAGAAACACATACAGAAGACTGAAAAAGTTCAAAGGGCCGCTACAAGATGGGTACCAAGCTTAAGGGATCTAAGCTACAAAGAAAGACTAGCAAAATTGAATCTGCCAACACTACAGAAGAGAAGGAAGAGAGGAGACATGATTATGGTATATAAATGTGTCTCAGGGAAAGAGAAAATAGACATAAATGAGTATATAACCTGTGGGGAAGCATCTGCAAGAGGACACTGCAAAAAACTGCATAGACAGGTGATAAACACGTAAGGAAATTCAGTTTCTCTAATCGGGCAATTGATCAGTGAAATGCACCATGTGTGCCAAAACAATTAATAAATTTAAGAATATGTGTGATAGCAGTGATTTAATACACGGGACAGTACGAGCTTAACTCATTCCTGTTAAGATACAATTAGGTAAGAATTAGATAAGAAACACACACACACACACACACACACACACACACCTCTGCCCCGACTAACGTGGGGGTAGCGGAAGTGGTTAGGTTTGAAAGTCAGGCGCCCTAGGGTAGGCTTCAGGCTGCCCGGGAGCAGCAGGAGAGAGAGAGAGAGAGAGAGAGAGAGAGAGAAGGGAAATGGATATCGGTATAATCGGAGGTGGGGTGGGAGAGAAGAGAGGGTACAATATAGAAAAGGAAAATGGAAGAATTATAGGGACGAGATTATTGGTATACAGTAGATACAAGGAAGATTGGGGTGGTACAGTAGTAGGGCAAGAAAGAGTAGATGGTAGAAGAGAGAAAAATGAGGTTGTAGGGAAAAGCTTATGACCAGATACAAGTTAGAAGTTAGGGGGGGTAGGAGAAGGCTAGGAGAGAGATCAGGCAAGAGAAGTGACGAATAAGACAGTAGGTTAGAGAATATATACTGTGTGTGTGTGTGTATATATATATATATATATATATATATATATATATATATATATATATATATATGATGAAAAGGTTGCAGAGACTGAAATCTTAATAAACAAAAATGATGGACAGAGTCAAAGAATAGCATATGAATCGATTAGAGAACTGAGTGGTAATGCAGGTAAACGCAAGGAAATACCAGTTAGAGACAGGGAAGGAAATTTATTGACCAAAGATGGAGATATTAAAAATAGATGGAAAGAGCATTTTGAGACAGTTCTTAATAGACCAATACCACCAGAAGAGGATATACCGTCTGCTCAGGAAGATTTAAATATAGAAACAGGAGAGTTGAGGCTTGCAGAAGTGGAGAAAGCAGTAAAACAGTTAAAGAATAATAAGGCACCAGGGGAGGATGGTTTATTTCCGGAAATGTTTAAAGTGGAGGGGGATAGATTAATAATGACCTTGACCAAGCTATTCAATAAGATATGGGTGACGGGGTTACTACCATCAGTTTGGAAGAATGGTGTAATTGTTAAAGTTCCGAAGAAGGGAGACCTGAGTGAATGTGGTAATTGGAGGGAATCTCTTTGTCACCGATAGCTTTGAAAGTTTTCAGTAGAGTGTTGTTAAATAGGTTGGAGCCGGTGGTTGAGGGTATTCTGAGGGATGAACAGGCTGGTTTTAGAAAGAGACGTGGTTGCAATGATCAGATCTTTATAGTTAGGCATTTGATGCAGCAAGTTAATGAAATGAGAGTACCGTTAAGTCTTTGTTTTGTTGATTTTGAAAAGGCTTTTGATAGTGTTTCGAGAGAGACTATGGGGAAGATCATGAGACATTATGGAATACCAGAGGAGTTTGTGAGGGTCATTATGAACATGCATGAGGACACATTTTGTAAAGTGATGGTTGATGGTTGTCTGAGTGATTCGTTTGAAGTCAAGTCCGGAGTAATTCAAGGTGGTGTTCTATCGCCTTTACTATTTATATTGCTCATTGATTACATTATGAAACGCGTTGGAACAGAAACCGGTGCAGGTATACTTTGGGGAGAGAACAGGAAACTTTTGGATTTAGATTATGCAGATGATATAGTTTTGATTTGTGTTGGGCCAGAAGAGATGCAGAGAGTGTTGGACTGTTTGGTGGGTGAAGGTCGCAAGGTGGGTTTGGTTATTAATTGTGGAAAAACTGAAATAATCAATATGAATATGGAAAATGCACAGGAATGTGTAATTGGAGGTATGGTTGTAAAGCAAGTTGATAGGTTTAAATATTTAGGTACTTATTTAGCCAAGGATGGTTCTTTGAACTTTGAATTCGAGGAAAGTTAAAGAAGGCTAATCAGGCAATGGGAATGCTTAAAAATATTTGGAATAATAACAATTTCTCTGTGCATACAAAAATCAAACTTTATAAGGTAATGGTTAGGAGTATCTTAATTTATGGACACGAGTCTTGGTACAGCACAGTGACTATGGAAAATAAATTCTTGGTGTTTGAAAATAAAGCACTTAGAAGAATATTAGGAGTTAAGTGGTGGGAAAGGATACCAAATAGTAGAATTAGAGAAATAACGGGAGTGCAGCCGATCGATGAATATGTTAGATTCTCACGATGGAAGTGGCTAGGACATGTGTATAGGAGACAGGGAATAGTACGAGGTACACCAGGGTGGGTGGCACTTGGTAGGAGAGGTAGAGGAAGGCCAAAAGAGACTTGGGTGAGGACAATGAGACGGGAAGCTGGAGATGAGTGTTGGGGAGATCTTGAGGCGTTAGCACAAGGTAGGATGTGGTGGTGTGAGTTCATCAAGGCCCTATGCATCCCCGAGGGTGCCACAGGAAATGATTGATTGATCGCTACTTTAATGGTCACTGCTCCTCTGAACTGTCTGCTTGCATTCCTCCACCTCTACGACGGGCGCGTAGCACCCGTCTGGCAGCAAACTCTCATCCCTTTTCTGTCCAACTCTCTAATGCAAGAGTTAACCGTTACTCCCAGTCTTTCATTCATGCAACAGGTCAGCTCTGGAACTGTCTCCCTCTGTCTGTATTTCCTGCTGCCTATGATCTCCAGTCTTTCAAACGCAGTGTATCCAGGCATCTCAAAATGATCGGATCTTGAATTTGGCTCTCTATTGTATTTTGTTTTTCTCTTGGAGGGAACTGTTACTGCGGGCTCATGGCCTTTGGTTCCTTCTTCCTCGCATAAAAAAATATATATATATATATATATATATATATCATCCAATCCTACGATGCCCCATGAGGAGCATAGGAGCCCGGGGCTAGACAGTTGGTCCTGACATTTAAGATGAGAGTGACCAGCCTCACTCATCCCTGAGTGGCATTACATGAGCAATAAACCCCAACCATCCCTTGGATATAAACCTTCACCGGCTCAATCCAATTGGAGCACAGTAATTACCCACTGAACCACCAGGCGCCAAAATTTGGTTATATGGTTACCACCCAGCATAGTAAATGGTTTCCTGGTTTACAGGAAACCATTTGGCTTGTCACTCAGTGTAGAGTGACCCACGGGCAAAAGGAAGAGGAAAGAATGAAGGAATGAAAGACAGAAGAGGGAGTGTAAAGTCACCCGCAGGCAGAAAGACGAGGAAAGAATGAAGGAAAGAAAGACAGAAGATGGAAGGAAAGAAGGATGGAGGAGAGGACAGGGCAGACACCCGAGAGCAGCACTACATAGAGTGAGTGGATGGTGAGTGTCCCCCCCCCACATATATATATATATATATATATATATATATATATATATATCATCTCATCTGACGTTTGAGTATCCACTGCAGGACCGGTCTATCCCTACTGAAGCAGGGACGATACAGCCAATGTATCTCTACCAAGTGGCTTACGTTGTCTTGTAGTGATTGTATGTAAGGTGAGAAGTGCTTGTAAGTGTAATTGTTGTGTTGGAGTGGCTTTGGATGTGTTTGTAGTCTGTGAACCGAGTGTAATCGGCTCGCGCAAGCCGACTGGGTGCAAGCATACTTTACAGAATGCGACACTGGTTCAACCACAGCACCCATGATGTCCGCCAAGCCGTACGTGGCCAGGAGAACGCTCCCAAAGTTTATTACCCTGGCGGGGCGCGAACCCTCCCTCTCCAGTGTACGAAAATGCATACTTTACCACTGTACCACAGGGGCTCCTCTTATATATATATATAAATATATCATCCAATCTTACATTGCCCCCAGAGGAGTGTAGGAGCCCGGGGCTAGGCAAGTTGGTCCTGACATTGAAGTTGAGAGTGACCATCCTCATTCATCCTTGAGTGGCATTACGTGAGCAATAAACCCTAACCATTCCATGGATATAAACCTTCACTGTCTCAATCCGATTGGAGCTCCGTAATTACCCACTAAATCACTAGGTGCCAATATTTGGTTATATGGTTACCACCCAACGTAGTAAATGGTTTCCTGGTGTACAGGAAACCATTTGGTTTCTCACTTATTGTAGAGTCACCCACCGGCAGAAGGAAGAGGAAAGAAAGACAGAAGGAGTGTACAGGAAAAAAATACAGGAGAGGATGGAGGAAAGGAAAGGACAGACACCCGAGGGCAATACTACATCAAGTGAGTTGCTGTTATATATATATATATATATATATATATATATATATCAGCCATTTGAGTATCCACTGCAGGACCGGCTTATCCTGACCGAAGTCGGGACGATACAGCCAATGTATCTCTGCCCAGTGGCTTAGGCTTTCTTAGAGACTGTGCAGTATGTAGGGTGAGAAGTGCTTGTGGGTGAGATTGTAGTGTTGTAGTGGCTTTGGATGTGTGTGTAGTCAGTGAACCAAGGGTAATCGGCTCGCCTTAAGCCGATTGGGTGTAAGCATACAAGTATGCGACACTGGTTCAACCACAGCACCCCTTGTGTCTGCCAAAGTAGCAAGTGGCTTGGTGAACGCTTCCCAAAGTTTTTACAACTCGGGCGGGAGGCGAACCCGCGCTCACCAGCCTGCGAAACGCGCACACTACCACTGTACCACAGAGGCTCCATATATATATATTTATATATATATATATATATATATATATATATATACTGTACATAGATAAATAGATTGTTAAATATGCAATATATGTACATAGATAGCTAGGTAGATTGATCGATAGCTATGTGCAATATATAGCTCTCTCTCTCTCTCTCTCTCTCTCTCTCTCTCTCTCTCTCTCTCTCTCTCTCATATATATCAATCAATCAATCAATCATTTCCTGTGACACCCTCGGGGATGCATAGGGCCTCGATGAACTCACACCACCACATCCTATCTTGTGCTAACTCCTCAAGATCTCCCCAACACTCATCTCCAGCTTCCCGTCTCATTGTCCTCACCCACGTCTCTTTTGGCCTTCCTCTACCTCTCCTACCAGGTGCCACCCACCCCGGTGTACCTCGTACTATTCCCTGTCTCCTATACACATGTCCTAGCCACTTCCATCGTGAGAATCTAACATATTCATCGATCGGCTGCACTCCCGTTATTTCTCTAATTCTACTATTTGGTATCCTTTCCCACCACTTAACTCCTAATATTCTTCTAAGTGCTTTATTTTCAAACACCAAGAATTTATTTTCCATAGTCACTGTGCTGTACCAAGACTCGTGTCCATAAATTAAGATACTCCTAACCATTACCTTATAAAGTTTGATTTTTGTATGCACAGAGAAATTGTTAGTATTCCAAATATTTTTAAGCATTCCCATTGCCTGATTAGCCTTCTTTAACCTTTCCTCGAATTCAAAGTTCAAAGAACCATCTTTGGCTAAATAAGTACCTAAATATTTAAACCTATCAACTTGCTTTACAAACATACCTCCAATTACACATTCCTGCGCATTTTCCATATTCATGTTGATTATTTCAGTTTTTCCACAATTAATAACCAAACCCACCTTGCGACCTTCACTCACCAAACAGTCCAACACTCTCTGCATCTCTTCTGGCCCATCACAAATCAAAACTATATCATCTGCATAATCTAAATCCAAAAGTTTCCTGTTCTCTCCCCAAAGTATACCTGCACCGGTTTCTGTTCCAACACGTTTCATAATGTAATCAATGACCAATATAAATAGTAAAGGCGATAGAACACCACCTTGAATTACTCCGGACTTGACTTCAAACGAATCACTCAGACAACCATCAACCATCACTTTACAAAATGTGTCCTCATGCATGTTCATAATGACCCTCACAAACTCCTCTGGTATTCCATAATGTCTCATGATCTTCCCCATAGACTCTCTCGAAACACTATCAAAAGCCTTTTCAAAATCAACAAAACAAAGACTTAACGGTACTCTCATTTCATTAACTTGCTGCATCAAATGCCTAACTATAAAGATAATAATTTTTGATGTGGTTCCCCCTCAAATTGTTACGCGTGATGAGTGAAGTATATATATGCAAAATTTCAGCAATTTATGTCAACATTTACTGGTTGCTCAATGAGGGTAAAGTTTTCGATATCTCACTCAGATATTTTTATTTGGGTGTTTCATAATGACAGGGCTCTTGTGGTTGGATGATTCGATGAAACTTCTTGATTATCTTATTCCATATGTGGTTTATGACTAGCAGACAGTAAATTTATTTTTATTTTCAGTCATTAAATGCTGGACAACCTTTGGGCAAGTTTGACCTCAGTTTAACAGGAAAAGTGGATCATCTGGCAACACGGCTCCTTTGGTTACCATCACTGTCACATTGTAACAACTGTGTCTAAAACACTGTCAGACATCTGTCCAGCTTTATAATATTGCTCATTGCTCGCCTGTGGTGTTCTGTTTGCATTTAAGATTAGTCAATATTGTTCTTTATTTCGAGAGAAAGTATGGCAGAAGCAACTCCTTCAGGCATAGTACACGTAGTGCCACCCAAATTAGGATGATTGATCCGGCATCAGAAAAGTTACAGGGAATGAAACTTCCGACTTACCTTCAGATGCTCTCCGTCTTTTTCCATCAACATAAAGTTCTTGGTAACATAATCAGGGACAGCTCAAGGTGTGCCGTAGCTGAAGCTCTCCAGATGTGGTCAGTGGCTCATATCCCAACAACAGTTGAGAGGAATGCCATTGAGAAACTTGAAAAAATGTTTTACCGATGGCTGAAACTAAAGAAGAACGTTAATCGCAGAACTCAGATCCAGATAGCCAATGAAACTTCTTTGTATGAAGATTTGGAAAAACTGTTTGATGTAGCACATGTAAATGCTATGAAAATGATAAATTTTGATGAAGACAGGGCTTTCTTGGAAGGTCAACACGGGCCATGCATAGGCTATATGGGTAGGGTGGACACTGCATTAGCTGCAAAAGAGGACAGGAAGGTAAAAAGACTGAAGCGAGGGGAATATCTCAGAAGTAAAGAAGAGGGAAGAAGGAGAGAGAATTTCACAGCTGAGGCACATGAACTGACTTCAGAAAACGATTTGCCCACACTAGCAGACGATGATTTTGAGGCTAATTTTAAACCATCTCGCTCATTAAGAAGTACCAAACAGCGGCCTGTGTCTATTGTTACAACAGAATTAAGTGCTGCACTTGATAGACCCAATGTCAGCAACTGTAATGCAACTTTTCTCCTGGCTGAGACTGCAAGAAGCCTTGGACATGATATCTCTAGTTTAGTTGTCAATCAGAAGAGCAAGACTGAAGTTTCGTAAACAGATGGCCCAAGCTGGAGAAACCAATTTTGATGCATCCTTACCTCAAGTAGTGCAC
>NC_137018.1:40507087-40661823 GCF_032717465.1 Coenobita brevimanus
GTTTTTTCACATCAGCGAATTTTTTGCGATTTTTTTTGCCAATTTTGGTGTGCTTTGAATGTGTAGTTTCGGCTGCCCAAAATACACATAGACACACGGCTGCTGCTATACTACATATATATATATATATATATATATATACTGTATATATATATATATACAGTACCCTCGCGTCCAACACGCGTTAGTCCAGCACGATTCAGGTCCAGCACGGAGAGTAAATAATTAGTAGTATTTAATACGATTTAATTACTGCAACACGAGTGTGTTAGCATAACACGCACAGAGCTCCGAGAAGTTGGCGAAATCCGCAGAGTTCAACTCTAGCACGATCACCCCCTGTCCAACACGGTCATACTGGACATTCCCATGATGATGATAGCCAATGAAAACTTCTAATCAAGTAGCCTTCCCCGCCCGCTATCGTGCCGTGATCGTGATGCCGCCCAATTAAAAACGCTTCTGGTGTCACGTGATGTTTTGTTTAAATTTCTCCCGCCACAGCGCCACTCAGTCGCATAATTGCATTGGAAGGTGCTTTTTTCTTGCTGCATTTTCTGCCCTTGTTACAGCATTTTAACCTGCTCACGATGCCTAGGAAGCCTTCTGAGAACCCCAAGAAGCGTCGGCACCTCCCTCAGGCCACCAAGCTAGAAAGCATCGAAAGGAAGAAGAAAGGGGAGAGGAAAGTTGACATTGCCAAGGCCTACGACATGAATGAAGCCAACGTGAGGATCATAATAAAAAACCAAGACAAGATCCTGGCAGCCGAAGGCTATCACACGGCACTTCATACCAGGTTTGCTGAGGATACAATGGTAAATCGGAACGGTAACGTGGTAAAATTGCCGACGATACCACGGGCATTTGGAATTCATCTGGATGGATTCCTGCCGAGGATACGACGGGCAAAACAGTGTGACCAAAACCCAGGCGACTCGACAGAGAATGTATCGTACTACAGCATTGAACATTTAGCCTGACACTGAATACATATTAATATTTTAGAATAAATATCAATCGTTTTGAAACCCTTCTCATTGGCGTGTGTACCAGTTTATAAACAAAGTTGCTTCTACTTATTCTCTACTGAGTCAGCGACAGCGATCACTTTCCACAGTCACGAGACGGGGCTCTGGCAACAGTGTGAGAAGCAAGCCGTTTGCCGAGAATTACAGAGTGCTAGGATAGGCAGAAGCAGGACCTTCCATGGCTGTGGACGAAGATAGTGATTCTGAGTGTGATTTCGAAGGATTTATGAGGGAGGTTGAGGAGGAGCAACAGCCATTACCTGCTAGTGACGCCAGCAGCCATCCTCCGGGGACCCAGTAGGACTACCTACAGCCTTGGATACCACCTTCCATTCCCAGCAAGCCCACCAACACTATCCTTAAAGGTTAGTTATCATTCATAGCACAGTACCATTTATTATAATTACAGTAGTACCGATATATGTATAGGTATATGGTAGGTATTTAGGGTGACTTTTCCTAGGGTTGCTGACATAATTCATTTTTCCCCATAAGCTCTGTTGTTAGTCCAACACGTTTTTGGTCCAACACGTGACCCATGCATGACAATATTACCATGTTGGACGCGAGGGTACTGTATATATATATATATATATATATATAATTATAGATATAGATATAGATAGACAGATAGATAGATAGATAGATGGAATAGTATGATACAGAGAGAGAATGAAAGTGAAAAATAACAATAGTACATTGCTGTCGGACATGTGGCGAGGCTCTTGTTTCAAACTGTTTGTAAAAAGTAACTAGCCTTAACAGAGAAATCCACAACCCAGATTCTGGAGGTCCCTTAACAGAGTGCGCCACTACCCAGATTATGGAGGTGCCATAACAGAGTACCCCACTACTCTTTTGCTGGAGGTGACATAGCAGAGTTACCCACCACCCAGATTCTGGAGGTGACTAGCAAATCCGGCAAAAGAAGAAGAAGAATGCTGGCCACTCATTGACCTGCTGGCTATCGCCGCAGGAAAAAAAAAAAAAAAAAAAAAAAAAAAAAAAAAAAAGTGGAAGTGTAGAGCAGGAAGAAGGTTTAAGGGAGATCACACAAATTAGTGTGGAAGGGATGTATGGGAAAGCAGTGGAGAGATCAGCAAATGATGAAGGTGGTGTGGGTGACGAGGGGAAAATGAGGTAAGGGCAGTTGTAAAAAGTTTTATATTGTAGAAGGAAGACGAGAAAATAAGATGGTTGGAAAGGATATGTGGATGGAGACTATAACAGATGAACAGAATCATCATAAGGGTGGGCAGTATTGGGACTGAAACAGATAACAGGGAGCGTATGGATTGATGGAAAAGATTTACCAAGGTGTACCATTGTTGGTAAACATTGCAGATTAAAGTGTCCTTAGGGTGTTCTTATTTTTAGCAACGTTTAAGCCTCCACATAGAGCATAAACAGGCCTGCAAAACTGAACACTTTACTTAAGGTCCACCCTTCCTTCTAGATATTAACACAACAGAAAACTGAAAGAATAATATTAAGAAGAAAAGTGGAGGATTAGTAAGGAATACACGGGTGGAAAATGAGAGGGAACAAGAAGGTTTGTTTATAAAATGGGGAAGAATCGTAAACAAATGGGGTGCATTTTGTAGGAAGAGGTTAAATGGAGTAATGAAATTGTAATGGTAGGTGTTCTAGGGTTGGCTTCCCGTCCCTCTAACGCCTAGTGTGTAGCTGGGTTCTTCTTCTAGACCGGAGCTTAGACAAATAAGAGAAAGGCAGGACACAAAAACTTAGGGCAACAACCTTACACGTGTATTACTAAATTCTACAGTGGAACAGGTAGATGTCATGAATACAGATATACTGGACAGTTACAATTCTTAGGCCTAGATATGGGTTATTAGTATCGCGCAGGATACTACTCTGGTCAAGGTCGGGTAAGGTGAATAGCACTTAGGGCAGAGGGGTTACTGGTAGATACTATTACTGCAGGAAGTCCAAGTTTTATATATTGGTGGAGTGGGTGGGACTATTTCACAATGGTAATTACTGCTGTAACACTGGGGTCTGTGTATGATCCTAGTATGATGTGGCGTTATTAGTTGGTAGCGTATTCACTGTAATAGACCTGTATTTCACTGCTTGGCCGTGTTCACGGTTTCACTGTTACTTTTATTTAATTCACTACTCTTTTGTATTGTCACTGATGCTTTTCTATCGGACTTCCTTTATACTGTTAATTCACTGCTCTGCCTTCACTTCACTAGGTCACGGACACTGTGCTTTCACTGTCACTCTTTTCGGGTCTGAGCGTCGTGGCGGTCAGGTACAAGGATGCCAGAGGTGACAGCCTCACTACTGATGGGGCTGGGTTCTGCCAGGGGCCTCTGTGTTCAGGGGCCATGGGACCACGCGTAGGGGCGTCCTTTCTCGTTCGGGGCTGCTGGTGGCAAAGGTCCTGCACTTTCGGGACTTGGGGCGGGAGTCCGGTCCTCGGGGCTGGGGCCGAATAGCTGCCTGAACTTCTCACTCAGGCGCCTGACGGAGGACAAAGATATCTGGCATCTGGGTGTAGGAAGGTCCCGCCCGGGGGTCCTGGGGGTGGTCTGGAGGTCCCGAGGGCTGTGGTCCCCGGTGTTCGGAGACGCCGTCAGGAGGGGGCTGTGGTGCCGGCCTATGTCGGGGTCCGTGAGGCGAGTCCTCTCTGGGTCCTGCTGCAGGGAGAAGAGCCTGGTGGAAGTCACGGGGCCTCTTCAGTACTCCTCCAGGCGGGGGACTCCCTGTGGGTTGTAGGTTGGCGAACAGGAGTCAGCACCTGACGGAGGAGCAGTTACCAGCCGTTTCCTGCCATAGGGCCCAGCTACTGGCCGTGGCCTTCTGGGGGCACGGCTGCAAGCCGTCGCTAAGGCCCGGCTACTGGCCGTGGCCTGGGAGAGGGAGCGGCTACAGGCCGACTCAGGGGCACCTTCAGAGCGGCTGCAGGCTGTTTCCTGACAAAGGCGGGAGCGGCTACAGGCCATCTCCTGATTCCCTCTGGAGTGGCTACCAGCCGTCTCCTGCAGGAGGGTTGAACGGCTAGAGGCCATCTCTCGAGGGGCACCTTCAGTGCGGCTACAGGCCGTCTCCTGATGAAGGCGGGAGCAACTACAGGCTGTCTCCTGTTTGCCTCTGGAGCTGCTGCAGGCCATCTCCTGTAGGAGGGTTGAGCGGCTACAGGCTGTCTCGTTAGGGGCACCTTCAGAGCAGCTACAGGCCGTCTCGTTAGGGGCATCTTCAGAGCGGCTACAGGCCATCTCCTGACGAAGGCAGGAACTGCTGTCTCCTGTTTTCCTCCAGAGCGGCTGCAGGCTGTCTCCTGTAGGAGGGTCGAGCAGCTACAGGCCATCTCGGTAGGGGCACCTTCAGAGCAGCTACAGGCCAACTTGGTAGGGGCACCTTCAGAGCGGCTACAGGCCATCTCCTGATGAAGGCGGGAGCGGCTACAGGCCATCTCCTGACGAAGGCGGGAGCGGCTACAGGCCGTCTCCTGTTTTCCTCCAGAGGGGCTGCAGGCTGTCTCCTGTAGGAGGGTTGAGCGGCTACCGGCTGTCTCAGGGGTGCTGATTGGAGCTGGCGTAACAGCTCCACCCCGTGGTTGGTTGTGGTCAGCTCGCCCGGAAGGCAGTCTTGTATTCCTGCTATGGTGGCGGCGGGCGAGCTCCGGGTCATAGGGGCGTGCAGCCCAGGCGGACTTATATCGTTGTTGCCCTGAGTCCCGGCGCGCTGTAGGTGCTCCTCGGTGGGCTCCTTCTGGGGGTGTTAGGTCGCCCTCTGTGGCACCATACTGCATTTTAGAAATGAATGAATATGCAAGGTGTAGAGTATAGTGGACAGTACACTTAACAGAAAGAATAATTGGAGAGAAGCAGGAGTCTTGGAAGGATGCTGAGAACGTGATTCTATAAGTTAAACTTGAAACCTAAATGGTAATTATATTAAACTAGAAAATTAGAAAGTTCAGAAAATCATGGTGTACCATAAAATATCAGTAGCGTGAATACTCTTATACTCAGTTCTTCATACGCATTCTTGCACTCATACTCAACACAGGCTCTCTCTCTCTCTCTCTCTCTCTCTCTCCAGGCGATCCCAGGCGTTGGTTAGTTACCCCCAAATGTGACCCCAACTATGACCCCTTTGTTCCGGGTGCATGACCTGCCATCATACCCATCACCACTATTACATGAAGTCACCACCACCACTAATAATAATAATATTAATTATAATAATACTGCATCCATTAATTTACCTCAATGCCACCACCACCAACACCACCACCACTGCCACTACTACTGCGCGCTTTAACATTACCACATAATGCCACCACTATCACCATCATGACCACACTTAATACTTTTGCACACGTTAACATTACCACAATGCCACCACAACTACCACCTTCACTACTACTACTACTGCTCTTGCTACTGCTAGTAGTTCTAGGAGTAGTAGTACACCCTTTACCATTACAGCATAATACCACCACCACGGCCACTACCACTCTCCCCATTACCATTATCCCATAATATCATCAGCACCACTACATCTATTACAGTCACCAGCAATGCAATCACCACCACCACTACTCCCATTACCATTATCACATAATGCCGCCACCACCACTACTACCACTGAATCTGTTACCATTACCACATAATGCCATCAGCACCAGTACTACCACTGCACCCATTACCATCACCACTTAATGCCACCACCATCACCACTATGACCAGTGCACCCATTAACATTACCACACAGTGTTGCCTCCACCATCACTGTTGTTACCACTACTACTGTTACTACCATCACCACCACCACTGCACCAATTACATGTACCATAAGTATAATAACACCACCATTGCACCTATTACCATTACCACCTAATATCATTACTGCACCTGTTTACATTAACATAATATCACCATTACTACTACTACCACCACTGCACCCCCTACCATTGATGCATAATTCCGCCGCCGCCAGCACCACCACCACCACCACCGCCACCACCACCACCACCACCACCACCACTGCTCCCATTTCCATTACAATATGCCACAGCCACCACCACACCCATTTCCATTACCAAATAATACCACCATTACCACTGCACCCATTGCCGTTACCACATACTGCCACCACCAGTAGACTCATTACCTGTTCCACATAATTCCACCACCACCACTTCACCCATTATCATTATTACATAATGCCACCACCACTGCTGCACCCACCGCATAAAGCCACCACCGCCATTCCACCCATTACCATTACCACATGTATCCACCATTACCATTACCACATAATGCCTCCACCACAAGTACCACCACCACTACCTCAGTGTCGCTGCCGCTGCCATCATCACTACCACCACCACCTCATAATCCTTCCTCCGCCACCATCACCAGTACCGCACTCATTACCATTACCAGTACCACATAATGCCACCAACACCACCACCACTGCCCCTGTTTCCACTACCACATCATTCCACCATACCATCACTACCTCTACACCCATTACTCTTACCACATAATACCACCACCACTATCAGCACACCCATTAACCATTGCCACATACTGCCACTACCACAGCAACCCATTACCATTGTCACATACTGCCACTGCATCCTTTACCATCGTCACATACTGCCACTGCCATTGCATCCATTACCATTGTCACATACTGCCACTGCTACTGCATCCATTACCATTGCCACATAATGCCATAAGCACTGCCATTGCATCCTTTACCGTTACCATATAATCCCACTACTACATCTGCACCCTTGACCCATACCACAGAATGCCACCACCAACACCACTGCCAGAGCATACCTTACTATTACCACATAATACTACCACCACCACCACCACTGCACCCATTACCATTATCTTATGCCATTATCACCGCAGCAATTGCCATTACCACAGAATGCCACCACCACCACCACCACCACCATGACTACCACTGCATATAATTATTTCCATTACCTTATAAATCCACTACCACTGCACCCATTATCATTGGCACACAATGCCACATCCACCACCACCACTACCACTGCACCCATTACCATTTCCACAGAATGCCACCACCACCAGCACAACTACCCCTGCATATAATTGTTGCCATTACCTTATAAATCCACTACCACAGCACCCATTACCATTAGCACGCAATGCCACCACCACCATCACTACCACTGCACCCATTACCATTACCACAGAATGCCACCACCATCACCACTGCACTAGAGATGTACTATTACCAAAATTTTGACAGATACTGATACTACAAAATTGGACCAATACCAATACTATTACTACCAATACCGATACTGTGAGGGAGGGTGGTGCCTGTCGTCTGAGGGCTGTGGGACAGGTCCCTGAGCTGCTGATGCGAGGCTACCAACCTGTCTTGTACATGTCCATGGTGGCAGATGTGGCTCATTACCAAAGAATGTAGTATATTACTACACACCATTTACTCATAATAATATGATATGAAATAATTGGATATTACCGGTAATTTATTTTTCATCCCTATAAAACATCCAAATTCTTTTTATACAGTAACTTCCAGTGAGTGATATGCTACACACTAAATTCCTTTTAAGTATCGGTAGTATTGGCAGAAAATCATCCAATACCGATTTTGTTACCTATCCTCTGAAAATGGGCCGATACCACTGATACCAATACCAATACATTGGTACATATCTACACTGCACCCTCTACCATCACCACATATTGCCACCACCACCACCATTGCATCCAGCAGCATTGCCACATTGCCACCACCACCAAGCACTGCCACTGCACCCAGTACCATTACCACATAATGCCACCACCACCACCACCACTGCATCAGTTGCCATTACTTATGATGTTACCTCCATCATCACCGCTGCATCTAGTAAAATTACAGCATTGTATTACCACTACATTTGCCACATAGCAATGCCACCAACCATTACCACATGCTTCTACCTGCAGATATCACTTAATCATTGTATGGTTAAAGTCTCAGCAATCCGTCATCACAATATCTGGCCCAGCACAAAATCCGGCACTGCTGGCTCGGCTCTATGTTAAAGCAACATCCAGCAACTTTATGCAATATCCATCACCGAAATGGGACATAACCAGCAGTTCTGTGCAATATCCCGCATAGGGGCATATCAACCAGCTTGTAATCGGTAGCCAACAGGCAGTTTATTACTGTATTATTGTACTGAATCATTATTTTAATGTATTTTATGCTTAGTTTTCATCTTTTCCTCATGGGAAGGTTTTTAGGATAGAGGGTTGAGATGGATAGTACCACAATATCCGGCTCAACGCCGAATGTTGAGCTGATGGGGGGGTACTATGCAATATCTGGCGTTTCACATTATTCATCGTAGGGCTTGGCTGAAGTACAGTGGATAATTGAGAGTTTACTTTATTGTATGCTTTAAACTTTACTATAGCATCTAATCGTAGTTTACCACTAGGTACCACTGCATTAACTAAATTTATATCAGCATCCGGTACACCAGTATTTTCACAGGCATCACCGCAGAGTGCATATACAACCATTTACAATTTTTCCCATAAACGTTTGTCACTTTTTGTGTCATTGGCCTTTCCTCGTAACCATTATTTTCATAATGACTGCCACCACATGGACTAAAAATTACTACTTTTACTACTCATGTTTTCATTGCCCAAGAATACTCCTTGCTTTAGGTTAATTGATCTTCTTTTTCTGTGCCTGCCCTCCTCTCTTCCTATTTCTTCCATCCTTGCTGTCATTTCTTATTGCTTTTCTTTCCTTTACAGGTGGCTTTACATTGAGTGGTTTCCTGTAAGCCAAGAAACCATTTACAACACTGGGTGGTAACCATATAACCAAACCATATGTGCTCCTTACGTGTCAACAAGTGGGTTGGTGGAGGTTAGTGCCCCTCCCCGTAAAACAAATAACTCAAAGTTAAATGGCCAACCCTTACGGGATTATGATGTCTGGCAATAGATAGATAGATACTGTAGATAGATAGATTTCATGATTGTTATCGCTTCTTGCTTCGGGTTGATTTATTTCATGGTTGTGATTGCAGTAGAAATTTCATATTTTACATGGCAGCATTTCCCTGCAGTGAGATTTGTGCTTCTACCAGTGTTCTCTATGTGAGGAAAGGAAGGAAAGGTGTAGAGTTGCAACAGAATTTGATGTAGAATTAAAAAGAAAGACGAAGAGATCAGAACATTGGAGCTCACGGTGTAGGACAAAAAAAAAAAAAAAAAAAAAATGCGGGGTTTGTATAACTAATTGAACATTTACGAGATATTTGTTGATGTGTCGGATGGGCATGACATGTTTAAAATTTTATACTCCTGATATACTGTACAAGGTAATCCATATCAGAAAGTCATGAATGCCTCTGTGGTGAAATATGAACAAAAGACACATGCTATCCTAGTCCTCAAGTCTTTGTCTTGAATAGAGATACTGTACAGAGATAAGGAATAAATAATATCAAAAGTTTCAAGCCTAGAGAAATTTTCAGTTGGACAGCTTTATTCTTCTGAATGCATAGGTACTGTATTGCTAATTAAATAGTTATGGGAATGATCAAGCTGTGTGTAATACTGAAAAGTTTAGAATCTTGTTAAGAATTCTACAGCTTGGTGGGATGTGGAGGTTGAAAGAGCAGTGGAAGAGAAAAGAAATGAATAGGGTGGATAAAAGAAAATAATGAGAAGAAGGAATAGATTGGGTGTAAGAAATGTGAAGAGATCAGCAAAGAGAGAAAAGGGGAGGTAAATAATGAAAATAACACAATGAAAATCAGAAATTATTTTGGAAAGAGGTGAAGAACTGTAGGAATGAGAGTGGAGAATAATAAGAAAATGTGAGGGATTACATGAAGGTTTGTAAGATCCCACATTAATGCATGGGTGAGAATCTGGTATGACTTGAGTGCAGAAATGTAAGGGGCAAGAGCATTGACAGTGGGACTACTGAGAATTGTAAATGGAGTGCAGACAGTGGTTAGGATAAGAAACAAGGTGATTGGCAATTGTGAAGTAAGGAAAAAAGGTGGTTTAAGGAAATATGATGGATTCATAAATATGTTAATGTAGGTATAGCTAGGGTGATAGTAGTTGCTGTGGCCCCAGGATCGTCTGAACTTGAACCTAGTGGACTGCAGACTGAATGTGACCTTCTCTTGCAGTTTACCATCCACCTTGTAGTGAATAGGAAGAGAGTTGAGAGATGTTTGTATAGGCTACTAGCCTACTATCACCAGGTAGCTCTTATGCCCAGTTATATTGGTGCCACCTTGTGAATGTGCTCATCTCCAGCATCAAGTAGGGTGGAGGTTGAAAGTGGAAGGAGGCATGTTATACCAAGAAGAAAGTTGATTGATATGCAAAATGAGTGCTTGAAATGGGATGTATGAAAGTGATGAATGAAATTTGTACAGTACAAGAGTATGAAGGAGCAGGTGATGAGTGCTTGACACTTTTTGTTAAACTTTATAGTTGATGGAATGACTATTTGATAGGTGAATATGAAATGCATATGTAAAGAAAAAATGCAGGTGGTTAAGCTTGTTAGTTGAAACCATGATTCCAGGGGCTTGAATGACTGTATGGTCATTTATCTGCATATGCTGTTGATAGTTTTTCCCACTTTATACTTTCTCTTCCTTTTTTTTCTGGATCCAACCTTACCTCATTCTAGGTGGAAAAAAGGTCAGGATGTTGATGATGATGATAAATGAAGCATCTGATTTAAGTGTGAATAAAATGCAGTAGACCCTTGCTACAATGGACCCCAGAATAGTGGATATCTGATCTAATGGATGCCACGAAGCCCACTGAAGTTTCATTGGTTGTAGTGAACAATGTCTGTTACATGGGGTGCAGTGGGATGCGGTTCATATGTTTTCTACTTTTTTTTTTTTTTTTTTTTTTTTAATACTCCAGCCAACCCTGAAATTCCTATCTCTCCATCTTGATTGCTGAGTTGTGAAAACATTCTAGTAATACTGTATTAGTCATGAAGAACTGCTCTGACAAGGATGTGAAATAAGCCGCAGAAGGGCAAAATTATGGGCTAATTTTGTGTAAAATGGATATAGTGAAAATTTTTAGGACTAGAATATGGAGTTGTAATCATTTACTTTAGTTTCAAACATGTGCTTGAAATCCCTCCCCAGGGCAGACCCTTGCATATAACGGACTGTTGATTTTTACCGACCTTGCTTGGGTCAGCTGTATGAATACAGTCATAGTAATTGTATAGTTAATCAAGATAACTTTTTAATCCACTGCTTGTTTCAAGTTCCCTTATCTGGGGAGAAAAAAAAAAAGTTTAGTCTGAGTAAACTGCATAAAGATGCCCATAACTACAAAAGAGGTTAACATCATTTCCTGGCATTCTTCACTTTCAGCACTTACAACTGGATGAACTCAAATACAGTACACAAGTAGAATAATTTTACATATATATATATATAGTCCTTGAGTATGCTTCTGCTACCTATTGATCAAACATTCTGGTTTTGCAGGTGGTGCTGACACAGTTGGACCATTCACCACAGAAGGGGAAAGGATTTATAGGCCGCAGTGGTGCCCTCAGCCAGAGGCGTCCACCATCACGAGGGTCCCGTCGCTCCTCTACAGAGAGTCTTACTCATCTGCAAGATCATCACCTTGCAGAGGACCACCAAACCACACCCAGAATTGTCAGTATTCAGGTGCATCTTGAGGGAAACCCGAAGCCACAGCCACAGAAACAGTCTGATTACACATTAGAAGAGACACAGGTACAGAGTCAGGATTCGCATTGCAAGCTAAACCTATCCCAGGAGAAACCAAGAACTGTCCGAGAGGTTGTACAGCAACAACAGCAGCAGGAGCAACAACCTTGTGGCCAGTTCACCAGCAGCCAAATCAGGAAAGAGACAAGACGGAAACTCTTGGAACAGCGTAGCCACCGGCCAGGAGGGCCATGTGGAGGTTCCAACCCAATCCTTAACACTTACACCTCGGAGGCAGAGGAATCCTTCAGGCGAATTAAGGAAGAGGTTGCCCGCTTAGCTGCTAAGAGAAAGTCCTCTTCTGATATATATGATTCATGCAGTGACACATCCTGGTGGGAAACAACTGATTTTCATAAGCAGAAAGATTGTAAGGGGTTGACAAATGAGCAGGGGTCATTATTAGACTCTCCATGTATGACCCATGAAAAAATTACTGATGAAAACAGGTCATCGTCGGAAGCAGATGTGGTTATTAGTGACCGTGAAAGTATTGCAGATTCTGGTCAAGTGAACCGCCGCACTGTCATAACCATAAGCCAGAAGAAAAGCAAGTCTGCAACCAGCTTGACATCTGAGGACTCCACACCACTGTGGGTAAGGGACCTGCAAACACGAAGGTCACTGCGAGGAGAGGAAACAAAAGCCAGGTTCATTCCTATCAGCATTGATCCAGATTTCAAAGGTGGTATAAATGTGTCAATTGTCAGCCAGGCAGACCAACGCAGGGACTCCACTTCTCGTATGTACGTACGCCAAAGTGACTCAGAGAATCGACCATCACGAGCTAGTGCTTTTAATGTAAGACAGACCATAGAAAAGCGTCAGCTTCAGCAAGAGAGACGTGAAAGGCGAGCTCTAAGGGAAAGAATAAGAGAGCAACTTCGAAGCTTATCTGAAGGAAGGGAACGGAAAGATTCATCAAGCTCTCATGTCTCATCAGTTCACAGCCAGAATTCTGTACGTTCAAAGTCCATGAGCTCTCTTGACCAGGATCAGGACGACTACAGAAGTGAATCACCACTATTCAAAGTTCAGTCTAGTCCTACCTTAGAAAAAGAAAAGGAGGAAGTCCGAAGTTATCTGTTTGGTGCTTCCAATTTAACTGAAAGCGGTGAGGACTGTCAAACCATCTTTCCGCCACCCCGCCACCGATACCAGTGCCCCAGAAAGGTGTCCAGTTCCTGCTTCCCTCACCAGCATCAAGTACAAGAATGTGAATCTGACCTTAAGCATTCTAAAGTTTGGCAGGGGGCTCAGTCGTGGAATGCGCTAAAAACAGATCAAGAGGTAGTTGATACTAGAAGAGGCAGGGTCAGCAAGTCAGACGATTTAGTTCAGCTTGTAGATCAAGAAAGTGTATATTCATCAGTATCAAGTGGTTCATCAGTACTGTGGTGGAAGGAGCACAGGCCTTGCCAGGGAGAGCACAGGCTTCAACTGTCTGGGCACTCACCAACAGGGAGCCCAGAGCCTTTGGATGTGTGTACTGCAGATCAGGCTTTAGCTGCCCCCATAACTAAACAGGACAAACCTTATGACAAAGGTGAGAATTCACCCATCACACCTATCCCACCACCAAGGAGACACAGGTTAAGTCTGTCTGCAGGACAAATCACGCTGGAGGAGGAGGAGAAGCCCAGCTGGATCCGGCTGGCCAAGGAGCGACGGAGTCTGCGGACGGCTAGACAGGTGGACCAGCTGTCCGACAGAGCCTCGACGGCCAACACGGAGCCAGAGTGGGTGTCAAGAGCTCGTAAAAAATTAGAATCACTCAATGTAACACTCACAAGCACCACTGACTTCAACTGTGGTAGTTCCTGCGTTACTGAATCTTCATCAGCGTGGAGTCGAGGTGGGTTGGATGCACTTGATGACTTAAGAGAAGAAGCGTCTAGAATTGGTGAGGAGTTGGCTGAGGAAGCAACAGCCCGCTTGAACAAAGAGTTGGGGTTGCCCCACACTACCTCCAAGATGCTGGAGCACGCACCAACGTCACGTGATCCATCAGTCGAACGACCTAGAGTTTCATTTGATGCCAGTGCCACCGAAACATCTGATGGAGACTCTACTCGAAGGTTGCGCACACGCAGATCTCAAAAGGAAGAGGTTCGTTTTGGAGATCTCAAACATGACTGGGGGGGTGCACAAACAAAAACCAACAAAGTTAGTAATGGTAAGCTGAAAGAAATGAGATTTGGTGAAGTACAGGTGAAGGAAACTCCAGTAGAAGTATGTGAACTAAACCAAGAAACTAAATTTGGGGATTCAGTAGCCTCATCTACCCCACAGAAAGCTCAGACAACTACAGAATCAGTGACAGAGAAACGTCCTATAATGCGCTTTGGCGATACTCCACTCAACCTGTTTCCTAATGGTGGGCCACGTGGAAACACCAACAGCTCTAAATTTGAGAGTGTGGCAGGTCCAGACCCTACCAAAATGACAGCTGAGCAGCTTAACCAAAATGTTGAGGAGTATGACTTCCCAATACCCACAGGGAAAGAAGATGCATCTGAACTCATGAAGTTCCTGGAAGAGAGCTTGAAAAAGGTCGAAGTGGTGCCTGAGGTGGTGTGCTCTGAGGATGACCGACCAAAACCCAAGAGCATCTTGAAACGAAGATCAGTGGAGAATGTGCTGCAGGAGTTAAAACGTGAGGAGCAAAGCGATTGGCTTCAAAAGGTAGAACACCGGAAGAGCGCATCATTTGACTGGGACTGTGTAGGTAAGGGAGGTGAAGCGGGCTTGGACACCACACACACCAAAACCCTTGGCCACACTCACACAAAAACACATACTAATCAGTCAAACAGTACTTACAAGCCCATGCAAGATCAGCATCACACCCCACCTACATCCACACCTACAGCTACTTCAACATTCACAGCTACTAATGCTAGCTTTTTTAATGTTAAACTGCGTCATGTGTCTCCTAATTCACGCCAGCCAGCCGGCACTAATGACTCGCTTCGCTTCCACGCTGAACAGTCAATACACAAACGCACACAGGGGGTTTACATGAATGGAGGACGACATAGTGGAGAATTCTCCTCCCTTACAGTCCTCCCAAGTAGCAGTGGGAGAAGAGAGAGGACTCAGCCATTGAACCAAGGTGGAGGCAGTCATGGGTCATCCCCAGCATCTAGTCTGGAATCCTTATCTGATTCCAGGGGCAGTAGTCCAACTACTGACCAGACAACGGCTCACACCATGAGGATAGCTCTCTGCAACACAGATCAAGAGGAGCATCGATGGGTGAGCAGGAGAATAAGAGTGCAAGAGGAACACAGCAAGACCCAGAATGACTGCTCCACCCAGGACACATCTGGGCATAGGGTAGGCGTGCAGGTGAAGCTTCAGCTTGTGCAGGAGCCGTCAGCACCAGCTTGGGCCACCTGCAGAACTGGTCGTACCTTTACTACATCAGGTGAGTTGTCATACCGACACATATATACTATCAGCAGCAAAAGTTTGTCATCTCTCTTGCCTTTTTCTCCATGGACTTTGAAAAGAGTCTTGTGACTTTAAAGCAGTTGACATTGAGGCCTGTATTTGGCTACTTAGTGTCATAAGTATCTGAAGTTTGAATTCTTGATGCTAATTTTCAAAGCCCATGAAGGGAGAGGCCTGAGAAGTGACAGGACTTTTTCTGGTGATGGTACGTGCATAGCTCTGTTGTAAGTAGTCTATCTTTCTATCTACTGCCAGACGCCATAATCCCGTAAGGGGTGGTCACCTGACTCTGAGTTATTTGCTTTGTGGGGAGGGGCACTAACCCTCCAACAACCCACTTGTTGACACGTAGGGAGCACGTATGGTTTGGTTATATGGTTACCACCCAGCGTTGTAAATGGTTTCTTGGCTTACAGGAAACCATTTGCCTTGTCACTCAACGTAAGGCCACCTGTAAAGGAAAGAAAAGCAGTAAGAAGTGA
The DNA here is from genome assembly GCF_032717465.1 of Coenobita brevimanus. NCBI lineage: Eukaryota > Metazoa > Arthropoda > Malacostraca > Decapoda > Coenobitidae > Coenobita > Coenobita brevimanus. The sequence continues at coordinate 40,522,867 of NC_137018.1, forward strand.
CAGGAAAGATGGGAGAAATAGGAAGAGAGGAGGGCAGGTTGTAAGCAGTAAAGTCACTATTTCATCCCATTTTACGGTCTTTAAACCTCATATAGTTGCACCCCCCCGCCTTTTTAATTTATTTATTAAGGAGTACTTCCTCTACCTCTCTCATTCAACTAAATACCAGATATCCAGTATTTAAATTACACACCCAGCCATTTTTTATTGAAAAGGTCATTTCAGCTATTCATGATATACCACTGTACACACCTCAGTGTCATGCATCCCACTTAGTTAAAAGGCAAAAGTTTGAAGAAACTTTGAATATACTGTATTGTAATTCTGAATGCTTATAGTAGTTAAACACTGAGAGGATTATGTTAGATCTCTGATGCCTATAGTTTGAGGACATTTTATCCTATTTTGCCCTGACTACTGGTGAATGACTAAACTCAGCCTGACAGATTCGTCAGGCTGAAGAGGTGAAAGCTCAGCATACTTTTAGGGGGGGGGGGGAAGTGAAATACTGTGTGCAGCTTACAAATCATGCATCACCCATGCCCTTAGCTTGAGGATATTTCATTATATTTTACTCTGGCTAATGCTAAATTATTTAATTAGAGAGAGATTCCTCAGGCTGAAGAGGTTGAAGATGAACATATTTATAGAAAAAAAAAAAGATAAATTTGCAGCTTATCATTCATGCATTATTCTGAATAAAGGGGGAAGTGAGATACTGATACCATATACAGTATGGCATTGTTGAAAGTTACACTGTTTGGGAAAAGCTGGCCTATCAACGAGATAGGTGTCAGTTGCTGTTCATTCTGTTTTGTTTCCTAATGATAAATCACTGAAGTGCTTTGTTAATTTCCATGCAGACTCATATAGTTATCCACATTCTCCAAAACCCCTTTTATTATCATCATACATTATACCTTTTTGTGCATGTTGAGGATCTTCAAGCGCAAGTAAATTTAGCCAATTTTTTTTGCCCATTTTTGGGAGTGTCATTGTTTTGCTTTGACACTCACATTATCAGAGCTGTGCTGAGGAAATGCAATATACATCTGTCTTCACACTGTTTAAATGACCACCAGCTGTAGTTTATAATCAAAGTTACTTGATTTGACTGAAGTGTCATTGATCAACCATCATCCACTCACTTGATGTAGTGCTGCCTACTTCTTCCTTAGCCTTTATCATTCTTTTTCTGTGCCTGCCCTCCTCTATTCCTATTTCTCCCATCTTTCCTGTTGCTTCTTATTCCTTTTATTTCCTTTACAGGTGGCTTTACATAGAGTGACAAGCCAAATGGTTTCCTGTAAGCCAAGAAACCATTTACAACACTGAGTGGTAACCATATAACCAAACCATACGTGCTCCCTACGTGTCAGCAAGTGGGTTGGTGGAGGGTTAGTGCCCCTCCCCATAAAACAAATAACTCAAAGTCAAATGGTCACCCCTTATGGGATTGTGGCATCTGGCAATAGATAGATAGATTGATAGTCATTGATCAGAAAGTTTTATTTTGCCCAGTACAATTAGTCTGTTACAGTACAATATTATCCTTTTGCACACGGTACAGTAGTGCTTACAGTACTCTGTTTTCTCATTTTTCCCTCCTTTCATAATTTAACTGGTACAGAGGCATCTTCCTGTCACAGAATGATCAAATTCTACTTCATATTCATTATATATATATATATATATATATATATATATATATATATATATATATATATATATATATATATATCCCATTGGATCCCAGGGTTCCTGGGCGAGGCACTGGGCTGGGAGGGCACTAAGCGTACCGCCCTCCGCCTATCGGCTCATAGTCGCGAAGCTCATGGGTCCCTACCCGGGAGTTCCCTACTTCATCAAAATTGAAAATTCCCAGTTCTGTCCTATATTGAGGACACTGGGCTCCAGTGGGTTAAAGAAGCTGACAGGTTTGCCAGTCATTAACCCATTGGATCCCAGGGTTCCTGGGCAAGGCACTGGCCTGGGAGGGCACTAAGCGTACCGCCCTCCGCCTATGGGCTCATAGTTGCGACGCTCATAGGTCCCTACCCAGGGGTTCCCTATTGTATGAAAATTTGAAAATTCCCAGTTCTCCCGTATATTGAGAACACTGGGCTCCAATGGGATATATATATATATGTGTGTGGACTCTGTTGTACAGTGGTAAAGTGAGCGTGTTCGTACACTGAAGAACGAGGGTTCGCGCCCCACGAGGGTAATAAACTTTGGGAGCTTTCTTCAGGCCATGTACCGCTTTGGCGGACACAAGGGATGCAGTGGTTGAACCAGTGTCGCATACCATTAAAGTGTGCTGGCACCCAGTCGGCTTGCTCATGCCGATTACACTTGGTTCACAGACTACATATACATCCAAAGCCACTCCAACACTACAATTACACTTACAAGCACTTGTCACCCTACACACAATCTCTACTAGACATCTTAAGCCACTTGGTAGAGATACATTGGCTGTATTGTCCCCGCTTCGGTAGGGATAGGCCAGTCCTGCAGTGGTCACTCAAACGGCTGATGAGACGAGATGAGATTTATATATATATGATACATTGGCTGTATTGTCCGCACTTCGGTAGGGATAGGCTGGTCCTGCAGTGGACATGCAAATGGCTGATGAGATAAGATGAGATAGATGTATATATATTCTGTGGAAGTTGATATACAGTGCATGGAGATAATGTGTGCTGTAAAATATTCACTCGCTTATGTGCATGGATATAAGATGTAGTTAAGCATGTTACTTGGTACAAGTATACCTTCGATCATTGTCACAGACAAATTCACTGTAACAGCATGTATATAATTTTCTTTTTGTTTTATCATTGTCATCCCAACTATTCCCAGAAAAAAACACTAAATCTGTCATGTAACAGCTTGCAGTACCCTGTTGCTGTAGATACATTTTCAAGAAGAGTACAGTGCAGCCTCCTTATGTGATAGGGTTGCGTCAATTGAAGACCTATTGCATAACGAATTATTGCATAACAGTGTCAATATTACATGGGGTCATTGGGATTAGGGAGGGTGTCCTCAACTGTGAAGCCTAAGGTGATCTAAAAAACCTTTGCCACCCACCTAAAGATTGTCCAGTGCCGGTACAAGCTGTCATTAGCGTCCCCTGGCCCCTAGGGTGGGGGATAGATGGAGGGCCTGAACGGCCACTTCACAAAAAGATTTGGTATCACTGTACTTAATATCACTCACTGCACTGTTTATTAAATACTTGTTCTGTTATCTGGCAAGAGAAATGGTGTTTCAGTGACCTTCCATGCACATAATAAAACGAAAGGCAGTGATCACAGCCAGTGTAAACACTGGGTGGGCATCTTGGCTTCAGCTGTGTAGAAGCCCAAAAGGGCGATGATGGTTACATAAGGTTGACTCAGTTTCCAAGTCACAAGTTTTAGTATTTCACACACAAAAAACTATCACTTCACTTATATTGCACACTGCACTATTTGTTTAGTATTTGCACTGTTTCTTGACTCAAACAATAGTGTTTCAATGGCCTTTCATGCACAAGGCCCAAAAGGAAGATGATGGTTACGATAGGTTGACACGATTTCCAAGTCACAAGTGTCAGTATTTCACACTCAAAAAGGTATCACTTACACTTAATATTGCACACTGCACTACTTGTTATGCACTAGCATTGTTATCTGGCAATAACAAAGGTGTTTCAGTGGCCTTTCATGCACAAACTAGAATGAAAAGCAATGATCACAGCAATGGTAAACACTGGCTGGTCATTTTGGCTTGTGTGCATCACCATAGGAAACCATTTACTATGCTGGGTGGTAACCATATAACTAAATTATGGTGCCTGGTGGTTTAGTGGGTAATTAAGGTGTTCCAGTTGACTTGAGCCTGTGTAGGTGTATATCCAAGGGGTGGTTGGTGTTTATTGCTCACATAATGCCACTCAGGGATGAGTGAGGCTGGTCACTCTCATCTTAAATGTCAGGACCAACTTGCCTAGCCCCAGGTTCCCATGCTCCTTTATGGGATGACATGGGATTGGATGATGGATGGATGGATGGAAAATTTTGGTACACTGGTTGGTAACAGGACCAGTATTTTTATATCAGCTGCCACAGTATATCAGTACTGTATTTTGCATTCATAATGTGAGGTTCATAATTTTAGGTTTACAGTACTTATTACAGTATAAGATCATTTTGACAGAAGTTACAGTGTACAGTACATATTGCTACAGGAATTACATTTTGATGTTGGTTATGTGCAGTACATTGTTAAATATCAGTTACAGATATGAAAATATATTTTGGGTTTCATATAGGATCAGATATTGTTATGTCATCTTTTGTCTCTTTACTGAGTTAAAGAAAGTATTTTTTTCCTCAGTCATCCACATGAAGTGAAAGTAAAGATACTACTTAACAGTTGCATTCAAAACCCATATTACATGTATGACATCAAATAAGCCTATCTCAAACCTTGAGAAGACTTGTCTGAGAGCTAATTAACCTCCACTGCAACATTCTGGAGCACTGGATACTCCTATTTAATTTTTGATATTCATCCCTTACAATGTAGTTACCCAGGCTAAATGCAAATGATTTGTGGCATCATATGAGCTGTTATTTAAAAAAAATACTTAAGTGCCAGACACTCCTTTTTGAGTAACTTTGGCACCTTCCTTACACACTTTTTATGATGTTGAAGTATTCTACTTATAATTTATATCGATGTATACAGTACTTGCTGGTGAACCAAGAATTCAGTGCACAAATTCATCTCCATAATTCACTTTTAAGCTTGTAATTTATGTGCACAGCACTGTGCTGGTTTATCAGTACAGTAGTGTATTCAGTATTTATGGCACTTTGTATATACTGTGGGAGTTATTTTAGCATACACACCATTTTTAAGTACATTATTACTCCAGCTGCATGTGTTCTTTACAGATTATATAAGTGGGATAGTAATCATTACCAAAACCTCAGTTTTACTTTGATGGTCAAATCAGACATCGCTTTCACCTCAGATACAAATAATATGCATGAATAGGCCCAAAACTGAGTTCACTGTAATATACCAGGATTGCACATTTGGCTAAAATGGAAAGACCTGTTTTGGTAATTTATTACCTGTTTATAATAGAGTTGTAGGTATTTTTGTTGTGCATTCAAGAATGTTGAAGTGTAATTCTGTAACTAGAGCCTGTTTTACTGTTTAATGCCTTCATTGTGCATGTTTAGTGATTATGAAAGTATGGTGTAGGTGTAGTGAAGGTGGAGGGTGGGGACTAACCCACACCATGTATGTTACCGTTGCAGCCCTGGCCCGCTCCTCCCTCCTAACTCGCCTCACTAACCGCCCCAGTCCTGCCTGGCTTCACTAGTGCTGCCTGACCTGCTAGCTGCGTGGGACACACAAGGAGACAGACTTGGGATTTGAGAGAAGAGAGAAAGCACTTGAAGTTCCTGTTACTCTCCACTACCATCTTTCAGCCAGATAGCACTAGGGAGTGGATAACTGGATGGAACTCATAGGCCAGTTGGCAGAAGGAAGAGACTTTACTACTAACACCCACTAACTGGCATCTCTTTAATTCTTTACACTCAAGCTTAGTGCAGAAAAAACTACAGTACTATAATTAATGTATGTTTTCATAAATACAGGATACTGTATACAGTATTTTTTATGGAGGTTGTGCACAGAAGTGCACATACAAAATATTACAAGTGGTGTGATGGGTATATCTGTGTGTGTTTGTGTTTAATAAGAGTGAGAGACACTCACACCAGTACAAGCAGTGACAATGTTGTACTGATGTTGCAGTGACTTCACACAGCTAGACAATCATGCAAGACGAATCACATGGACATGCGTGACCAGCAACTTGCAGAGGAGCCACGATGAAAGAAAAAATACATCCTTTTGTACACAGTGTGACCTTGTAGTGCCAACAATACATTCAAACACACAAGCAGTGTACAGCTTCTTTTTATTCATAGATTTGCTATGCTTGCTTGACTTGAGCTAGGTTAAGTGTGAATGGTGGTGCTGACAAAAATTTGAAATTGTTACTTGCAGAGCCAAAAGGTGATAGTATTCCTGCAAGACCTGCTGTGACCACCAGTAGTGAAACTGAAGTTGCCAGTTCATATGACACTGTGACTTCATACATAGATATTGTTCACCATGCTTCATCCTACCCAGTCTCATCAGACACCACAGTGTCTGACACTGACTACACTGGATTATCTGCTGTTACCCTGTGCAGTTCCACAACCACTTCCCTCAGTGAAGACATCAGTTCAGCTCCAAGTACAGTTCATCAGCTTAGTATTGAGGAGGAAAGTGGTTATTGTAAGGTGTTAGGTGCTGCCATGAACCCAGTTGTGCCCATGCCAAATGAGGCAGATGAGGAAAAAAGTGAAACCTCCAATCAGAGTAATGATGGCGGCAGATCAGTGTCCTCCCCCCAAGCCCCAACACACACCACACATCCTGCTTGCCCTGCTTCTCACCCACTCAGCATAACACCAGCTACTAGAGGTAAGGTCAGATGTGATGCCTTCAGCTGCTACAGTCTGTATGCAACTATTGCAGGTAATGTTACCAGCCTTCTTAATCCTAATTATGAATAAATAACTCAGTTACTTCATGCTCAGCATCATTATGTGTAAAGATATTGTACTGTACCCATTATTGGTACTGTAGGTCCTCGTTAGAAGTCATCTGTTTTACATTCATTATTGCTGTTAACTTCAAAGTACAGGTAATGTAAAAAAAAATATACGCATTACACTTTAAAGTTCCACTATTCATTAAACTGGTGTCAGTTTTTTTTTTTTTTTTTTTTTTTTTTTTTTTTTAAAGTAACAATTGTGTGAAAAATGTCCAAAGTAACTTGCAGAAATATTGCATATTAAAATTCTGTTGCCATATAGAAAGTTGGTGTGTCAATTTATTTCACTTAGAACATTAATAGGCAGTATGGAAAGTGTTGTGGCATCTTGGAGCACATCCATGACTTATAATGGGAACTGTTTTTTTTTTTTTTTTTTTTTTTTTTTTAAAGGCTCCAACATGCTTGTTAACTTTTTACTTGAAAATCTCATTGAATATTTACCATGTCTTTTGTGTTTCGTCCTGTAGCTACATACAAGAGCATATGGTACTATTAACCCCTTCAGCATGGTCATATATTTAATATTTGTTCATGCCACCACCAGATTATTTTCTCAGCTTATGGGTGACTTTCCAAACTGGATCAGTTAGATTGTAGCCTTCATAAACCTCTTCACTGCTATACAACATTTCACAGATGAATAAAATCATCTGAAGAATGAAATACAAAAATACATTATCATACTGAAAGGGTTGATAGTAAGATTATGCTATATGTATGTTTTTTTCTTTTTTTTTTTCTAATGTAAGGAAGGAGGAACCAAAGACTGGAACCCTGTATGTATATAAGTGTGTTTACTATTTGTGTTCAACAGAATTTGAGCCAAGCTCATGTTGCCCCACCTTCAATGATATAATTATCCAGCTTCGCATTGAGAGCATGGATATTCATTGCACAAACCACTTTTTAATCCAAATTATTCCATGTGGGTATACTTCTGTTTGGAAAGCTATATTTTCTCTCATAACCCGGGCAAGCTGGTATCTTTAATTTAAAACTACATCCTCTTGTCCTCCCCTCAGCCCTTATGATTTAATCTTCTCTATCAGTGTTCTCTAAACCATACATTCACTTGTACATCATTATTTGAGCCAAGCTCATGTTGCCCCACCTTCAGTGATATAATTGTCCAGCTTAGCTTTGAAAGCATGGATATTCATTGCACAAACCACTTTTTCATCCAAATTATTCCATGTGGTTATACTTCTGTTTGGAAAGCTATATTTTCTTTCATAACCCGGGCAAGCTGGTATCTTTAATTTAAAACTACATCCTCTTGTTCTTCCCTCAGCCCTTATGATTTAATCTTCTCTATCAGTGTTCTCTAAACCATACATTCACTTGTACATCATTATCCTATCTCATCCTTCTTTTCTTTCTTGTAATGTAGTTACCTTCAGTCTTTCCAGTCTCTTAAGCTTGGTATCATTATGGTAGCTGCTGTTTGCACCTTCTGTAATTTATTTATGGTATATGTTTCTTTAAGTGGGGAAACCACACCATGGCAGTATATTCCAATCTTGGTCTTACTGTTGTCATTATCATTTTACCTAGCATTTCTTCACTCATATAATTAAATGTTGTCCTTATGTTAATCATTAGATATGTGCTCCACTAGTTATCATATTTATATGCTCCTCTGGTGATAGTCCCTCTCGTATTATTACATCCAAGCCTATCTCCTGAGTAGCTTTGTTGATATCTGCCTATTCCATTTTGTAATCCCAATCTGGCCTTCTCTTATTTATGCCCATCTTAGTTACATTACACTTATGTCTATTTACTGTATCTATAGCCAGATGCCTCAATCCCATAAGGGGTGGCCACAAATAAATCACCTCCGTGTCACCCTGTCCCCTGCCATTTCATTGTCCTCCCCCCAACTTACACCCCCCCCCTCTCTCATTTACCTCTCCACTCCACCCCTCCATCTCGTCCTTGGTCTTCCTCCCCCCCCCCCCTCACATACACTTTCTTAGTTTGCCTCTCACTCTCCATCCTCTCCACATGACCAACCCACCTCAGTGTATTTCTCATAATGCTTTCTATCACATCCACATCCACTCCATTGTAATGAGGTATATAAAAGCCCGCGTTGCATAGAGGCAATGTGGGGGATCCTTTCTTTGGCTAAGTGGTAATGTGCACGCATATAAAGCGTAAGGGCCTGAGTTCAAATCCCAGCCAGACCAGTGATTAATTTGTTAAGTTTCAGTCTTGGTTATTACATTGGTTAGCAGTGATGTGGGATGTGAGGTGAGGCCTTGAGGACAATGAAGTTGTTGATAGCCTTACATCCTGGGGGTTGAGCTCTCCGATGTGGTCCGCAGCACCCCCATTGGTGGCCTCCAATGCGCTATGCTACCATGTGTTCGAAACAACAAATTAATCACGGGGGGGGGGGGGGGGGAGTGATGTAATGGGGTGTATAAAAGCCTGCATTGCATGGCAATGTGGGGGATCCTTTCTTTGGCTTAGTGGTAACGTGCACATGTATAAAGCGTGAGGGCCTGAGGTCAAATCCCGGCCAGACCAGTGATTAATTTGTTAAGTTTCAGTCCTGGTTATTACACAGTGCTCCTTTACTCCCTCATTTGTCAGTCTCTCTGTCTGTCCATGTAGCTCCACATGTCCTTCTCAGATAAGTAATTTCTGGTGCTCTTACTCTTGACTTGTGTCCTTTCATTACACTTACTGTAGTGTTAAAATCAATCTTCCGTAACTGGCTCAATTTATGCAATTGACCTAAATCTTCTTGCTGCTTTCTGCAGCTATTATCATCTACAATTTTCTTCATAAGTTTTGCATCATCAGCAGACATATTCATATGTATTCAAGCTTCGTTGGGCGTAGCATTTACTTATATCAGAACATCCATCTGTCTATTGCCAGACACCATCTTCCCGTAACATTATGGGGGTTAAAACCGCTTCTTTGGGCATTCCACTTTTTCACTTCCTTCCATGTTGAAAGCTTGTCTCTAATCACAGTTCTCATCTGTCTCCCAGTGAGATAACTCCTCATCCATTTCGTAAAACACCACCTTTGCCACCATTATTTTTAAATTCCCAGATCAGCCTCTCATTTGATACTCTGTCAGACACTTTACTGAAATCCAAATAAATACAGTCCACCCACCCATCTCTCTCATATAACACATTACGGTACTAACTCTTTCATATAAACTCAACAAGTTTGTAATACATGAAGTATCTTCTCTGAAACCAAACAACCTAGAGGTTAGTATCCTATTTTTCTCTAAAGGAGCAGCCCATCCCTTCCTCATGATTTTTTCACACAATTAATTAACAATACTTGTAAGAGACACTTCCCTGCTACCTCTCTTATGTATTGGTCCTATATTTGTTCCCTTCCAGTCCCTTGGCAAATCTCACTCCATGAGAGAACATTTTATCATCTCATAGGAATACAGTCAGTCCTCCCATAACGTGGGTATTTGCTTCCACACCGACATCACATTTGGCAAATATCGTATTGCAGGGACTCTTCAAAACCCCTATTTCCTTCCACATGCATGCCCAAAGTCCACTTTTTCCCTCCTTGTGGTACAAAATTTTTTATACACCCCATTTTTAACCCCCTAAAAGCATTAATGTGGTTATAAAAAATACATTGTCAATAGAACTATTTTATTTATTGTACTTTATGTGAGGAAAAGAGCAGACACACGTTGCCGGAGATGAGGTAGAGAGGGAGAACACACACTATAACACGAGGCAAACTGAGGAGGATGGTGTGGGTAGGAGTGGGGAACACGGGAGGCAGGAGGGAGGTTGGGGGGGTCCTGACTGGTTGGATGGCTGGGAGAGCGAGAAAGGCGAAGCGTGATTGGAGGGCGGTGACATCAAGTATTGTGAGGTTGCACCACCCACACCGCATCACAGCCCGCCTGATTCAAATTACCACATTACGCTAACAGTGCCTGCGTTATAATGTTTATTTCCTTCCACAAAATCGTGCTGCGATAGAGCAATATCGCCTTACAGCAAACCGCGTCAGGGGAGGACTGACTGTATATTGGTTTTACTAACGCAGCACATTCCCTGATTACCCAACCAGATATGTTATCAGGTCCCATGGCTTTGGTTACATTATTTTTCATCAACTCCAGAAGCTTGTCAGGTTCAAATTTAACTTCTTTTATTTAATTTACCATGCCCTAATGATTTAGTTCCAATCTCTGAAAATCTCCTTCCTTTACAAATACTGTCTGGAATTTCTCATTCTTAATCTCACACATGTTTTCTTCTCATTCATAGCCTTATCATCTTTTAATCATACAGTTCTGTCTTTAATTTTCATTTTACTGTTTGTATACCTGTAAAACAATTTTGGATCATTTCCATACATATCCACAACTATATATTCGTTTCATATTTAGTTGCTTCCTCTCTTCTGATCCTCACAATCATTTCAAAATTTTTTTTATATCCCATCCACACTGATTTACTGCACTTTGTTCTGGGGCTGCTTGTTCTTTGTAGTAATTCTATATCTGTCACGCATTGTACACTGGTTATGTCTCTTGTCACTTTCACTAGAGTTTGGCTGCTCAGACACTGTCACTGTACTTTACACTCATGCAGTCACTTTCACTTTCTTGTCGCGGACAGAGAAGTCACAGTCACCATGGGGATGTGGGGCAGGGGAGCGGGCCAACCAAGGAGGGTGGGGTGTGGCGGCCCAGTGTCAGCTTCATCCCCTCAGATGTCCTCTCGTCAAGGGGTCATGGGACTATCCAGGGCATCATCCTCCGGGATGGGCTGTGGTCAGGCGTGGTGAAGGGCCCTGCACTGGAGGGGCTTGGCACGGGGGTCTGGCCCTCGGGACTGTGGCCAAAGATTCTCCGAAGGCTCTCCTGCAGGCGCCCAGTGCACGAAGGGCGTCGCTCCTCCTCCGGACTGGATAGGTCACGCCCTGGGGTGCTAGGGGCGGCGTGGAGGGCCTGTCAGCTGCGGTCTTGCCCTGCTGCTTCGCCGTCAAGGTAGGGCTGCGGCGTTGCGGGCAGTAGGAGTCTGACAGGCGTTGGTCTCCCTCTGGCGCCAGCTGGATGGAGTGTAACCCCGGGGTCAAAATGGGTCCTCTCCACCAGTCCTGGATGGAAAGGTGCTCCTCCTGGAGGCTGCCTCGGTCGGGGGAGCTGAGGGCGTGACTTGCTCTGCCACCAGAGGGGTGGCTCGAACAGGGGTCTCCCTCAGGTAGTGAAGTCGAAGAGGGTGAGGGGCTTTTAAGACGCCCATCCCTGGCATGGCTACCGGCCATTGCCGAGGTCCCATGGGCAATGGGAGGAGGGCAGCTACAGGCTGTCCCTTTCCTGTCGGTGCAGCAACTGGCTGTCACCAGGGCCTGACTCCCTGACGGGACCACAGACAAAGTGCGGCTGTCGGCCGTCACCTGCTTGCGGGCGCGGCTACCGGCTGTTGCTGAAGTCCCATATGAGGGGCGACATGTAGGCGAAGGGCGGCTACGGGCCATCCCTCGTCTACTGGTGCGGCTGCTGGCCATCACCGGTGTTGTGCCCCTCGAGGGAACTGCAGAAGGAGAGAGGGTGTACTGTTCTCTCCCCGTGTACGACAACCGGCTATCACGGGTTCTGCAGAGGGGGGTTGCCAGCACTATGAGCGGCTGCTGGCTGTCTCTTAAGGGTATGGTTACCGGCTGTTGCTGTTGCGCGGCTGCAGGCCATTGCTTTTAAGGTGCGGCTACTGTCCGTCATTAGTGCACAGCTACTGGCCGTTGCAGGGGCACAGCTACCAGCTGTCACCGGGTTGCTGCCTGGAGCTATGTTTCTAGCTCCACCCTGACCCTGATGCAGGCTGGGTCAGTGAAAGGGTAATGCACCCGGACTGAGGTGTTCGCGTCGGGTGCATTGCGGGGAATAGGGGCGTGCGGCTATGTGGGACTTACGTCCATATCGCACAGATGTCACATGTGCCCTGTTTACCCCTCCGTTGTCACCCCCTGGGGGTGTTGTGATGCCTTCCGTTGTCGTCATTTCAGTTCCCATCAGAATACCATTAGAATTGCAATTGTCCATCGATCAGGTCATCTGGGCACAGATTGAGGTTTTATGAAGGAGTTTGGGCAGTTTCTTGAAGTGTTTTCTCTTAAATCTGGAGGACTTCTTGTCTGCAGTGATTTCAGTTATTGGGTTGATAGTCCGCAGCCAAAACCATTTTCTTCAGAATTCCTTGAGTTGATCACCCAGAATAATTTTTTCAGTTATGTAAGTAATCCAACTCATGTCTTGGGACATGTCCTTGACATGATCTTGTCCCCTGTTGGTTGCAGGAATGTTCAAATGTGGAGGTTGACTCAGTTGACCTCCTCATCTCTGACCATGCTCTGATCACTTTTAGTTTCGATATCCCAAAATCCCCTCCTCATAAAAAGATTATCAGGTTCAGAAATTACAGGAACGTTGACCGCCATTTGTTGTGTCTTGAAATTGTTCAGTGTTTAAACTACAGTATATTGATTCATCATATCTTTCTTCTGATGATTTGGTTGATATATACTGTAAAGCAATGATCTTAGGTTAATTTTTTACCCTTATAGTCCTGAGGTAGTAAAAACAATCCTTGTACGTGATAATTCTCTGTGGTATGGTCCATCCATTAATTCTTTGCATAGACAACGTAGAAAGGCAGAATGTGAGTGGCATTTGCAATGGACCGAATTAACTCCTTTGCATTATGTTTTTGCGAGAAAAGCAGTTGTTCACACTGTAAAAGCCCAAAAAGCAAGGTATTATCAAAATTAAGTTGATTATTATGGTGGTGGTGAAAAAAAAAAATGTCTGCAGCAGTAAACAATTTGGTTGGTCAGAGGAATGTGATTGTTAAACCAACTTCTGTATCTGATGCCCAGTTGGCTTCTGACTTTGTTTCATTTTTTACAAGTAAGATATCTCTCATAAGAAATGATTATGACAACAGTTCTTCTAGTGAAGTGTACTCAGTTACCTTCCAATCACAGTGCACAGGGGGTCATTTGCATTCAATATTTCATCCACTGGATGTAAATAAAGTTGAATGTTATATCAGAGAACTTAAAAAAATTTGTCCACTCGATCCATGTAACTTGTCACAACTGCCTGATGTGTATAAGCAGGCAGCAGACTTCATCTGCAATGTAATAAATAGATGCTTCATAGAAAGTCATTTTGTGCAGTCTGAGAAATGTGCTTTGCTTAGGCCCCTGATCAAGAAACCTGGTCTTGATGTCGAGAGCATGACATATTATCATCTCGTCTCTAACCTGTCTTTTTTATCCAAGATTATTGAGCGGGCCATACTTGATCAACCCTTATGACTACTGGAACATAATAGAGTTGTTCCTGTTGTCCAGTCAGCATACAGAAAATAGTATTCAACTGAAACAGCATTAACAAGGATTCATAGTGACTTGGTGGTGAACACCTGTAGTGGGATGTCCTCTCTCCTTGTTCTGTTGGATCTGTCTGCAGCTTTTGATACAGTAGATCATAAACTGTTGTTGGATGATCTGTATTTTTATGGTGTTCGTGATAGTGCTGTTTTGCTCCTTAAGTCATATCTGTCAGACAGATCTCAGAAAGTGTTTGTTGGTTACGTTATCTTTGATTCTGTTCCCCTTCTGTTTGGAGTCTCTCAAGGATCAGTTTTGGGTCCAATTCTATTTACAGTCTACACAAGTAGTTTATCATCTTTACTTGATGCTCATGACATGTCTTATAATTTTTATGCAGATGACACTCAGCTCTGTGTTAAGATGTCAGATATTAGCGATATCAGGACTAAGCTTGAATCTCTAATGTCCGATATTAAGATCTGGTTAGCAAGGAGGAAACTTATGCTGAATGATGGTAAAACTGAGATCATCATCATCAGAGGAAACAGAATGGATGACAAGACTGATAATGTACTGGCTTTGAACATTGGTGTGGTACAGCTTCATCCAGTCAGTTCTGTTCAAAATCTGGGTGTTTAATTCAAAGTTAAATTACAAGGAACATATTAATCATGTTGCCAGAGGTGTAACTTGCATATCAGAAAAATGTACTCCGTGAGAAAATTCCTGAATAGACGTTGCCTCTTAACATTTGTCCGTGCTGTGGTCTTGTCTCTTGTTGATTATTGTAATCCTTTGTGGATTGGTCTTCCAAATAATGTACTAACAAAAGCTCAGTCTATGTTGAAAAAGGCAGCACGGCTTATCTTTGGTCTCCCCCCGAGAACCTCGACTGCCGCATTCTTAATTGAGCTGCATTGGTTACCAGTAAAAGCTAGAAATGAATTTAAACTGTGCCTTATTACATTCAAGGCTGTCAAGATTGGTGAACCAAGGTATCTTGCTGAATCGTTAAAGCTTCCATCGGCACACCCAGGTATGTTATATAGTGATGATGATTCCTTGCGTCTGGAGCCATTCACCAGTCATCTTTCTCTTATCGTTCTTTTGTGTGTAGAGCCCCTAGATTATATAATAGATTGCCTCTGTCCATGAGACAACTCTCTTCTGCTGAATTCTTTAAGAGACCACTGAAAGCCTTCCTTTTTTGAAAATGCTACGACCTGGAGAGTGGTACTGTGATGGATCATGATAGGTTTAATTATTGCCACTTTCATATTTTTAACTGATGAAGTTTGTATTGTATATGGGAGATGTCACAATTATGGTAATTAAAAATAATGTATATGTGTTGTGTATTGAGTGCTAGCGAATTCCCGATGGAAGAACTGGCCCTGTTGAGAAACAAAAGACCATATTATTATTATTATTACTACTACTATTACCATATTATTATTTTTATTATTACTCAAAAAAAAAATATAGCATGTTCAGCTGTTCTCATACCATTTTTTTTTCTTTGCTTTTGATATTAAACTTGTTATTTTCTCTCCTCCTTCTTGATTCAAATCCCTTTTCACTACTTTTCCATTGTATTTCTCCCTCATTGATCCTCCATGAAAATTTCAACACTTCCTCTGCCACCCTTCCTGATTTGAACGGAATTTTTACAGTCCTTGCCCCACCCTGTCAATACTGTCCCACCCTCCACACTCTTTCAGTCTCTTCTTCCTGACTTGAACGGAATTTTTACAGTCCTTGCCCCACCCTGTCAGTACTGTCCCACCCTCCACACTCTTTCAGTCTCTTCCTCCTGTCCATTACTTTCTGTACCATATCTAATTTCTTAATCAGTTCATGGGCTTTCTTTTGCTCTGCCTCTTTTCTTTCGTCTTTATTTCATATTTTATTTTCTTGATCTCTGAACACAATCACACATTTTTTTCCTTATCTACTGTCTCTCACTATGTTCTCCTTCTTATGATATCTAATACTTCTGCTTCAGAATTCACTTTTTAGTCCTTTTCTCTCTCTCCAATCTCTCCATAGTCCTCTTTTGTTCATTATTTCATTTAAGGAAAGTTTTCTATTTATTTCATCCATCTGCCATGCATTCTGCATATTTTTCATTTCTCTTTCCATGTTCTCTGTTTTCACTTGATTTTCTCTTGTACCTCTCTTTAATGTTTCATTCTTTTAATTTCTTAGTTTGACTTTCTTCCCTTGCCATATATTCTACCAATTCCTTCTCAGCCTACATCTTTCCCGTCTCCTCATATCATCCCTGTCAGCTAGTCTCTTCTCCAAAGCAGGCTATCTGTGCTATCTTTACCAAAATCCATAAATTCTCAAATTACCTGTATTCTTTTTTCTAACAGTTCTAGCCTTTTAATAACCTCCTGCTCCACTGCCACTGTCTCCTCTAATTTTTTCTCCATTTCCTTGGACGTACCCTGAAATTCTTCAAGTTCTGGTATTTCAGGGTTCGTCCTTTCATCACTAGATCTAATCACCGATGTATTCTTGGGTGTTGCTCTGAAGATGTGGGTGGACACAGTTGTTGTAAACAAAGCCTTTGTTATCCATGGTGTTTTGAGGTCAGCTGAGTTTTAGAATATCCACATCATTAGTTTATAGACCTGTCTTTTTATAATCTCTGAATCTATAGACATTTTAATTGATGTGGAGACATAACAGTTAACACAAAGATGGCTCTTCAGTCCCACAAATTTTATAAACTTTTGTTTACAGTCCAGTTTGTGTCTGATTTAGTTGTCATATTATACCTCTTTTTTGATGATGGTGATGCCAGCCCCACTTACCAGACAACAGATCACAAAGTTACCATAAGAGACACACCTGGAATACTTATCAGTGAATATCAACTGAAGAACAGCAACAACAGATGCTTACATTGAAAAAATGTTAAAAAGCAGCTCACCATTGGCAGCTTCTGGAATATGACATTGCCTGCTTTACCAAAAACAGCAGTAACAACAGCAGCATCATTGTTATTTAGTAACTTATAGTATATAATGGTTGCTTGGAAAATTATTGTGAGGATGCATGGGTTGTGCTCTTATAAGCATGTGTGAAAAGTAGGAGTTGGGGGAACAAAAGTGGCAGTCAGTGATAGAAGTAAATGGTGGAAGAAGTTTGTGGAGGTATGCATGAGACAGGTACACTCCTTTTAAAATTTGAGTGGCTGTGTTGCACTGTTGATTATTAAGAAACCAGTAATTCACTGTTCTACTACCTGTGAGGTAGAGTCAGGAATTTTAAAGTTTGAATGCACAGTATATATGACCTCCCCCTCCCTGTCCTTTTTTTTTTTTTTCCCAAAATTGCTGACAGCTATACACAAGATAAGTCTCTGAGAATTTGAATTATCATCTGTTAATGTGTTTTGAGTATCAGTGTACAGCACTGGCATAACAATATTTACCCTGAATGTAGCCAGCAAAGTTAGTTGCGTGTATTTTGAACTGTTGCACTGTACTCTTTCTTTCCATGTGACATTTGAGTTAAACTTGTGTGTTGTGTTACAGCAGCAGAGGAGGAAGAGCTGCCCTGCTCCAAACCTGACCCCACCTCAGCCTCCACCATTGCCTCCACGTCACAGCAGGGAGACACCCCCTCCAAGACCTCCCAAACCAGCAGAATACCCCATGATTGTAAAGATGACTCAGTCAGGCCCCCAGCCAAGGTGTTCAGCTTCACCTTCAGCTCAGACCAGAAGACTCGTCCAGAGGCCACCTTCAGGGACATGGACGGAGACTCATTAGTACATCTCAAAAGACAAAAAGAATCAGAGAATATGAGGAGGACAGAGGGATCCAAGACTTTTACTGTAATATCCAATCCAAATGATATTCGTGATGGTGAATCGAACAGAACAACTGTCAATGGTCATGTCACCCATTTAACAAGCTTCTCTGAGCAGAGCAGCCACATCAAGTCATCTAACACTTATTTCAATGACCAAATGGCAGAAGAGGCCCAGGCCCAACCCTCAGTAGCACCTACCAAGCCAGCCAGAACTAAGCAAAGTATCCAGAGTGTCGTAAGTGGAGAGAGGAGGAAAGGTGAGGATCAATGTACTGACATCAGCCCTCAGCATACAGTGCACCAGGTGAGAGTGGAAGTTGTAGATGATGAAGCCAGAAAGGAGTCACAACGTAGGAAGGAGGAAAGGCGAAGAGGAAGCTTATTGGAGTGGGAGGCCCTGCAGAGGCAGCGGCTAGAGGAGGAAGAACGAAATCGTATAAACAAAAACCTTTCTATGAAACCTGTTTCTGCCAAGATCAAGGAACTAGTGAAGATGCATGGAAGTTTCATGTCCATGTTCAGCAGGGACAAAAAAACAGACATTAATGGAACTGTTGATGGCAAGGATGATATTGTTTTTAAAAAGATTTCTCCAGAAATTTTTCATCCTCAAGGAAAGGGAGATGTAGCTAAGGATGTGCCTACTGTCATGAGATCTCCTTACATGGTAAAGAAAGTAGCATCACCTGGCACCAATCATAGTTGCCAGTCTCATCGCTTGAGCCGCAGAGATTCACCCAGACGTCAATCACCCACCCGCAAGGCCAGTCCCAGCCCTCGAAGGTCACATTCCAGGTCACGCCCAGCAGAGGACAAGAAAGATCAAACTTCACACAGGATCTTGACAGAAAGTAACTGGAAGAATTCCATTGCAAACAGGGAATCACTGGACAAGACCAACTTCAAACATAGGTCATCAGTCTCACCAACACGTCGAAAGAAGACCAATGTCACATCTTCATCACCAGATAGGAGAAGAGACAGAAGTAAAGAAAAAATTTCTTACCCCAAATCTGCAGAAATTATTGCTCAGTTGCCTAAAATTTCCAAGTCAAAACCTGACTTAGATTGTACCTCTGATCCATATAAAATCTCATCTCCAGTTCCATCCAAACCTATCAGCATCCATGAAAAATCTTTTGCTTCTTCCCAGCACTCAGCAAGAGAGAGGTCAAGAGAATGGGAAAAAGAGAAAGACAAAAGTTCTCAGGGCTCTTTTCATCATGAGAAGCGTGGGAGTCCTAGTAGGTCAAGCATCAAGGATCCCCAAAACAGAAAAGAATGGCTGAATAAGATGCTCAGCTCAATATCCTCTGACCAAACAACAACAGTGCTACAGGAACATAAGGCATCTCCAAGTCCATTGAGATCTGTTAAGAAAATAGAGCCAATTATGCATCCTGATTCTCACTCTTCTGAGGTAGTAATTCCTGTCCCTCCAGCAAGGAAGTCAACCTCCCAGTGGACAAAACATGACACTGTCACGTCATTAGAAAAACATTATTCCTCACCAGTTTCTCCTCAGTCATCTAAGAGTTTATCTTCAACATCAGCAGTAAACATAGCAAAACCAGCGTCATTCCCGTCATATTTAACAAAATCATCATCTGAATCAATAAACTTGCCTCACCTTTCTAACCCATCCTTGCCTGTCACCCCAGCATCTCCAAGTTTAGTTAAGGATGCTGTGTCTCATGATCTTTCTCCACAACTAACACCCACAAGAGGGCCTGTAAGTCTTTCTTCCATTCTAGGTGACTCTTCCAGGTCCTCCTCCTTGACATCCACTCCTCTTGGGTCCCCTAGAGCAACGCCAGAAAGAATGTTTAAAAGGGATTCATTGGACCCAGCCTCTAAACTGGATGTTATACTTGAATCCAGTGCCAGAGAAGATCGTAAAGGAAGGTTTCTAACAAAGGAGCAGAAAGAAAATATTGCACCATCACCTCCTGTAAATAAATATAATGACAGTTATAAGGAGACAGACCAAAAGGAGACTTCAAAATATCCACATGATTCTACAGTTAGATCGTCCTTCAGATATAAGGAGAGGAATGAAGATAGATGGAAGGGCACGAAAATGGAGGGTGAAGATGAGACTGTCCAGAAAACTTCATGCTCTTGGCAGCCTTCACAGTTCAAGCCTTTCACCTTTGGTAGGCCATCAGTTACACTAAAAGCAATGTCATCAGGGCGGGAGAATCAGGAGAGTAATAATGCTGGCCATAAGAACAGACCAACTGATATTACCAGAGTTTCACCTGTTGGCAAGAAATTTTCTGCAGACCTCTCCTGTAATGCGTCACGTGTGTCATGTGAGAAAAATTCCTTTCCAATAAGAAGTCTAGAATACTTAAAAGCACCCAAGGGGAAAGTTGAAATGAATGATGATGGTAAAATGAACTCTGAAAATGATGATTCTTTTGTGTCACGGTTTTCAAATGAGCGATCATCCATTAGGGCCACAGTAGTGTCAAACAGATCATCACCAGACAGGGATGGTGGCCCTGTTTCCTTATCGACAATCTTGTCTAAGGAAGCGCAGGAAAGGAATTTTGCAGCTGAAGAACCCTCAAGTTTTGATTTTAAGCCAAAACTCAGTTTCTCTGAGGAATTAAATAATATAACACAGAACTACTGCAGTAATCTATCTACAAAACACACCCCATCTGTAAAGAGAAATGAGAGCAGTTTATATACAAAAAAATCATCAATAAAAAATTTTGATAGTGATGTTTTTGATGAAACAGCTGTCAGGAAGGGGAACAAGATGAAAAGTCACAGTGTAGAGTCGAAATTCAAGGAAGCATCACCAACACGAGATGTCAGAAGAATGTGTGAAATCAAGCCAGAAAATGAAAAGTCCCCAGGACAAAGGTCTAAAGTAGCCTCGTCCAGCTCCTCGCCACCAAAAGGTCCTCCCAAGCAATCTGCTACAGGCATATGCCAACCCAAGACCCGTGTCCAGCGTAACTCCAGTCTGAAAAGGAACCGACAGGAGGAGCTACGCAGTTCTATGAGAGTGAAAAAAGAACGTAAGGACTCTGAGGATGACCAGGGAACAATACAGGATGAAACTGTGGTTCAGGATGCTGCTGGATGGACCCAGACAAAGACCACTGTCAGGAGGGCCAGGCTTGGTTCTGGTGATAAGGTTTGTTTAACATTGTGAATATTGTGTCACCAGACAGGATCTATCATAATTTCTTGACAGTTAAATGCAGTAAGACAGTTAAATGCAGTAAAATAATTTGAACAGTCACAGATGCACGTACAGTAAACTCTCAATTATCTGTTGTAATTCAGCAAAGCCCGACGTTGGTTAAAACAACAGCCTGCATATTGCATAGTACTCCCCATTGGTGCAGTATTCAGCGTTGAGCTGGATGTTGTGTTACCATCTGTCTCGAACCTCTCTACTAACAACTTTCCCATGAGTAAAGGATGAAAATTAAGCATAAAATACAATAAAATAATGATACAGTACAGTAACACAGAAATAAAGTGCCGATTGGCTACCATTTACAAGCTGGCTGATACACCTCAATGCCAGATTTTGCACAGAACTGCCGGTTATATCCCATTTCAGCACCAGATGTTGCATAATTTTGCTGGATGTTGCTTTAATAGAGCCAAGCCAGCAGTGTCAGATATTGCATTGGGCTGGATATTGCAACGACGGATAATTGAGAGTTTACTGTATATGCACAGCACTGCACTAGTGAATGAACATCAATCATGGCCTAGTTTTTCAGAATCCTGTACATCAAATTAATTATCTTAATTTTGTATTTGATACAGGCACGGCAGATTGTTCGTACCAATAGTGGGAAAACAAGAAAGGAAAGGAACTTCAAAGCTAATGCTTCTCAGGCACTAGAGAATTGGGCAGCAGGGACCTCTGTCCAAGGAAAGCTTGTGAAAAAGGTGATAAAGAATGCCAAAGACATCACAGTTCTTTCCAGTAGCTGTTTATTGTCTGCTTCGTCTTCTGTAATAAGCTGTACTGTAGGAAAGAAAAGCCATAGCTTTCTCATAATTGTTTAGCAGAAGTATTTTCACCTTCCAGAATTGCACTTTGCTGTAAAGTGTCTTCACCTTGTAGAATTGTATTTCATAATTTTCACCTGTATTTTCATTGGAAGCCCTGTTGCATCTTACACTCCTGTTAAAGTCATGACTTTTCCTGTTAATACTAAGGTTGTTTTTCCATGCGTCTGACACTTTTGTTCTTTCATTCAAGTTTTATTATGATCCTTTTGCAAAAACTTCATACTTCAAGCAGAGAAGAGAAGGAATCATAATTATCCATAGAGGGTTAGTGAAATATGTCTATCTGTATATCCATAGCCAGATGCCTTAATCTGCGAGGGTATGGCCTTAAACAAAATGCTTCTATGTTGCCCTGTTAATTGCTGTCAGGTGACCCTCTCTCCATCCCACATCAGTAGACCTCCATTACATTTTTCCACCTCATCCTCATCTCCATCACTCCATCTCTTCCTCCGCCTTTTTCATATGCTTTCTCGTAGTCAATTTTTTTTATATCCACCATTTTCACTTTACATGGTCAAACCATCTCAAGGTATTGTACTTCTAACATGTTTTATCACATCCAGATCAACACCATAACATTTCAGAGCTTCTTCATTTGTCAGTCTGTTTCTCCACATAACCCCACATGCTTCTCCTTCATAACTTATTTCCATTCCTTTCACACTTGATTTACAATATGGGATCTTTCAAAATCCAAATTTCACTTCATACATCAGTATATGACTCAGTCTAGTCCAGATAGAGAAACTATTGTACGTATATAGATAGATGGAT
This sequence comes from Coenobita brevimanus, assembly GCF_032717465.1. Classification (NCBI taxonomy): domain Eukaryota; kingdom Metazoa; phylum Arthropoda; class Malacostraca; order Decapoda; family Coenobitidae; genus Coenobita; species Coenobita brevimanus. The sequence goes on from NC_137018.1 coordinate 40,545,563, forward strand.
AGATTGCCCCCCCCCCCACACACACACACATTACCAGATATACAAATATCAGAAAAAGAAATACAGGAGGAGTTAAGTTAATTAGACAAAGGAAAATCAAATGGTCCTGACAAAATTTCATGTTGGGAGCTACATGAATGTTCAAAGGAGTTAAGTAGACCATTATCTTTAATATTCAAGGAATCCTTGGGTCAAGATAAACTACCTGATATTTGGAAGAATCAAACATTGCTCCCTTATTCAGGAAAGGGCATAGACAAAATCCACTCAGCTACCGACCAGTATCACTAACCAGTGTTGTAAGTAAGATACTGGAAAAGCTGACAAGAAAAGTTTGGGTAAACCATCTAAAAGAACACAATATGATAACAGAAAGGCAATTTAGTTTCAGAAAGGGAAAATCATGTGTTACTAATCTATTAAATTACTATGACAGAGTTGCAGAAACAGTACAGAAGAGAGAAGGGTGGGTGGACAGTATCTGTCTGGATTTCAAGAAAGTATTTGGCCGAGTACAGCACCAAAGACTTTTATGGAAACTGTACCATCAAGGAGGAATCTGAGGCAAACTGTACTGTTTGATGCAAGATTTTCTCAGAAAAAGGGAAATGAGAACAGTACCAAGGGGAAATTACTCATCATGGAGGGAAGTGACTTGTAGAGTTCCACAGGGCTCAATGCTGGTGCCAATTATGTTTTTTAGTGTATATCAATGAAAAAGATAGTAACACTGGAAATGAAAGCTATCTAAATATGTTTGCTGATGATGCAAAAATACAAAGGAGAATTACTAACACAGACACTTGTAAAGAGCTACAAGAAGAATTAAATAAACTTCATGAGTGGAGTAATACATGGCAAATGGAATTCAGTGTGGACAAGTGTCATGTAATCAAGTTTGGTGAAAGTGGGAAGAGACCAGATTGGGATTATAAGTTTGGAACTAAAACCCTAGACATATCAGAAAGAGAGAAGGACCTAGGTGTGTTTATCAATAACAGACTATCTCTGGCTGACCACATTAGTGACAAGGTACAGAACATGTATACATTCATCCATCCATCCATCCATCATCCAATCCTACACTGCCCCATGAGCGTAGGAGCCCGGGGCTAGGTAGCTGGTCCCGACATTTAAGATGAGAGTGACCACCCTCACTCATCCCTGAGTGGCATTACAAGAGCAATCAGCCCCAACCACCCCTTGGATATAAACCTTCACCGGCTCAATCCGATTGGAGCGCCATAATTACCCATTAAAACCACCAGGCACCAAAATTTGGTTATATGGTTACCACCCAGTGTAGTAAATGGTTTCTTGGTGTACAGGAAACCATTTGGCTTGTCACTCAGTGTAGACTCACTGACAGGCAGAAGGAAGAGGAAATAATGAAGGAAAGAAGGATGGAGGAGAGGAAAGGGCAGACACCCAACAGCAGCACTACATCAAGTGAGTGGATGGTGAGCGCCCCCCACCTACCAGAAACATGTATATACTGCTTACAAGTGTGAGAATAGCATTCACATACATAAATGAAGACATACTGAAAAAGATAATAAAATCATTCATCAGACCAACCCTGGCGTATGCATCAGTAGTCTGGAATCCTCATCTCAAAAAACACATAGATAAGATTGAAAGAGTTCAAAGGGCTGCTACAAGATGGGTACCAAGCTAAAGGGATCTAAGCTACGAAGAAAGATTAGAAAAACTGAATCTGGCAACACTTCAGGAGAGAGGGAAAAGAGAAGACATGATTATGCTATATAAATGCATATCAGGGAAGGAGAAAATAGACATAAGTGAATATATAACCTATGGGGAAGCATCAGCAAGAGGACACTGCAAAAAACTGCCTAAAAAGACGACAAAGACGTAAGGAAATTTAGTTTCCCAAATAGGGCAGTTGATCAGTGGAATATAATACCGAATGAAATAGTGTGTGCACTGTGCCAAAACAATTCATAAATTTAAGATGTATGATGAAAATAGTTTAAGACACCGGACAGTACAAGCTTGACTCATTCCTGTAAAGATACAATTAGGTAAGAACACACACACACACACACAGATCGTGGTAAGTTGAAGCTACGACAGTATTTCCATTAGGAGAGTAGTGAAAAAATGGTTTTTGGTGTCTTTACTGCTTGCAGGAAATGTGATGGTTTATAGTTAACCATAATCTTTATTCTGATTTCTCTGCAGTTTCCCTGCATAACTTTTATTTTTAATTGACTGACTCCTGTTGGTTCATCCATAGAACATAATAGAGGGTATGAAATGTAGAGTATTATACAGCATTTTGTTTAAGCAGACATCCTTCAAAAATATTGAGGTGCTGTGCATTGTGTCACAGGAAGGTCAGCGATTCTGCCACGAGAGCGAGGAAGAAGTGAGAGGAGGACAACGAACAGCCAAAAGTGTGGTTCGGCGAGTGGTTCGACGTGGTTCTCGCAGGCTGTCTGGTGGTGGTGAGCTCCTCACAGAGACTAAGGAGACCTCCACATCAGGTTGGTTCACATGGCACTAGGCAAAAATAGGAAGGTCTTGAATGCAGAGGACAAGCTGGGAGACAAGTATTATAGGAAGGGAAGTAAATGACAGAGAAGGAGAAAGAGAATTGGTAATAAGTGCCTGGTTCTGTATACATATTTGTTATCAGTAAATTACTGTATAAAATATCATATCTACATATTCCACTTGAGTGGAAGGGCATTGATATTCATTTCACAGAGACATCTGCTCAGTCTTAGCCCATTTATGTCAGCCATAGTGGTCAGCTCCTAATTATGCAGTTTTTCAGAGTTATCATCATCATTCCATGTATGAGATGAGGTGAAGTGGAATCCAGAAAATGAGAAAGCTTGAAAGTAGAAATCATGCAGCATTCTCAGAGAAATGGGCCATTCATTCTTTCTTGCATCAGTCATTCCAGGCTCTGCTTCACAAGCAAACACTTTATTCTTTTCCACTTCAGCTACAACTGGTAGTCATTATGATGACTACCAAGTTGAAAGGGGTGGGGAGGGAGGTGTCAACCCTTCGTCATGTGCAACTCAATATATGCCTTATCAATCCTTTACAGTGTAATACCTTGTCCATTTTTTCCCACCTGATGGCTGCACTCAAGCTGCACCACTGCCTATGTTAAGGTTTGTTGATATCCATTCTTAAACTGTTCCCTGTAATAGCCAGAAACTGATCTTGCAATCAAGTAGTCAGTAGGGGGGGATTGTGGACCAATTGTAGAGCAGTGGATCAGTGATATAAAAGGCAGGATGTTGATCTCCAGCTGGGGCATAATAACAGTCTTACCTGATACTCCATTTGATTCATCAGCTGGGGGTGGGGGTGGTGGGGGGGGAGAAAAACAAAAAAGGTCCTAAATGAGATAGCCTTAGCACACAGCATGAAGAGTATGGTTAAGCACTGGAGTGGTGAGAATCAATAGTGTGTGGTGCCATCTGTTACATGTAGGACTGCTGGACCTCAGGAACTAGAGTGTGTGACCTTTGTAAGGAACTGGTTACATAAAACATTTCTGTATTCATTCAGCTACCACTTCCCCCCAAAGTATATCCAGTTATTAAGGTATGCCACAGAAGAACTTGATATCAGTTACATGTTTCCAGTGCATAAGAGAAAGTAGAAGCATAGTTACAGCTTCGTGTTTATTCAGGTGCAGCTAAGGATGGTAAAAACAGCACTGAGTGTGGTGAAAGCGTGCATGGAGAGGAAGGAGTGCTGGTGAGCCAAGATGATGGAGTCTCGCGCCGCATGAAAACATCAACAGATGGAGAGCGCTATGTGACACACTCTGTCAGTGATTGTGGTGGTGCCACGACGTACACCACACAGGGCATCAATAATAAGACTACTACCTCAGTTGAAGTGATAGGAGGTGAGGCAGTTCAGTACAGTAGCTTTTTATAATGTGTATGAGGCATTCCCACAGGTGAGTTCATTGCCAGCTGTAACATTCTTTGTGTAGTTTGTGAGTAACCAGAACCTAAATTACTGATTACCATTATCACCAAGGGCCAATTCATAAATAGGAATAGGAAGACAAAATTGAACTAAGTGCCCAATCAGTTACAGTCATCCACTCACTAATTATGTAAAAAAAAAAAAAAATAATAATAATAATAATAAAATTTTTGCTCCACCTTACAGGTACACAAAGATGCAGACAAAACATAAATGGTTTTGGGACTGAACCCATGTAATGACCACATATGGGCTGTTGCATATCTGTGGTCTTCTCAGCCAGACAGTCTGTGGTTAACCAACAACAAAATATGTATGATCACAAAAATGTGATCATACATATTTGGGGATAGTGACTGTTTTTGTCAACTACCTAGATAAAAAAAAAAAAAAGGGGAGGGGGGGAGCAAAGAGCTTACTGCATACATCTTCATTCATTTTTTTGTCAACTACCTAGATAAAAAAAAAAAAAAACTAGAGGGGGGGGGGTTTGTAGTGCTTACTGCATACGTCATCATTCATTTCAGTTGTTCTTAGCTGTAGTACTTCCTCAGCATGTATTTTTTGTGTGTGTGTGTGTGTGTGTCCGACTGGGCCAAGGCTTCAGGGCCTATTTCTTGGGGGCAGTGACCTATCCCAAGGCCCAGTAGTCCTCCTACACCTCCACATGTCACCACTTCAGCGCTAACACCCACCATCCATATTGAATACATGCTAGGGCTGTCTCATACAGGATTGGTGTATTGGTATTAGTGGGGGTATTTTTACAACATGTCGGCGGGTCATCTGGTAGATCAGGAAAGTCTGCTTTTAGGAAATTCAAATCCTTAAACTGTTCTCTGCCCCAGCCGAGATTCGATCCTGGGTCCATTAGGACTACAGGCCGCCTCTCTACCGATTCGGCCACCGCCTCCCCCATACTCACTTACACCACCTCCTGACCTTAAAGTCAATCCTATATACTCTTTTCACCACCATTTTCATACCTTTTATCTTTATATGATTGTAACCTGTAAGCATTCTCATCTTTCACCCTTTGGTCAATAAACCTGTTCAGCTTTTAAAATCCATGTATTTTTCTTTCTCAGTGTGTCTGTTTGTCTCCAGACACTGCATTATGCCATGCACTTCCCTCTTTGATGGGCTAAGGCACTGCCTCCATGTAAAATGCTTTTGCTTGAATGTGTATCATTACAGCTGGATGCCTTTCCTGTTGTCAACCAATGGCCCTTGGATAGGACTGAACAATTTACTCCTCAGTTGACAGCATGCACTCTGATTCATTGAATCCTGGTTTCCACATCTCATATATATATATATATATATATATATATATATATATAAGTAGCAGCCGTGGCTCAGTGGGTTAGAGTGCTTCGCTCTGACTGAAGGGTCGGAGGATCAAATCCACCCAAGGGTCATTGGTAGACATCAGGAAGGGCATCCGGTCATAAAATGCTACACGCTCCAAACCCAAGTCCTCTACCCAGAGGCAATGCCTTAGCCCTTATCCAAAAAAGGGGAACCTGGCGTAAAACTCACTTTTATATATATATATATATATATATATATATATATATCTTCTTTAGCCTTTTTCATTCCTTTTCTGTGCCTGTCCTCCTCTCTTCCTGTTTCTCCCATCTTTCCTGTCACTTCTTATTGCTTTTCTTTCCGTTACAGGTGGCTTTACATTGAGTGACGAGCCAAATGGTTTCCTGTAAGCCAAGAAACCATTTACAACACTGGGTGGTAACCATATAACCAAATCATACGTGCTGTCTACATGTCAAGTGGGTTGGTGGAGGGGTAGTGCCCCTCCCTGTAAAACAAATAACTCAGAGTCAAATGGCCACCCCGTAAGGGATTATGGCGTCTGGCAATATATATATATATATATATATATATATATATACAGTAATCACTCCAATATCCGGATCAATAGAGCCATCGGTAGGTTCGGATATTGGTTTTGTCCGGATATTGGGCCCCAGCTTATGGACTTGTACTTACGGACCCTAACACAGAGAAACACCTATACAACTCCCTCCGGACATGCATAGCACCTATTTAACACCCAAATCACACCAATAAGGCACATAAATGACTGAAATAAATGCAATAGACACATAAAATGTGGGTTTAGAAGTATGTTCATACATTAATAAACATTCTGGTACTTATGGACTCTAACCGAACCTAACCTAACCGAACCTAACCGAACTCTGAAAAACCCATTCCTACTGCACATGCATGAGGTAAGTTTAGTATGGAAAGAAGTACAGTATGACACTTTCTGGTAAGTATAGTATGGGAAAAAATACAATATGAAACATTCTGGTAAATATAGTATGGAAAATAGTACAACATGAAACATTTTGGCTACTTACAGCAAGTCCCTGGCCACCTCGATGAATAACCGCCTCCTCTCGGACTCTGACAGTAAGAACGATTTCCTGAAGCACTTGCACTACACTCTTCCTGAAGTCTTGCACTGAACTTAGTCACTAACACACAGAAGTCCGTTCTTTTCACAGTGTTCACTTTAGTCCAAATAATGTTCCATTAAATTTAAGTGTTGCACATTAACTTTTCCCAAGTTTTTTTAAGTTTCCAAAGCCAAAACAAAGAAGGTTAGTTACGTTAAATTTCTTTTCTACTTAGTCTTTTCTCCCAACTTGAAAACCTTAACACAACACACCGTTTTTTTCACTGCACAACACTCAAAATTCCCGTGTGGTCTAGTGGAGAAGTTCTTGCTGTTTATTCACTGTCAGAGCCCGAGAGTATCACTGGCAGGCGTCCAAGGGGTGCATCGGTGGGTAGTGGTGATGGCGTACCGACTACAGAAGACTCTGAAGACAGCCGCAAACTCACGTCGAGCGGTGACTCCACTGTAGCTGATGTGCTGGGCTGTGGCTCGGAGCATGAGGGCCTGTCTTGGGGAGGGCAACGGAGTGGAACCAGGGCTTGGCACAGCTGGGGTCACGGGCCTGAAAAAACTGTCAATCGTTGACTGACGCAAGGACCGACGATTCTGGCGATTGATGATGCGCTGCCGGAAAGCACGCACTTCCTCCACGAGTCCCAAGGGCCCCATCTCCCTGTCGCAGTCCGGGTGTTCCAGGTAGTCTAGGACGAACTCTAGATGTTCCCGGAGTGCGCTCAGCTTGGGATGGCTGGAGTAGTGTCCTGCTGGGCGGAGTCTGCATCATCATCGCCTTCGTCGTCGGAATCTTCAAGTTCGGGACTGACACCAGCAACCGAAGACGACGCGATTCCCGATATCAGACAACGTCTGATACCCAGGATCGCCTCGTCGTCCAACCACTCACGAACATCGTCCACATCAACATCGTCGCCGTGCGTACGCAGCTGTGCATGGAAGTCATCCACGTCAAACCCTAGGAAATCGTACTCCACATCTGTTCCGAGAAGCAGACGAGACCAACCATTTTCAAGAGTTTTCACAGGGACTTCCTTCCATGCACTAGCCCAGTTGTACAGCGCAGACTTGATGTTGTAGCGGCGAAGGTTTTCCAAAGTCCGCTTGCCTCGAGTGTCACGTCCTTCCCTGCGCTCGTCCTCGTCCCCGAGAACCACCATCACCTCGTCCAGGAACTTCCGACGGTACAGGCGCTTTGTTGCCACGATCACTCCTTGGTCCATTGGTTGAATGAGAGCAGTCGTATTAGGTGGCAGAAACATGCACCTAATACGGCCATTCTCAGCAACCAAGTCCTTGTCGCACGGGTGGGCAGGTGCATTGTCGAGGAGAAGGAGAGCCTTTACCTGGTCGCGAGGAATTCCCAGTGTCTTCGTCTGGTAATGTATGACCTCCTTGATTTAAGTGATGGTGAAACCAGTCTTTGAAAATCACAGCTGTGAACCATGCTTTCAAAGAATGGTACCATACGACAGGAAGGACATCCATCACCCCACGAAGGCACCGAGGCTGCTTTGCACGGCCAACAATAACGGGCTTAAGCCGGTGCATGCCGTTAGCATTGGCACAACACAAAGCAGATATCCGTTCCTTAGAAAGCTTGCGGCCAGGTACACGCTTCTCCGTCTCATCGGCGAGAGTGTTCATGGCACCGAGCGATAGAATAGGCCAGTTTCGTCAGCGTTATAGACTTGACCGAGAGTGAGGCCCTCCCTGTCGATCAAGCCTTTCACCTTGTGCCGAAACTCGTCCCACCTCCATCCTCGTTAGCGTCCAATGCTTCGCCATGTGCTTTACGGTTAGTAAGGCCATGTCGCAACTTGGAACGCGAAGAGCCAACCCTCGGATGCCTTGGAAGTCTAGGGCGTCGTGAAGCCTTGCAAACTTCTCAGCAGCAGCCTTCAGCTCCGTTCCACGTACCCATCACACCAGCTGCACGTTGCTGTCGATACCAAATCAACGTGGAGCGGTCGATCTCTGCATACTTGGGAGTAAACATAACCTTCCTCTCCACGTATGCTTGCTTCTCGACGAGAAGTCAGCCGTGTACTGCATGAGCTTGTCTCGGGAACGCTTGATATCAAACAAAGTCGACCGGGCCAGGTTGAACTCGCGGAGAATGCGAGAGGAAGACCAACCCGCATCAACCTTCTCCAATATCTCCCGTTTCTTCTCCAGAGTCAACACCACTCTCTTCCTTTTCTCAGGAGGCGGGGCCATCATCACACACACTAAGAGTAGGGCAGAGAGCAGCAGGAGGCCTTGCAGCAAGTACGGCACCACCACAAAAGCGAGCACGTGGGCAGCCATTACGAAGAGCGCAGGTCCAGTCGCGGTGAGAGACAGGCGGGAAGTGGGGAGGATGCAGCGGCGCTCTATCGGACGTCGGAGGAATGACGAACCAAAACAATGCTCTCACGCGGGCGCGCGCGGATTCAAATTACGGACGGCAAAAAATCGGTTTTTTTTCCAATTTTTTTGGATTTTCGGACCATTTTGGGAATGTTTGATCCCAGGACGATAAGGTTCGGTTAGTGGGGATGTTCGGTTATTGGGCGTCCGGATATTAGAGTGATTACTGTATATATATATATATATATATATATCTTAGCCTTTTTCATTCTTTTTCTGTGCCTGTCCTCCTCTCTTCCTATTTCTCCCATCTTTCCTGTCACTTCTTATTGCTTTTCTTTCCGTTACAGGTGGCTTTACATTGAGTGACTAGCCAAATGGTTTCCTGTAAGCCAAGCAACCAGTTACAATGCTGGGTGGTAACCATATAACCAAACCATACGTGCTTCCTGCATGTCAAGTGGGTTGGTGGAGGGTTAGTGCCCCTCCCCATAAAACGAATAACTAAAAGTCAAATGGCCACCCCTTACGGGATTATGGCATCTGGCAATAGATAGATAGAATAGATATATATATATAGTGGGGGCGCTTACCATCCACTCACTCGATGTAGTGCTGCTCTCGGGTGTCTGCCCTTTTCTCTCTTCAATCCTTTTTTCCAATCCATCCTCTTCTGTCTTTCTTTCCTTCGTTCTTTCCTCGTCCTTCTGCCTACAGATGACTTTACACTTCCTCCTCTGTCTTGCTTTCCCTCATTATTTCCTCTCCCTTCTGCTTGTTGGTGACTCTACACTGAGTGACAAACCAGTTGGTTTCCTGTACACCAGGAAACCATTTACTAAGCTGGGTGGTAACCATTTAATCAAATTTTGGCGCCTGGTGGTTTAGTGGGCAATTATGGCGCTCCAGTCAGATTGAGCCAGTGAAGGTTCATATCCAAGGGATGGTTGGGGTTTATTGCTCACGTAATGCCACTCAGGGATGAGTGAAGCTGGTCACTATCATCTTTAATGTCAGGACCAACTTGCTTAGCCCCGGGCTTCTGTGAGTTTCATGGGGCAATGTAGGACTGGATGATGAACGAATCAATATACAGTATATACGAGGTGCTACCCAAAAGTTCCAGTAATTTGAATATTGTAGGAAAATAAGTTACCTTACCTCCTAGTTCTCACTGTCGCCTCTGAAGTAGTCCCCATGGGCATGTATACAGTGGTCCCAGCATTTTTTCCATGAGTCCATGCATCCCTGAAAGGCTTCAGGTGTGATGGTCTTGAGCACCTCCTGCGATTCTGTCTGTATCTCAATCCAGTCGTCGACTCCCTTTCAGTCATAATTTCAGCTTGGGAAACAGGAAAAAGTCGCCGGGGGCAAGGTCAGACAAATAGGGTGGGTGGGGAATGACTACTGTGTTAGTGGACACCAGGAACTGCTGGACAACAGTTGATGTGTGGGTGGGGACGTTGTCATGATGCAGGACCCAGTCCTTGTTCTTTTACTGTTCTGGACGTTTGCAGCGGATGCTCTCCCTCAGACGCTTCAAAACTTCGCAGTACAACTTTCTGCTGACAGATTGACCAGATGGGATGAATTCCTTGTGAGCAGTCCCTTGGATATCGAAGTAAACAATCAGCATCGATCTGATACTGCTGTGCCGTTGCAAAACTGCCAAACCACCTACACACCACATTACAATAGTAAGCATAGCTCAACAACATGTCCTCTTACAGATATGGCCAGGGCCACACTGGCGCACAAAGGGTGCTGCTGACTCCTAGTGGCAAAAGGCAATACTGCAAACGGTTGGCTCCCTCTGTTCAAATTACTGGAACTTTTGGGTAGCACCTCGTGTATATATATTATATATATACACACACACACACACACAGTAAAACCTCACTATAAAAGACTAATTGGGGCCAAAAGCATTCCAAAAAAGGAAAATTACGATAAAAGTGAAAAAGCGACATCCAGACTTCCCCCTGCTAACCCAGTCTTTTTCAATTATATCAGCCATTAGTCTGGATCGCACCAACGATTTTTAAACAGGTTTCACTACCATTGCAGTACTGTACTGTATTATACATTCACCACAATAATCAAAATAATACATATATTAATACTGTACTACACACTGATAAACAAGTGTTTTATTTACCTTATTGTGGTGAACATAGCTGAAGTGGTCAGGCAGTCCGGACTGCTTCTGGCTTTATCGGATGTTTTCCAATATATAAGAATTTAGGCTGGTAGCTCCTCGATTCCGATAAAAACTAATTGTGGTCTATTGAAGTCCGTTATATCGAGGTTTTACTGTATATATATATATATATATATATATATATTCTGTCTTTCTTTCCTTCATTCTTTCCTCTTCCTTCTGCCTACGGGTGACTTTACACTTCCTCTTGTGTCTTTTGTTCCTTCATTCTTTCCTCTTCTTTCTGTCTGTGGGTGACTCTACACTGAGTAACAAGCCAAATGGATTCTTGTACACCAGGAAACTATTTACTACGCTGGGTGGTAACCATATAACCAAATTATGGCGCCTGTTGGTTTAGTGGGTAATTAAGGCGCTCCAATCGGATTGAGCCGGTGAAGGTTTATATCCAAGGGGTGGTTGGGGATTATTGCTCATGTGATGCCATTCAGGGATGAGTGAAGCTGGCCACTCTCATCTTAAATAATGTCAGGACCATCTTGCCTAGCCCTGGGCTCCTATGCTCCTCCTGGGGTGAAGTAGGACTGGATGATGATGATGATGATGATGATATAGATATATATATATATATATATATATATATATATATATATATATATACAGTATGTTCGCACAGTGCGCGTCATCACAGTGCGCGATTCGCATTGTGCACGAGTGACCAAAATTCATAACCAAAAACCCTTGAATGCGTGAGTTTACCGCACAGAATGCGAGGCAGAGGCAAGGAGTGGCTCAAAAATGCCATTTTCTATTAGTGCGCGACCACCCCTCACACAGCACGTCACACGTCGTCATGTTGATGCGCAGAAATTCCCGGGCATTCTACTGCTCCTGTTCCTGTTGAGGATGAAGAGGATGCAATGTCAGAAGTGTCAGCATTGGACTTTGAAGGGTTTATGGCTGATGTGAATGACATGGATGGTCCTGGGGAAGGTGCTCAAGAGGAGTCTGTGGAGGGAAGTGTTGGTGCGGTGGGGAATGCGGCGCTGTAAGTGTTGCCGTGCCTCGGAACCCCTGTTATTTAAGGTCATCAGGCCTGTTGTCTACTGTTGTTAAGATGACTACCCATGTTTTTGTTATTGTAGCTATAGCTTTAGTACAATGTCTGAAAAATATGACCTTTAATATGTCTCTAAGGGCCAAATAATGTCCAGGTATGAGGGGATACCGCCCATATGTAATTATTCCCATAAGATTATGTATTCCCAGTACGCGAATTCCCAGTGCGCGAGGTCGTGGACCGCCCAATCTCTCGCGCACTGTGCGAGCCTACTGTATATATATATTATATATATGTGTGTGTGTGTGTGTGTAGTATATATATATATATATATATATATATATACAGTTTGCTGATGATACAGTATTGTTGAGTGAAGATGAATGGGAGTTGCAAGGTCTGGTGAATGAATTTGGGACAGTGTGTAGGAGGAGGAAGCTGAAAGTTAATGTAAACAAAAGTAAAGTTATGGTGTTTGAGAGGAATGAAGTCACAGAGTGTGCAGTGAGGTTGGATGGTGAGGATATGGAGAATGTGAGTGCATTCAAGTACTTGGGTAGTGTGATGAGTAAGGATGGAACTTTGGGGGATGAAGTACGTGAAAGGGTACAGCAGGGAAGAAAGGTTGTTGGTACACTGAAAGCAGTGATGAGAAATAGGGAGGTGAGTATGGAAGTTAAGAAGTCACTGCATGATGGTATTGTGATCCCTACCCTGACGTATGGAAGCGAGGCGTGGACCTTGCAAGAGGGGAACAAGTCAAGAGTGAGAGCAGTGGAAATGAGTTATTTGAGAGGAGCATGTGGAGTGACGTGGAGGGACAGGTTGACGAATGAAGAAGTGAAGGAACGTTGTGGGGTAGATATGGATGTGGTTGAAAAGATTAGGAGAAATACACTGAGGTGGTTTGGACATGTGGAGAGAATGGAGAATGAAAGACTGACCAAGAGGGTGTATGTAGGTGAGGTGGAGGGAGGGAGAGGGAGGGGTAGACCGAGGATGAGGTGGAGGGATGGAGTTGAGAGGTATATGAGGGAGGGGGGGGTGAGTTGGGGGGAGGGGAGTCAAATGGTGGGTGACAGAGTGACTTGGAGGCGTTTTGTCTGCGGCCACCCTTTGCGGGATTAGGGCATCGGGCTATAGATAGATAGATAGATATATAATTTCTGTCACTGTTTCCCTCACTCCATCACTTTCTGCATTTCCAACACAAGCTCTGTTTTGATCACTCTTCACTTTAAACATTTGGCACAGGATATGGTTCATCAGTATCTGAATAATGAAGGCTTCCTCTTCCTTATCAATTTCAGCCAGCTTTTGGTGATTGTCATTCTGTGAATGGAGTTATCCAGATCAATTTCATTGATACATTTTCTTAATGGTGGCTGCCATGCCATTATCTGTCCGTTGTAACAGTGATGTGCTTGATGGTAAGAATATCACTCATATTCAGGAATGTTGGTCCTGGTGTTCCTCAAGAAAGGTGGAGTGTCCAGGGGTATTGTCGGCTTGTGGACATCCCAAACTGACTGGCAGCCACTATCTACTTGCAGTTCCTCTTTTTCTCAGGAACAAAATGCCTGTCTCAGACCAGTTATCCACCTGGTTGTGGTTGCAGTGCTTCACTTTCAGCTCTGCCACATTCCACAGGCAGTGAAAGCAGCAAGGGTGCTCAGTGATTTGCGTGATGACTGGCTTGAGTTTGTAGCTCCTTGATTGGTTGAAAGTGAAGATGACAAATCCTAGACCTGTCATCTGTGCATCCTCATGCTTAGCACTGTTGTTTGGAGATGTAGGTAAACCTTGGCGATACCGTAAGACACTGTCTTGTTTGTCCATGTTATGAATTTGGTGCTTGGTGTATCCTCTGTCTTCAGTCACTCCCTTTAAAAATCACTGGAAGCTTTTATGTTGCAGTCTCATTCATATTGTCATGTTCACTTGTTCACTAGCATCGCTTGCACATTTCCATCCCGTACACTATGAAGTTGGACAACCACCTTGTTGACTATTAATTCATGAAAAACTTGCCTCAGTCAGCCTACCATCACTAAATAAAACTGCTCCTTTATGTGTGCCAAGTCGATTGGAACTTCCTTTTTCTTTCTGATGAGTGTACATTGTCAGATACTGCTTTGTTGTCATTAGTTATGCATCCAAAATCTAAGTCCTCCCATTAGAGGCTGAACCACCTCATGTCATGAACTTGGCTATTATCTCTGTTTTAAAAGATGATTTGTATGGTTGATTTGTTCATTGCCAATCTGCTGCTGCTTCCCTATGGTCTCAGATCTTCTAATATTTGAATTTTGTGTTCCTGGATGAAGACCTTGCATGTCTTCTTTGCTTGCTTAAGGAGGCATGTTGATTGGCAGTGTTCTATGGAAGCAGCGAGTGGGTGGCGGGAGTGTGATGTCAGGGACTTGAGGGTGTGAAATGGACCTCTAAGCAGTCATGTGCCATGCACAATGGTAGGCAGGGGCATGTATGGATGTAAATGTCATATGGTATTTTGGTATCAGGGGGCCATTTTCCTACATTATGTGCTTTCTGCCTCTGTAATGTAATAAACCTGACCAACATCTGTGCATTCTGTATATGAACTGCACTATGAAATTACTTTATGGGCAAGCCCACTGTATTTAGTTTTACATGACCATCAGGTGAAGGAGAAGGATGCCTTCACACAGTAATGCTGATACATATGGGTTGCTTGATTATACAGATGTCCCTTAGTCCTTAATCCCCTGAAAGGAGGATGATGGACTGCAGAAGGACAGCATTTGCTTTCACTTCACCGGTTTTGCATACAGATGAGCATGGGGCACAGCCACATAATATGATCATTAACCTTTCAGTTTCTGCAGTGGATGTAATTTTACTTCAGTGATTGTGAAGTTGTTTCTACTGTAACCTTTTATAAGACTCCCTGACTTCTCATTAATAAATAAATTTACATGCTGCCAAACTTAGGCTCTTATTACTATTGCATACAGCAAATTCTCACTTAACACCATGGATGTGTTCTTAAAAACTACTGTGTTAAGTGAAAATCATGTTAAGTGAAATTTGTGGTCCAGTTAGAAAAATTATAGTCAGATAATTGAAATTCACATTCAGGACTGCAAATAATTATCAAGGTGGATTTTATGTTGTGACTGGGTGTATGTCTGCTAAATGTTGAAGTCCTTAAGTAAGTTAAAGAAATACAATAGTGATATATGGAGAGCTGTAGCTGGAGTGAGTTGTATCAGACCTAGTCTTTTATAAGCACTGTGACCATTTTTTAGTGAATGCACATAATAGCATGTTCTGTGAAAAGTGATCCTGTGTTGATTAACAGTTTTATAGTAAAAAGCCTGTTAAGTGAAAGCATGTTATATGATGAATTACTGTATTCATCACAAAGTATGCAAATGTCAATTGACACTACAGTTTTGTTGTATGTAATGATTCATCACAAAGCTATTTTATAATGCATTCTCTTATTTTTTAAAATAAGATTTTCAATAAGACATAGTCATTCACGTCTAAGATTCGAGTGAAGTATGACTGACCTACAAATGAATCGTTTAGGAATAGAGTTGTCTTGTACAGTAATGGGGTTCTATGTGATTTAGGTGATGATTTTGCTGGGCGGCGTGCAGTGGAGGGCAAGACTGGAGAGCGGTTGGTGGTGGAGCGTACGCAGGACCCCCTTGGCCGGCCCTCTACTGTAGTCAAGAAGGTCACCTCCCAATCCCGAGTTATCATGTAAGTACAACTTTTTAAAAATAATTATAAAAGAGGGGGGTAAGGATTCCTTAAGAGGAAGCATGGTGTTAGTTTTATGTAGTAGTAGTAGTAGTAATAATAGTTGAGTAACCTTGGTCTTTCTGATTGATCAGACCCATCACCTGCAAGCAAGCAATTGCCTCTGCAGGGCCATCCTGTTCAGTGAACCAGTGTTTCCTTGCGATGGACAGCACCTTGTCACAGTGAGACATAGGGAAGAGGATGGGTTTGGTTCATGGGAAGATACTGTATTTGTGTTTCTCCACCCAGTTAATGGGCACCATAGTAGGCTTCACATCATCCCATTATTTGGTTCTATGGCTACCACCCAATACTGGAAATGGATTTCTGGGTTACAGGAAATCATTAGGCTTGTCATTCAGTGTAGAGTCATGTTAGGAAGAAATAGGCACGAGTATATCGTGAGTGGATGATGGTCACCACCACCAGGCACTCACGTGCTGTAGTACAACTTTCAGAGGTGGCATTACATGGAGCAACAAACTATATGGTTTCTTGTAATCCAGGAAAGTGTTTACTGTACTTTAGTGCATTGAGTAGAAGCCATATGGCCAACCAATAGATACCTGGTGGTCAAGTAAGATAGGTGCTCCAACTGGTTTTGACCCATAAGGGTATAAATCTAAGGGAAGGTTGGGGTTTGTTCTTTATGCAGTGCCACTTAAGTGAGCAACTATGGTAATCACTCACCAGGACTGATCAGCCTAACCCTTGGCTCCTACAATCTAGATGAGGCAAAAAAAAGAAAAGAATTGCACGACAGATGGATGGAAGGGAGTAGAGAAGGGAGGATTTTTTTTTTTGATGTATCATATTTATGTAGATTTGCCTCATCCCCCTCCCCCTATTTTTTAAGTGAAAGCTTATTCCTTTCTCAGTAACCTTTAATCTACTGACCTCTTCAGGGTGTAAAACCTGAAGCTGTCATTCTTGTACTGGACCTACGGTATAAAAGACCTTGGACAATATTATCAGCTTGACAGAGATAAAGTTCTAATTTAAAATATTGGCATGGCACTTACTGTACAAGTCCCATGAATCCCCTTTGGCTCATTGCCTGTGGAGCTGAGCAGAGCACATCCACAACACACAGTTCATATGTTTACAAATCTTTTCATTTACTCCAGCCCATCAGTTTTCCTTCTCTTATTCGTTTTGGATTTTTGGAGCTGTGAGAGTTTTTTCTTGCCTGTCATGGGATTACCTGTTTTGTGACCGGAATTCCTTCAAGCCAGGGTGATTATGTAATTTTATGATGCATTGCTTCTCTTGTCAGATGGTTCACACTTGGTGCTGTGTGATTTATCTTTCTCATAGGTCACCTTTTATGTATGTATAGAGAGAGAGAGAGATACATACATACATACATAGATAAAGCAGATCTTCCTTTCTGGGAGTTCCTTTCTTTCCATTTCTTCACTTGCTTTTTGTGTTATTTATTTAGTTATTTATTTTTTGGTGATTAGTGTTTTTCTGTTTGATTTCCTTTGCACTTCAATCCATGTGCCACTCATGCAAGTGTTGTTTCTCATCCTGTGCATGATGGGGGGGAAACAGCCACCTGATGGTGATCCACATCATGTTCTCCTGTCTCCCTGGCTTACCTGGTAGGTCACCACATGGAGTCTCACCTATTCATGGCCTTTGCCAGTTAACCTGCTCCCAGGATGTTCAGCCTGAAGGATGACTCTGCATCCACTGATTGGATCAGAGGTTGTGGCTGAGGTCAGTTGTGGCAGGTGGGAGATGAGATGGCCTGCAGACTTCCCCTCTTACATGCTCCTTGAATCGGTCCTGTATTTGATGGCGTAGTGTCAAACGGAAGACCAGTAATACGGTCACGTATACCAAACTTATTTGGCTTTAATTAAAGCTAGAGCCATTTGCTCACCAGTGCCATCCTGGGCAACAAGCACTCCAAGCAGATGTTCAAAATCTTGCCCAGTTACAAGAATAGCAACTCAGTCTTCTAGTGTTCTGACATTCCCAGCAAGAGCTGCAGGCAACAGTTTGCTGTCCCAATGTACGACCAAGTGAAGGGAATCTTTAAATAATGATTCTTCTATCTTTCTTGCCATTTGTTTCCAGTTCTTCTTCTGAGCTCAGTGAACAGTAGATGGAGATAGGGAAATGTGTGAAACATCATGGCCTAGGCTTTTGGTAGTTGCAATGAAAGAACTATTTGCCAGTCGATTAGAGAGTTGCTCTCGATCCCATGTAGCCGTGAGTGTAGAATCAAGAGCTTTCAAATGTCTACATGATACTTTCTTTGGTGAACTGGGTGGAGTAATTTGATCGTGCTCATCACTTGAAGTGGAGCTTGATTTCAAGATGCTGTTTAACCTGTTTCTTCTTTTGAGCTTCAAACCTTGCTCTCTTTTCATTCCTTTGTTTCAGAGTTGTACCATGTACCTGGTCAATACCACGCATTGATGAACTTGTCCTATCTTCTCATTGTAAAGAAAGGAAAATCTTATTTTCTTGCTGTACATTCTTTATTTTCATCACATCATGCTGAGCGATATCAAACAGTTCCTCAAGATCACCTTTCCAAACCTGCTGTTTTTTAACCGCTGTTTCCATATATCTTGATTTCTCTTTGCCAAGGTTTTGGTGTTCTTTGCACATCTTTCTAATACTAGTTCTGATATTCTCCTCTGCTATTACAGGGATATTTGCTTTCTTCCAAACTTCCTGGAGCTTCATGCTAGTAGACTCTGCAGCGACAGAGAGTGTCTCCTTCATCTCTGTGTGATGGTACATGAAGGCTAACAACACCTGTTCTTTTCTTTTCCAACAACCAAATTCGTTTTCTAGTTTCCATGTTTGCCAACTGAAAAAGAGAAAACACAAATTAGTGCTAAGTCGTTTGTTGGAAAGTACAGACGTAGGGTAACTTGATATTTCGTTAATTAAATATTCTGTAATTATTGTTTAATAGAGATTGGTCACAGTAACCATTCTATATCTATCTGTCTATCTATTGCCAGATGCCTCAATCCCGTTCGGGTTGGCCACAAACAGATCGCCTCCACGTCACCCCGTTCCCCGCCATTTCAGTGCTCTGCTCCCAACTCACACTCCCCTCTCTCATATACCTCTCCACCCCATCCCTCCATCTCATCCTCGACCTTCCTCACATACACTCTCTTCGTCATTCATTCACTCTCCGTCCTCTCCACATGGCCAACCCACCTCAGTGTATTCCTCATAACGCTTCCTATCACATCCACATCCACACCACAATGCTCCTTTATATCCTCATTTGTCAGCCTATCTCTCCATGTGACTCCTCTTAAATAACTCATTTCCAAGGACTTGTGTCCTTCCAACAGCGTCCAAGCTTCACTTCCATACATTAGAGTTGGTATCACAATACTGTCATGTAGTAAATTTTTCACTTCCATGCTCACTTCCCTGTTTCTTATCACTGCTTTCAAGGAACCAGCAACCCTTCTTCCCTGCTGCGCCCTTTCAAGCACCTAACCCTCCAAACCTCCATCCTTACTCATCACACTACCCAAATACTTAAATGTACTCACATTTTCCAATTCCTCACCATCCAATCTCGCTGTACATTCACTGACTTCTCCTCTCTCAGAGACCATCACTTTACTCTTCCCTACATTCACCTTTAGATTCCATTTCTTACACACTCTCCCAAACTCATCCATCAAGCCTTGCAGCTCCCCTTTGTCTTCACTCAACAACACAGTATCATCTGCAAACAACAGTACAGGGAGTTTCCAAACACTACCCTCTCTCACCAGGGCCACTCCAACATCCACTACCCTACCTTGAACCTCTTTTATTACCCCATCCATGTACAGATTGAACAACCATGGAGACATGACACATCCCTGTTTCAACCCAACCTTCAAAGAGAAAAATTCACTCAGTTCACCATCCACACGCATTGCAGCCTTAGCACCATCATACATACTCTTCACAGCATTCAACAACTTCCCATCTACTCCATATATTCTTAATACTTTCCACAATCCTTGTCTATCCACCCTGTCATATGCTTTCTCCAAATCCATGAAAGCCGCATACAACTTCTTTCCCTTCTCTAGAAACTTTTCCACTAAAAATGTAAGAATGAATATCTGATCTACACAACCTCTTCCCTTCCTAAAGCCTCCCTGTTCTTCACCAACTAATTCTTCTGCTCTTTCTCTAACTCTGTCTGTAAGTATCCTGCCATACACTTTTCCTATGATACTAAGAAGACAAATTCCCCTATGATTACCACACACTTCTTTTTCCCCTTTTCCTTTGTACAAGGGAATGATACCTGACTTCCAATCCTCCGGAACTCTGCCTTCCTCCCAGGCCAATCTGCATATCTTCCACATCCATTCTACTACTATCTCTCCCCCATGCTTCAGCATTTCACCACACACTCCATCAATTCCTGGGGCTTTCCCCAATTTAACTTTCTTCATTGCTTCCACAACTTCTATCCTACTGATTTCTTCCTGTCTTCTCACCTCCCTCCTTCTCCCAGCCATTCCCCAGGCACTGATACTCGCATTACTTCCATCCTCTGTGTTCAAAAATTCCTTAAAGTGTTCTCTCCATCTGCACACTTTTTCTCCCTTCTCCACTAGTAATCTACCATTTTTATTATTCACTCCCCTGCTAACTTCACTTCCACCCTGTCGTACTCTCTTCACCTCTTTCCAGAACATTTTCTTACAGTCCCTCCACTTTACACTCAAATTCCTTCCAAATTTCTCATCCACTCTCTTCTTACTCTCTTTTACTAATCTTTTCACCTCTCTCTTCCATTCTACATATAACTCTCTCTTCTGCCTCTCAACGTCTTCCACACCCCTATTTCTCATCCATTCAGTGTATGCTTTCTTCTTTTGTGCCACAGCCTGTCTCACCTCTTCATTCCAACACGCTGTTCCTTGCACCCCCCTCCATCTTCTCTTCAACCCACACACCACATCACATGCTGCACATATTTCTTCTATGAGTATCCTGCACACACCTTCCACATTTCCCATCTACATCAAAGTTTAGAAATAATATATTTCAGAAGCAAAAGTTAATATGCTAGGTACAAGTAACACTTGCTTACAGTACAGAAGCTGACGCAACACTGACACAATGTTACCACAGCGAACGCCATACAAAACTGATAAAAGTGTGCAACTTCTAAATATTATTATTTTTGTCTGAAATTTAGCATACGGGTCATTTACATGAAAAGAACCAAGGGGAAGAACAGTGACATGAAAATAGAAACTTAGGAAAATTGAAACACCCTACTGACCACCATTTGCATGAAGATAGGGGGCAAAGGATGTGTTGAATAATTCACAAGTTAAGGATCATATGTACACATTCATAATATTGTTATAATAATTCATGCACCTCTGTGCCAAGTATAACAGATGGCACATGTCACGTTTGAGCTTGGTCTGTTTTTTCAGTTGCTATGCAGGTTTTAAGGGAAAAAATTCCCAAAATGTTCCCAGCAATGACGAACTGTGGTTACCTACCCGAAATGGGCTTTTCCCTAACTCCATGCCATCTTATGATTTTCCTACCCAGTGGACAATCTGCCCTGATGATAAACTCATGAGATGGGTGGTAAGAGGTATAATTCTTGAAACTAGAGTGGAAGTATGTTTGTATTTTCAGATTTGTAGTGCTGAGAGAATTTGCAGTGTTATGCATGTTTCCTTAATTTTCGCAGCTATCAACTGGGCCCATCTCTTCCATTGCAGAACTACTGGAATTAGTCAAGTGACATTGGTGTTTCTTAAAATGGGTATTGTTGTAAAATGGGAGTTAATAACACTGAATTATTCGTATTTCAGAACGAAAACAAAGCGCAAGTCCCCTGTGATAGTGTAAAGTGAAGAAGCTTGAAGGAAGTGAGGAAGGCAAAAAGCAGTTGTCGGCTGGGATGACAGAAGTTGGCCAATAACCCACTAATTTCATCATATGGTTATAATGCATTTTTTTCCTACTAGTCTGTGATATTCTGCCCGAGTGTACTGAAGCTCACTGCTCGCATTTAGCTGTACAAGTTGGAATGTTTTGCATTTAGGTAGCATTTATTTGGAATACTATATATGTACACAATACTCACCACTGCTCACTGTTCCTTACTTGATTTTTTAACTTATTCAAGTGCTAATAATAATTCTTACCATAAGGAGAGTTGATGTATATATACATATTTAAGTGTTTTTTTGTACTCATCTATTAGTCCTTGTTATACAGTATGAGATTCATCATACACTGTAACTAAACCATGAATGTACCTTTACTTATGATCTCGCAACAATTCTCTTCACCATTAATCCCTGGTGTTGTGACATCAAGCTCAATAATGTAGTTTGCTAAAGGTAATAGCATCTGATAAGGTTAGCAGAGCTCATGACATGAACATTCACCAATGTTATGCTAAGGTTGACTTGTTATTGGCATGTGCACTCTGGTAACTGGAATGGATAGAATTTATGATAATTAAAATAAAGTTATTTAATAAAAATGTTATTTTTATCCTGATTGTAGGTGGCGACCATCATCCACTCACTTGATGTGGTGCTACCTACTTCTTCCTTCACTTTTATTACTCCTTTTCTGTGTCCGCCCTCTCTCTTCCTATTTCTCCCACCTTTACTGTCACTTTTTATTACTCTTCTTTTCAGGTGGCTTTACAATGAGTGGCATGCCAATTGGTTTCCTGTAAGCCAGGAAACCATTTACAGCGCCGGGTGGTAACCATATAACCAACCCATACACGTTCCCTACGCGTCAGTAAGTGAGTTGGCGTAGGGTTATTGCCTTCCCCCTGTGAAACAACTAACTCAAAGACAAATGACCATCCCTAATGGGATTATGGTGTTTGGGTATAGACAGATCCTGATGGTGTAAGACAGTGGCTGTGTTGTGGTGCTGCTGCTGATGTAGTTGTGGCGTGTGTGGTAATTGTGATAGTGGTGTGGTCGTGGTTGTGTCATGGTAGGATGGTGAAGTGATGTGATGCCATGTGTGGTATGGTGGTGGTTGTGTCATGGTAGTATGGTGAAGTGATGTGATGCCATGTGTGGTGTGGTGGTACTTTGGAAATGTGAGGTATGACGTGGTGATGTGGTTTGATGATGTGTGGTCTGGTGGTGTAGTGTGTTGGATGTGATGGTGTGATGTGGTGTTAGTGTGAAGTGGTACAGTGGTATTGGTGTGGTGTTGTGGGGATGGGGTGCTGTATTGTGGTGGTGTGATTTGGCAGTATGATAGGGATGTGGTGCAGTGTGATGGTAGTAGTTTGGTGGCAGTTCAGTGTGATGTATGGTCTTGGGTGATAAGTGTGATGTGGTGTGGCACTGGTGATGCTTGGATGTTAGTGGTGGTGCAGTGTGGTGTGGTGTGGTGGTAGTGGAAAATATTATAATGCAGTAGGTGGGATGGTGGCAATGACTGTGGTTGTGTTGATGGAAGGTGGTGTGGTGGAAATGTAGAGTTATGGATAGGTGTGGTGGTGGTGGTGTGTGGGTGATAGCAATGATTGTGGTTGTGTTGGCAAAAGGTGGTGTGGTGGGACTGTAGAATTATGGATAGGTGTCGTGGTAGTGTGGTGTAGTGTAGTAATGGAGTTATTATGCTGGTGATGGTGTAGTCAGATGTGGTTGTGATGGTGTGACTGGTGTGATGGTGATGTGAGGGTGTGGTGTGGTGTTGTCTAGTAGTGGTGTAGTGTGTGGTGATGGTGTGGTGGTGGTGTAGTATGGTGAGGATAAGGGTGTGGGTGAGGGATAGGGGATGAGGATGAGGGTCTGGGTGAGGGAGAGGGGATGAGGATGAGGGTGTGTGTGTGTGTGTGTGTGTGTGACGGATAGGGGGTGAGGATGAGGGTGTGGCATGGAGGTGAGGAAGAGGGTGAGGTGGGATGGGGGCGAGGAAGAGGGTGTGGTAGGATGACAGTGAGGAAGACGGTGTGGTACAGAGGGTAACAGTGTGGGATAGGAGGAGAGGGTATGGGTCATGGAATAGTGGCTGTGGATAAGTTTCTAGGATAGTGTTGGGGGTGTGGGGTTATTGGAAAGGTCTGGGAAAAAGGGGTGTGGCTTAGGCTGTAGGACAGTGGTAGGGATGAGAACGAGGATGAGGGTGTGGGATGAAGAATGAGGATACGGGTGTGGAATGAAGGAGGAGACTGAGGGTGAGCGGTGCAGGTGTGGGTGAGGGGTGCAGGTGTGGGTGAGGGGTGTAGTTGTGGGTGTGGGTGAGGGATTGGGGGTGAGAATGAGGGTGTGGTGAGGGACAGGGGGTGAGAATGAGGGTGTGGTGAGGGACAGGGGGTGAGGATGAGGGTGTGAGTGAGGGATAGGGGGTGAGGATAAGGGCATGCATGCGAGATAGGGGGTAAGGATAAGAATGTGGGATGGGGATGAAGATGAGGGTGTGGGATGGGGATGAAGTGGAGGGTGTGGGATGGGAATGAGGAAGAGGATGTGACATGGGGATGAGGAAGTGGGTGTGGGATGGGGTGAGGAATTGGGTGTGGGATGGGATGAGGAAGAGGGGTGTAGGATGGGGGTGAGGAAGAGGGTGTGGTGGGATGGGGGTGAGGAAGTGGGTGAATGGTGGGATGGGGGTGAGGAAGTGGGTGTAGGATGGGTTGAGGAAGAGGGTGTGGTGGGATGGGGGTGAGGAGGAGGGCGTGGTGGGATGGGGGTGAGGAGGAGGGCGTGGTGGGATGAGGGTGTGGTGGGATGGGGGTGAGGAAGAGGGTGTGGTGGGATGGAGGTGAGGAAGAGGGTGTGGTGGGATGGGGGTGAGGAGGAGGGCATGGTGGCATAGGGGTGGGGAAGAGGGTGTGGAACAAGTGATGACAGTGTGGGATAGGAGAGGGTGTGGGATTGTTGGAAAGATCTGGGGTGAAAGTGGTGGAGGTGAGCGCAAAGATGAAGGTGTGGGATGAAGAATGAGGGTGAGGTTATGGGATGAGGGTGAGGGTGAGGATGAAGTGTGGGATGAAAGTTAAGGTCAGGGGTGTGGCATGAGGGAGGAGAGTGAGGGTGAGGGGTGTGGAGAGAGAAGTGAAAGTGACGGTGTGAGATAGGGTCTGTGTGTGTGTGTGTGTGTGTGTGTGTGTGTGTGTGTGTGTGTGTGTGTGTGTGTGTGTGTGTGTGATGAAAGTATGCGTGTTGGATTACATGTGCAGATATGGGTATGGGATACTTTGTGAGGGTGTGGAATTGGGTGTGTTGGCAAGGATGTACGGTGGTGTGTGATGGATAGGGTATAGGGATGTAGGTGAGGGCATGGGCGTGCGTGAGGGCATGGGTATGGGTGAGGGCATGGGCATGGGTGTGGGTGAGGGTATGGGTGCAGGTGAGGGTATGGGTGTGGGATAGGAGGTTGGGTGAGAGTATGGGTCTGGGATAGGTGGGGTTGGGGTATGGGTGTGGAATAGGGGGTGAAGAAGGAGAAGGGGGAGAGGATGAGGAAGGAGAAGAGGAATACCAGAGGGGAGAAGGGAGGACAAAGAGATAGAGATGATAAAGACAAAGGAGAAG
Source organism: Coenobita brevimanus (assembly GCF_032717465.1). Taxonomy (NCBI): domain Eukaryota; kingdom Metazoa; phylum Arthropoda; class Malacostraca; order Decapoda; family Coenobitidae; genus Coenobita; species Coenobita brevimanus. Next base: position 40,570,909 of record NC_137018.1, read on the forward strand.
ATAGAGGTAGGGTGAAAGGAGGAAAGTGGGGGGAGGTAGGGGTGAGGAAAGAAAATGGAAGATAAGAACATAGGAGAAGAGAGGGTTCAGGAAGGGATATAGGGAGGGAAGCAATAGGAATGGTGAGTGAGTATAGAGGGAGGAGGTACGAGGAAGGAGGGAAGAGGCAGATGGAGGGAGGAGGAAGGGTGGGGAAAAGATGGTGGAAGGGTGAAGAAATGAGGGAGGGAGAGTGGAGAATGGAAGAATGAGAGAGGATGTAGGAAGGAATGAGTTGGGGAGGAGGAAGGATGACAAGGTAGGGAGAGGAAATGAAGGCGGGATACAGGTTAAGTGGAGGTAAGAAGGAGCGATGTGCGGGGGTACATAGGTAAATAATAATACACTTACAAAGTAGTATTTCAGATAAGAGCAAACTCTGTGTTAAGTCCATCCAAAAAGTATCTAATACATTTCTGTTGTTACATTTTGAAAAATATACATACAGTAAAAGCTCGATATAACGGACCTCAATAGACCGGATTTCACTTTTATTGGAATCGAGGAGCTACTGGACTAAATTACTATATATCGGAAAAAGTCTGATAAAGCCAGAAGCAGTCTGGACTGCCTGACCACTTCAGCTTTGTTCACCACAATAAGGCAAATAAAAGACATGTTTTCAGAGTACAGGGGGCAGGTGAGGTATGCAGCAGGGAATAGGCGAGGCAAGCAGCAGGAAGGAGTGAGGCAGGTAGCAGGAAGGAGGTGAGGCAGGTAGCAGGAAGGAGGTGAGGCAGGTAGCAGGAAGGAGGTGAGGCAGGTAGCAGGGAGGAGGAGAGGCAGGTAGCAGGGAGGAGGTGGGGAGGGAATAGGTGAGGCATGTAGGTAAGATGGGGGTGAGGCAGCAAGGCTGGGAAGGGGCAAAGCAGGAAGGCAGGGAGGGGGTTAGGCAGGATGGCATGCAAAGTGAGGTAGGATGGTTGGGGGGGGTGAGGCAGGATGGCAAAGGAGGTGAGGCAGGGGGGGCAAGGCAAAATGGCAGGGGAGTGAGGCAAGATGGCAGGGGGGTGTAAGGCACGATGGCAGGGGAGGTGAGGTGGGATGGCAGGGGAGGTGAGGCAGGATAGCAGGGAGAGGGTGAGGCAAGATGACTGAGGGGATGAGGCTGGATGGTAGGAAGGGGGTGATGCAGGATGGCTGGGAGGGGATGAGGAAGGATGGCAAGGGGGGTGAGGAAGAACTGCAAGGGAGGTGAGGCAGGATGTAAGGATGGCAGTATAGCTGGTAAAGGATGAGGCAGGATGACAGAGGGGGGGGGAAGGCAGGTCGACAGGGGAAGTGAGGTAGGATGACAGGGGGAACGAAGTAGGATGGCAGGAGAGGTGAGGCAGGATGGCAGTGGTTGGTGAGGCAGGATGGCAGTGGTAGGTGAGGCAGGGTGGCAAGGGGGGGATAAGGCAGGATAGCAGGGAGAGAGTGAGGCAGGATAGGAGGGAGGAAGCGAGGCAGGATAACAGGGAGTGAGGCAGAATGGCAGGGAGAGGGAGAGGCAGGATGGCAAGTGGGCAGGGCAGGATGACAGGGGAGATGAGGCAGCATGGCAAGGGGGGCAGGGCAGGATGACAGGGGGGGCGAGGCAGAATGGCAGGGGAGGGGCGAGGCAGAATGGCAGGGGGGATGAGGCACAATGGTAGGAAAGGAATGAGGCAGTATGGTAGGAAGGGGGTGAGGCAGGATGGCAGAGAGAGGATGGGGAAGGATGGCAAGGGGGTGAAGAAGAATGGGAGGAGAGGTGAAGCAGGATGTAGGGATGCAAGTATGGCTGGTAGGGGGTGAAGCAGACTGGTAAGGGGTGAAGCAGGATGGTAGGGGAAGTGAGGTACAATGGCAGGGGAAGTGAGGTACAATGGCAGGGGAGGTGAGGCAGGATGGCAGATGGGGTCATACAAGATGGCAGTGGTGGGTGAGGAAAGACAGGAGGGGAGGTGAGGCAGGATGGCAGGAGGGGTAGGATAGCAGGGAGGGGGGCAGACATGATGGCAGGGAGGGAGTGTGGCAGGATGGTAGGAGGGGGGTGGGCAGGATAGCAGGGGGGTGGGACAGAATGACAGGGGGGTGGGGCAGGATGGCAGAGGGGAGGTGAGGCAGGATGGCAGGAAGGGGTGAGGCAGGATGGTAGGGGGCATGAGGCAGGATTATAGGAATGGGTGAGGCAGGATAGCACGGAGGTGGTGAGGAAGGATGGCAGTGAGAGGGTGAGGAAGGATGGCATGAGGGGTGAAGCAGGATGGCAGGAAGAGGGTAAGGCAGGATGTTAGGATAGCAGGATGGCTGGTAGGGAGTGAGGCAGGATGGCAGGGAGGAGGTGAGGCAGGATGGCAGGGGGGTGGGACAGAATGACAGAGGGGTGGGGCAGGATGGCAGAGGGGGGGTGGGGCAGGATGGCAGGAAGGGGTGAGGCAGGATGGCAGGAAGGGGTGAGGCAGGATGGCAGGAGGGGGTGAGGCACGATGGTAGGGGGCATGAGGCAGGATTATAGGAATGGGTTAGGCAGGATAGCAGGGAGGTGGTGAGGAAGGATGGCAGTGAGAGGGTGAGGAAGGATGGCATGAGGGGTGAAGCAGGATGGCAGGATGAGGGTAAGGCATGATGTTGGGATAGCAAGATGGCTGGTAGGGGGTGAGGCAGGATGGCAGGGAGGAGGTGAGGCAGGATGGCAAGGAGGGGATGAGGCAGGTGGGGAGAAAGGGGTTGGGGCAGGCGAGAAGGAAAAAGGTGAGGTGGGGGGGGGAAAGGAAGGGGTGAAGCAGGTAGAGGGTGAGGCAGAGGGAAGGGAAGGGGAGAGGCAAATAGGATGGGGGGGGGAGAGGCAAATAGGATGGGAGGGGGAGAGGCAAATAGGATGGGAGGGGGAGAGGCAAGTAAGAAGGGAGGGGGTGAGGCAGGTGGGGAGGGAGAGAGTGAGAGGTAGGAAAGGAGGGTGTGAGGTAGATAGGGAGGGAGGGGATGAGGTAGGTAGGAAGGGAGAGGGTGAGGCAGGTAGGCAAGAAGGATGAGACAAGTAGGGATAAAGAAAGGAGAAAGAATTGAAAGGAGGAATTGAGGAAGGCATTGAAGGTGTTAGGCAGGCAACTAGGAAAGAGATCAGGCAGGCATCAAATAAGGGAGGGAGAAAAGCAGTGAGATAGGAAGGGGGTGAGGCAGCCAGAAAAGGCTGGAAGGAGGGAGGGGGTGAGGCAAGAAAGCATGTAGGGACGAGGTGGGGACAGGCAAGGATGGGGAGGAAGACGGTAGGGACAAAATGTCAAAATGATAACAACACCAACTAATAATAATAATAATAATAATAATAATAATAATCTATCCATCCATCCATCATCTAATACTACGTTGCCCCATGCGGAGCGCAGAAGCCCGGGGTTAGGCAAGTTGGTCCTGGCATTTAAGATGAGTGAAATAATAATAATAATAATAATAATAATAATAATAACAATAATAATAATAATAATAATAATAATAATAATAACCATGACCTCTCTCCCACCTAACAATGGCGAGAAGTAGAGTCTAGAAAGTAAGGAAACACAAAAGACGATAGAGGGTGCACTAATCAACAATACGACCAGAGTAATGGCCCAGACAGTCATTCAGTCACCATTCATGCCCCAGGAATCCTGACTACAACACAAGCCTAACCAACCGCACAAATTCTTTTTGCACAGATGTGCTTTATATTACCTATGATAAACTCCATACCTATTATAAAAAAGAGGAGGGAGGGGTCCAAACCATCATCACGCGCTCTTTCATACGCAATTCATCTAACATCTCTAACCCATCAGTACCCTAGAATCACCTTCTGTAACTTGCTTTATTATAAACAGAGTGCCCACATACATCCACCTTCTTGAAATACGGTACCATGCCTCCTCCCATCTTCATGTCACATTTTGTGTGGTTCATTAGTCATATAATTTTATACATGTCAGGTACCGGTACAGTATTTATTATTCTTATTAGTCCCCGCACAGATGAATGGTTAACCTCACTGACTGCACAGCTGTCAGCCCGTTAGCATCAAGGATTCGAATCCTGGTGCCGGCAGCTGAAGTCACTTGACTCAGGTGTCAATCCTCCCTTTGCGAGTTGGTAGGTAAAATGAGTACCTATGGTAGCACCTAGGGGAGGTAACTATGGTGACCTAGATGATGCAGTGGCCTTGTATCCTAGGTTATTGGGTGAATAACCCACTACAGGCTTAAAGGCCTACGTTACGAAGATGAGCAACACCGCTAAGCACCTCATGGCGTATGCCCCCATCTTTAGTTGTTGGTGGGGACGCTCACCATCCACTCACTCTATGTAGTGCTGCTCTCAGGTGCCTGCCCTTTCCTCTCTTCCTTCCTTCTTTCCATCCTTTGTCATCTGCCTTTCCTTCCTTCATTCTTCCCTCTTCCTTCTGTCAACAGGTGACTCTACACTAAATGACCAGCCAAATGGTTCCCTTTAGGCCTACACCACAAAACCATTTACTACACTGGGCAGTAACCATATAATCAAATTATGACACCTAGTGGTTTGGTGGGCACTTAAGGCACTCCAATCAGATTAAGCCTGTGCAAGTTTTTTCCAGAGGACTGGAAATCAGGTATAATTGTTCCTCTGTACAAAGGAAAAGGGGAGAGAGAAGTATGTGGTAACCATAGGGGTATTTGCCTTCTTAGTGTGACTGGTAAAATATATGGTAGAATACTCACTGATAGGGTTAGGCATATGACAGAGGAGCTAGTTGGAGAAGAACAAGGGGATTTAGGAAGGGAAAAGGGTATGTAGATCAGATATTTGTTCTAAGATGTTTAGTGGAGAAGTATCTAGAGAAGGGAAGGAAAGTGTATGCTGCCTTCATGGACTTGGAGAAAGCTTATGACAGAATAGATAGGAAAGGTATGTGGAAGGTATTAAGAATATATGGAGTGGAGGGGAAATTGTTGAGTGCTGTGAAGAGTATGTACGAGGGAGCTAGGGCCACGGTGCGAGTGGATGGTGAGCTGAGTGAGTTCTTTGATCTCAATGTGGGACTGAAACAGGGGTGTGTGATGTCTCCATGGCTGTTTAATATATATATGGATGGGGTTGTAAAGGAGGTGCAAGGTACGGCAGTGGATGTGGGGGTGGCCCTAATGAATGAGGGTGAGATTTGGAAGCTTCCAGTGTTGCTGTTTGCTGATGATACAGTATTGTTGAGTGAAGATGAATGGGAGTTGCAAGGTTTGGTGAATGAATTTGGGACAGTGTGTAGGAGGAGGAAGCTGAAAGTTAATGTAAACAAAAGTAAAGTTATGGTGTTTGAGAGGAATGAAGTCACAGAGTGTGCAGTGAGGTTGGATGGTGAGGATATGGAGAATGTGAGTGCATTCAAGTACTTGGGTAGTGTGATGAGTAAGGATGGAACTTTGGGGGATGAAGTACGTGAAAGGGTACAGCAGGGAAGAAAGGTTGTTGGTACACTGAAAGCAGTGATGAGAAATAGGGAGGTGAGTATGGAAGTTAAGAAGTCACTGCATGACGGTATTGTGATCCCTACCCTGACGTATGGAAGCGAGGCGTGGACCTTGCAAGAGGGGAACAAGTCAAGAGTGAGAGCAGTGGAAATGAGTTACTTGAGAGGAGCATGTGGAGTGACGTGGAGGGACAGGTTGACGAATGAAGAAGTGAAGGAACGTTGTGGGGTAGATGTGGATGTGGTTGAAAAGATTAGGAGAAATACACTGAGGTGGTTTGGACATGTGGAGAGAATGGAGAATGAAAGACTGACTAAGAGGGTGTATGTAGGTGAGGTGGAGGGAGGGAGAGGGAGGGGTAGACCGAGGATGAGGTGGAGGGATGGAGTTGAGAGGTATATGAAGGAGGGGGGGGTGAGTTGGGGGGAGGGGAGTCAAATGGTGGGTGACAGAGTGACTTGGAGGCGTTTTGTCTGCGGCCACCCTTTGCGGGATTAGGGCGTCGGGCTATAGATAGATAGAAGTTTTTATCCAAGGGATGGTTGAGGTTAACTGCTCACATAATGCCACTCAGGGTTGAGTGAGGCTGGTCACTCTTGACCAACTTGCCTAGCCCCGGGCTTCTATGCGCTTCAAGGGACAACAATGGATTAGATGACGAATGAATGAATTTAAAAAAAAAAAAATCCAAACTGCATAGCCAGACATGCAGCATCAAAAACACTGTTGCACCTTGTCAAGATTGCATCTACGAAGGTGTTATTCATCCTGCAGACCATGAATTTTATTCTTCATAAAAAAAAAAAAAAAAATAGTTTTAAGAGTATTATTTGTGCTATTACACTGTATATTTATGATGCTGAGGGTTGATTTCCTAAGCAAAACCCTTATTTTCTCGGCAAAGAAACTAATCTGGTACAGTCGTCCCAAGAAGTGATGGCAAAGTTTCGGATTGCATCAGTCACTCTGCACTGCCATACGTTCAACGAAAACAGTGAATATATGGTAAAAAGGCTGTGCCTTCATCATGTGATATCAAATATAATATATCATGCTTAGATGTATGAAAAATAAATAACATGAGGCAGTGATATAAAAGAAGTTAACACTTAGTTAAGTTTCCCAATTTGAATGGACGTGTACTGTACGAGTATTACTCTGCACACAGTAAAACCCCGTGTTCCTGATGTATTTGCTCCCCAAGATTTCAAATACAGATGCTCAAGTTCTGAAGGCCTATTAAGGAAAATTCTTGTGACTGCAATACACTATCTTACTTTAAAATTCTATGGTGTTGATGGAACAAGAAGAATGTCACAACAATAAAATTATTCTTAGTACGGATACCTGACCTGCAGTAGCTGCAAGACAATTCTGCCTTCTATTCCTTGTCTTCCCCTTGCATATAATAATTATAATTGGCCACTTTATTCCAAGTTAACGCAAAATTATTTTCAGTTGTAAAGAGGTATGACATTTTACTTTTTTCTCTTACATTAGAAATTAATCAGATCCAAAACATGAGGTGATCTTGGAATGCAAAAGCATATACTTTTTGTTCTACCTATTAATGTGTAATATCTTTCTTTTTAAATAAACTGCCATGTCCTGCTTAACTGAAAATGTTGATTCGGAAATTTCGAATTCAGTGACTTGTTTATGAACCTCTGCATTTTGTTGCTCTTGCCCACTGTTTATGCAATGAGGCAGCAGTGAGGACCAGGATCACAAGAGCCTGGAGAAAGTGGAGAGAGTTGGCCAGTCTGTTAACGAACCAGGGGATACCGCTGGCTCACCGTGCAAGGATCTACTGTGCCTACATCAGACCTGTGCTGCTGTATGTTGCAGACATGGGCACTGACAGCAAATTTGGAGAGGTTCCTGTTGACCTGTGATCACAGGATTTTGAGGTATATGGCAAGAGTTATGTGGAGAGACAGAGTGTCAAATGAGAAGGTGAGATGATGTGGAGTGGAGAGCATTGAGGATAGGATTCGGAGAATGAGATTGTGATGGTTCGGTTATGTGCGCAGAAGAGAGCAAGATAACATTTTGAGAAGGGCTATGGAGTTGGAAGTCGAAGGAAGGAGACCAGCAGGAAGACCAAAGGGAGCCTGGAGGCAAGTGGTTACAGAAGATATGAGACGTTTAAATATTAGAGGATGCTGATGACAGAGGTAGATGGAGACAACTCATATCACGTCCAACTCCAGCACTGGGAAGAGAAGGACACTAAACGATGATGATGATGATATTTGACTATAACACAGGTTGGCATTCTCCAAGGAGCTCTGACTCTCGGCAAATTTTCAAGGTTCTTTCTTTATATTTCATTCATTGATAGTCCTCTGGCTTATATTAAATCACCCTGAGATTTTCCTAAAAGGAAAACTGGCTAAATACAGGGTAATAACTGCATGTCTTTGAGTAAGAGTTATCTCCATTTGTGTTTCCTGACTGAACGATTTAAAATAGCCTCCTAACTTACGCTGCTTCCCCGCTTTCTGTTGTCGTCCATGGAGACAACAGAAACGGAAATATATGACTTCAAGTTACAGTATTCTCCAGCATTGTAACATAAATTATTTTATAAATAATGAAGACTGATTTTAACTGTCTACTGAAGCTCTTTTTCTTTGCAGTCTCATGATACTAAAAAAAATATTGCGTATTACCATACTAGAAGTAAACTACACAAATTGTTCCTGACAGTCCCTGAGCGACAGTTCAGAAATATCAGTTACTTCCGTTCAGGATTTCCTATTATCATAACTAACAAAATGCTTCCTACAATTTTGAAATAACCATTACTTTAGCATTTACTTACTGTTTTCTGCAACCATTTTACATATCTGATTTCACCTTGTAAAGATATAAGGAAAAGTATGTGCATTATTACTGACCGAAATCGTCTGGATACTCTGTCATCACTTCTTAGGGTGGTGTACTACTTACAATGATGGGTTGGTCAAGCTGGTACTACAGACTATTATTATCCTCTAATTAAGCACTGACAGCATTCCAAAGAATTACAGGATAATTACAAACCTCAACAATATGACTTTACTTCGAATGCTCCTAGCCACCACTGGGTGCCGACAATAACACACTCATTAACAACCTGTAACTCAGACTTCTTAATTACTCTCTTTTAACCCCATAACCGCGGGGGGTCACTTTTGTGATGCTCGGGAGCAAGGGATCATACCGCGAGGCATCACTTTTGTGATTCTGTGTTATTTTGAATTCATCCGGGCTTTCAAGTGGTGGCTTGTATCATTTATAAGTACTAACAGTCCAGCTATACTCAGTTCTGCAAATGTCATCTGTACTCCCATCCACTGTTGACAATTTAGCCATTTTTCCCCTGTCCTTGACTCCCCTCCTTACCTCCCCTCCATTACCCTCTCCTCCCGCCTACCCAGCTGCGCTGTGCTACACAAATTCTGGATGGATTTTTCCACTCATTTTATCCACTGAAATGTGCCCTATGTCCTATTCTTATACCTAATAATATATAAAAGAGAAAAGGTAATTGATACTGCCATACACCTTGAATGGGCTAATTATCACCTGGCAACACACCACGTGCACTCGTTTGCTAATTTTCCCTGTTTATTTACTCTTGAAATATGCCATCTGACCTGTTCTCATAATAAAAATATATATAAGAAAGGAAGGGAGAAGCCTAAGTGATATTTACATTCACCTGGAACTACCCAATTTATTACATATTGTCTAGATTTCCTGCCAATCATTTCATAGAGTATAAATTAACACCTGTCACCACGCTGATATTGGCAACCCTTCACTGCCCCTAGGCCACGGAATTCAGTTTACTGTCGTCTTTCAAGGTGAAACCACGTCGGATTCGTGCCTGTCCAATTCCGCCGCTTTTTAGCCCCATGAAAAGTGCCCTGTGACCTCTACCCCTACTAAATCTCATGTGGGAAGGGGTAAAGGGCTAAGTAACTCTGCTGTGGAACCTGAACTGGCTAATATCAATGATAATGATGGACAGTGACTATGATCTTTCTGGTGACCCTAAAACAGTGCAAGTGGAAATGTAAATAATGTGTAAACAGCAAGTGAAAGCAATGGATGTAACTTCGATTGAACAGCGGAAAATAGTTTTATAAGTTACTGCAAGTGACAGTGCATAACATAGTGTAAATAAAATAGAAACGTAAATATTGAAAATACATTATGTACTTAAAATGAATGCCTGGAGTGAAAATAAACTACTATTGCTGAAGGAAACTTATGGATAAATACTGTAGATATATATAAGTGTAATAAAGTAATAGGAATATAAAGTGTGAGTGTGTTTATGAACACTAAATGACAGAATACCAGCGGGGAACGATCACGGGTGAGAAGCTCGTACAAACTCGTAATTTACATTGCTTCCATTTTTTTTTTTTTTTTTTTTTTTTTTTGAGTATGGATTCCAAACTACTTGAAAATCATAGAATAGTGTTTCTAGTGATAATATCAGGCTGTGGTAATCACATTACAGGGTGTGGGGAAGTGTAAAGTGGAGACTTCGTTACCCAACTTCAAAAGTCTCCACAAGTCCTACGGTTGTCGACGAAGGCTCAACAAACATCCCAGGAGAAAGCTGAAGTTACCGGTATGTGCCATATGCATATAAAATTATAATATTCTCGGACAAATAACTGATTTTTGGCAAATATTTCTAAAAAGTCAGTTGGAGCGCGAATATCCCCACGGGACACGCAAGGAGCGGCTCCAACATCCCCGCGGTGTAGGGGTTAAACTGCACTCTGAAAGATTGGCCAACTGTCGATACTGGAGTGCGTTAGTGGACATTTGTGCTGGGAGGGGGTTGGTAATAGCCAATACCCTCTTCAGGCATAAAATGATCCACAGGTATACATGGCGAGTGATGAGAAGGGTGAGTGGTGAACTGAATGAAAGGAAGGCAATGATTGATTATGTGTGTGTGGATGAAAGGATGCGAAGATGTGTAATGGATGCTAGAGTTTATAGAGGCTGGGGGAGTGGACTTTCTGACCACTACTTGGTGGTGGCCAGAATTGGAATTCAAGAAAGATGGAGGAACAGAAGAAGGGAAAGACGAGAGGAAGGAGTAGTTGCAAAAAGAGTGAGTGGAAAGGTTACAAGAGGATGAGAAAAAGGCAGAGTTTAAGAGAGAAGTCGAGGAACGATTGGGCAAATATGAACTGGAGCAGATGGGAGACGTGGAAGGTGTGTGTAGGATATTTACAGAAGAAATATGTGCAGCGTGTGATGTGGTGTGTGGAAGGAAGAGAAGACGGAGGGGGGGTGCAAGGAACAGCGTGGTGGACTGAAGAGGTGAAACAGGCTGTGGCACAAAAGAAGAAAGCATACAATGAATGGATGAGAAATAGGGGCGTGGAAGAAGTTGAGAGGCGGAAGAGAGAGTTATATGTAGAAAGAGAGAGGTGAAAAGATATGTAAGAGAGAGTAAGAAGAGAGTGGATGAGGAATTTGGAAGGAATTTGAGTGTAAAGTGGAGGGACTGTAAGAAAATGTTCTGGAAAGAGGTGAAAAGAGTCAGACAGGGTGGAAGTGAAGTTAGCAGGGGAGTGAAAGATAAAAATGGTAGATTACTAGTGGAGAAGGGAGAAAAAGTGTGCAGATGGAGAGAACACTTTAAGGAATTGTTGAACATAGAGGATGAAAGTAATGCGAGTATAAGTGCCTGGGGAATGGCTGGGAGAAGGAGGGAGGTGAGAAGACAGGAAGAAATCAGTAGGATAGAAGTTGTGAAAGCAATGAAGAAAGTTTAATCGGGAAAAGCCCCAGGAATTGATGGAGTGTGTGGTGAAATGCTGAAGCATGGGGGAGAGATAGTAGTAGAATGGATGTGGAAGTCAGGTATAATTATTCCCTTGTACAAAGGAAAAGGGGAAAAAGAAGTGTGTGGTAATCATAGGGGCATTTGTCTTCTTAGTATAATAGGAAAAGTGTATGGTAGGATACTTATTGACAGAGTTAGAGAAAGAACAGAGAAATTAGTTGGAGAAGAACAGGGAGGCTTTAGGAAGGGAAGAGGTTGTGTAGATCAGATATTCATTCTTAGATCTTTAGTGGAAAAGTTTCTAGAGAGGGGAAAGAAGTTGTATGCGGCTTTCATGGATTTGGAGAAAGCATATGACAGGGTGGATAGACAAGGATTGTGGAAAGTGTTAAGAATATATGGAGTAGATGGGAAGTTGTTGAATGCTGGGAAGAGTATGTATGATGGTGCGAAGGCTGCAGTGTGTGTGGATGGTGAACTAAGTGAATTTTTGTCTTTGAAAGTTGGGTTGAAACAGGGATGTGTCAAGTCTCCATGGTTGTTCAATCTGTACATGGATGGGGTAATAAAAGAGGTACAAGGTAGGGTAGTGGATGTTGGAGTGGCCCTGGTGAGAGAGGATAGTGTTTGGAAACTCGCTGTACTGTTGTTTGCAGATGATACTGTGTTGTTGAGTGAAGACGAAGGGGAGCTGCAAGGCTTGGTGGATGAGTTTGGGAGAGTGTGTATGAAACGGAATCTAAAGGTGAATGTGGGGAAGAGTAAAGTGATGGTCTTTGAGAGAGGAGAAGTCAGTGAATGTACAGCGAGGTTGGATGTTGAGGAATTGGAAAATGTGAGTACGTTTAAGTACTTGGGTAGTGCGATGAGTAAGGATGGAGGTTTGGAGGGTGAAGTGCTTGAAAGGGTACAGCAGGGAAGAAAGGTTGCTGGTTCTTTGAAAGCAGTGATAAGAAACAGGGAAGTGAGCATGGAAGTGAAAAAGTTACTACATGACAGTATTGTGATACCAACTCTAACGTACGGAAGTGAAGCTTGGACGTTGTTGGAAGGACACAAGTCAAGAGTGAGAGCAGTGGAAATGAGTTATTTAAGAGGAGCCTGTGGAGTCACGTGGAGAGACAGGCTGACGAATGAGGATATAAAGGAGCGTTGTGATGTGGATGTGGATGTGATAGGAAGCGTTATGAGGAACACACTGAGATGGTTTGGCCATGTGGAGAGGATGGAGGGTGAAAGACTGACGAAGAGAGTGTATGTGAGTGAGGTGGAGGGGGGAAGAGGGAGGGGGAGACCGAGGATGAGATGGAGGGATGGGGTGGAGAGGTATATGAGAGAGGGGGGTGTGAGTTGGAAGCAGGGCAGTGAAATGGCAGGGGACAGGGCGACTTGGAGGCGATCTGTTTGTGGCCACCCCGAACGGGATTGAGGCGTCTGGCAATAGATAGAGAGATAGATATAATTTAAAAAGTAACACAAATAATGCTCAAAATCCAGAAGAACCATGATTTAACAAAACTTAATAACCAGATATCAGACTTAACCCTATCACGTAATGGGGTGCACGTAAATTCTGGCTGTGGTGCGTAACTCTCGCTCAAGAGCTTTCAGAACAGTCGTGTAGAGATATTTTATTTCTAACGCTCATAGGAAAGTTACTATTCATCATAGAAAGGCCACTTTGGTCTCATGTTGAAGATGAAGAGTTTTGCTCTGTCATACATTGTTCAAAAAGCAGTATATACAAAACTGAATGCAAAAAAAGTGAGCAGAAGTTAGCTGACATGCTAAAGTTATACTAACTATCTATCTATCTATCAATCTATCTATCTACTGCCAGATGCCTTAATCCCATAAGGGGTGGCCACAAACAAATCGCCTCCATGTCACTCTGTCCCCCGCCATTTCACTGCCCTGCTCCCAATTCACACCCTCACTCCTCCACTCCATCCCTCCATCTCATCCTTGGCCTCCCCCTCCCTCTCCCCCCCTCCACCTCACTCACATACACTCTCTTCATCAGTCTCTCACCCTCTATCCTCTCCACATGGCCAAACCACCTTAACCCCTAAAACGCGGCTGTGTACGCGCGATCCCCCCCCTGTGGCGGGGTTGTAGCGGGGTCTGAGTACCTGTGGAAAAATATTAGCCAAAAATCATAGATTAACCCTAGAGCATTAAAATTTTTAAGGCATATATTACTTACATTCAGCTATCTCCTGAGCCACATGTTGAGCCTTCGTTGACTACCCAAGGACTTGTGAAGACTTGCAAAGTTGGGTAACAAAGTCTTCACTCTCACACCTCCAGAAACCCGGTTTTCTTTCTACCACAGCCTCAGTCTGTCACAGTACACTTTATACAACAACGTACAGGTTGTTTGGAATCCATGTTGTAAATAAGAACTGAAAATAAGGCTAAAATGGACAGAGCGCACGGCCGACATGCAGCGCGGTGGCGATCTTCCCGTCAATATTGTCACATTTGCCTTTTCTCGGCAAAAAACACGTATACTCCTTTTTTTTCCATCATAGGACTTCGCAAACGTTTGCCTGTCACTATTACGGTAATAAAAATCAATGTCACTGCCAGTATTGTGGACTGGGAATGAGGAAGACCACCGCGGCGCGGTTTATTCAGCCTTACGGCACGCACTTTATTCTCGCTCCTGTCGGCCACTCGCACTTCATTTCTATCGCTCACTTTCACTGTATCTTTTTTTTTTTTTTATTCATCAGTGTCACTGTCCAGTGTTATAAAAATAATATTTTATACACACAAAAACTTTTACTTTCAGAACATAGAATAGGAAAATATGCTTTTATCTTTTTACACTGGAGTGACTGTCACTCGCAATACTTATATGATTACTATGTACAATTATTTACAACAAAAAACACTGTAACTGTCAGTGCTTTTACAAGTACATACACTAATTTACACTCATCAGGCTGTCACTGTCAGCACGTAAAAGAAAACTAAACAATATTATCACTGTCACTCTCAGTATTTTTCCCAATATTTTTACCCTTATTTTCAAAATCTACTTAGGCTGTGGTAGTCGAAAAAACACGGGTAAGCACAGAGGGGAACTTTGCACTCTTTGCACTGCAAGGAGGTGCGCCTAAAAGTTCTTTCCTGCCTGGTAGTGTGGCTGCACACATGACACCTCCTCAGTGCTTTCCCCCTCTTTGCAGTGGCTGGCAGTGGCTCCAGGCGGTGTCGCTGAAGGTAGGCCATACACTGTAGGCGGTCTGGAGGTGTGTGAGGGTGGCGTTTGGGACCTGTTGAAAGCACCTGGCCATAACGCTGAAGCAGCTGGTAGACACAAGTCTTGGAGAATCTTCTGAGAGAGTAGTTGGCTGGCTTCCTGTTCTTGATTTTATACAGGATGAAGGCGTTCAACATGCACATGTCAATCAAGTGCAAGAACACCTTCCTGTACCAACGACGATTTTCCTCAGACAGTCAATCTCTCCAATCATCATATCCGACGTGTCCACCAGCCGCATATTGACGTTATAGTCAATTACAGCATCGAGGCTTCATCACAGGCTCGCCAGTCCTTCTGTCGACCTTCCCTGTTGCCAGCATTTCACCCTTGTGTACTGTGGTGAGCATGTTCACGACTCTCTTATCATGCCACCTGATCGCAAGCATCTTGTCAGATTTCTTCAGGTGCACGTCTCCCCGCTTTGACTTTTCAGCCTCTGGGAAGGCAGGTAAATGTGCCCTGTTACTTCTGACAGTGCCACAGGAGCCGACGCCGTGTTCAGAAAGGTACTTGGCGAGTTTTGGAGCTGTATAATAATTGTCCGTATACAGGACATGATTCTCGCCAAAGTACTTTTCCAAAAGCACTTTCACCACAGAACCAGAGAATCCAAGGGGGTCAGTCTTATCCAAGTCGACATTGCTGGCGGTGTAGATGACGAAGTCAAGGATGAACCCCGTCTTGCAGTCGCACAGCACGAAAAACTTGATTCCAAAGCGGTGGCGTTTGCTTGGAATGTACTGGACGAACCGAAGACGGCCCTGAGACAATACCAAAGACTCGTCAATCCGCGACTTTCTTGAAAGGCGCAAGAACCTCGTAAACTTATCTTTGATCATGTTCAGGATTCCCCTCACTTTCCATAATGGGTCAGTTTGGGAAGGCTCATCATTATTCGCGAAGTGAAGATAAGTCATCAGCTGCCTAAAACGATCGCGGCTCATGTATTTATTGAATATTGGTGTTGGGCACAGCTCGTCGGAACCCCAGTACTCTTCCAACTTATGCTTCCAGTTGTGCGGCATAAGCAACATCAAGGCAATAAATACAAAAGCTCGCGGATCGTCAAAGGCACCCATGATGCCATCCGCGACGTGGATGGCGTCGCAGCCTCACCACCTTCTTCGCGAATTGGCGCACATTGCCCCTCGTACCTGTTGGTCTCGGTACAGATGTGCTCCATAACCTCGTCGTCAAGGAAGGCCAACAGGTAGTCAACACATTCACCATCGTCGTCCACAGGAAGTCAGCCTGAAGTCCACACTCACTTTCGTCAAAGGGCAGATCTTCAGGCACAAAATCTGATCCCTCTGACCACACAAAAGCATCTAAAGTTCCCTGCCTAGGCTGGGAGGTGCTTGGGGCGGCGGGGTGAGGCAGGTCGTGTGGGGAGTGGGTGAGGCAGGCTGGGCAATAGTAGGTAAGGGAGAGGTTATCCCAGGCCGTGTTGGTGTTGTGGTGGTGGTGGTGGTGGTTGGAGGAGATTATCGCTTGGGTCAAGGTCACCCGCGGTGGCGTGACTCCTGAGTTGCCTAGTGGGAGTTAGCCTAGGGGACTTAACTTTACTCACACGAACACTAGGCCCTACGATAACCTCTCATACCTAACATTGCTCGTCTACTTCCCTTTCTCGGTGGTGATGGAGACTCCGATGACTCAGGAGACAGGACAGCAGACGAGGAGGACGAGAGAAGAGGGCTGGGAGAACGTGGCGGGCTTGCAGTGGTGTGGCGTGGCGTAGTGGACAATGCCGGTGCACTGCTGTCTCCGCTCCTCTTCCTTTTCTCTCCCTTTCCATATTCGAGCCCCATTTTCACCGGGGCCTTCCCTGTAGAGGTGCTGGGCACAGTCACAGTTTCCTCGGGCACAGAAATCATCACTTCCGGGGCTGAATCAGCACTCGATTGTGTCTCTGATTCAGCCAGGCTAGACAAAACACCCACGTCACTGCCGTAGTCCATAGAGGCTTTCAACAGTTCAAATGCTATGGCCGAGTCACTTAGCCCCTTGGTAGTCACTTGTAAAGTTTTGAAGGGCGTAGAGGTAACAAAACCCTTTTTTGGAGGGCTAGAAGGCACGGAACTAGAGAGCTAGAGCCTGACATGGTGTCACCGTGGCAGATTTGCGTGGACTGACGCTAATCTGGGGCAAACCGCGCGAAAAAATGACAGTGTGACAACTGGGGAAACAAGCGTTTCCCAATAGCAAAAAGTGCTTGCGAGATGACGGCGCAGATTGACACGTATCAGCCATCCGCGCGTTGCCATATCGCACGACGAGGGAGGGCCGCGCATCGGTGCGTCCGTGGGTAAAAAAAAATGAGACTTGGCAACAACCGAGGTCAGTAGTACAAAGGTCAAGTGTGCTAAAAGTAGCTCACGGGTGGCGGGACTGAGAGACAATACCGGCTTGAGCCTGCTTGCCCGCGGTTATTCAAAATTAACTCAAATCGCAAACGCGACGACCCGCCGTCTTGTCCTTTGAGCCGACCGTCGCAAAAGCGACGATCCGCGTTTTAGGGGTTAATGTGTTTCTCCTAACACTTCCTATCACATCCACATCCACACCACACCGCTTCTTCATTTCCTCATTTGTCAGCCTGTCTCTTCATGTGACTCCACAAGCTCCTCTCAAATAACACATTTCCACTGCTCTCACGCTCAACTTCCGTCCCTCCAATAACGTCCAAGCTTCACTTCCATACGTTAAAGTTGGTATCACAATACTGTACTGTCATGTAGTAACTTTTTCACTTCCATGCTCACTTCCTTGTTTCTTATCACTGCATTCAAGGAACCAGCAACCTTTCTTCCCTGCTGCACCCTTTCAAGCACTTCACCCTCTAAACTTCCATCCTTACTCATCACACTACCCAAGTATTTAAACGTACTCACATTCTCTATTACCTCCCCATCCAATCTCACTGTACAGTACATTCACTAACTTCACTTCTCTCAAAAACCATAACTTTACTCTTCCCTACATTCACCTTTAGATTCCATTTCTTACACACACTCCCAAACTCATCCACCAAGCCTTGCAGCTCCCCTTCGTCTTCACTTAACAATACAGTACCATCTGCAAACAACAGTAGAGGGAGTTTCCGAACACTGCCCTCTCTCACTAGGGCCACTCCAACATCCACTGCCCTACCTTGCAGTGTATCTCTTTTATAACCCCATCCATATACAGATTGAACAACCATGGAGACATGACACATCCTTGTTTCAATCCAACCTAAAGTTGTACTGTGCTCAACAGAAATATGTGGCGCCCGGCGCCCCCCCTGCAAAACAAACCTTTCAACTATGGAAAAAACACAAAAATAATGCATTATAAGTACCGGTACCTTTAATGCTTGGTAGGGTTTCCTTTGCGCCTCTTCACAGACCTAAACGTCGTGGAGGTGAAAGGGCCAGGTTCCTCAGGTGCTGGGGTGATATACTTGCCCAGGACTCACAAATGGCTGCTTCCAGCTTAGGCAGTGAGCTCACGTCCTTCCCTTGGAGATTCTACTTTACGAGATACCAGAGGTTTTCTATCGGGTTGAGGTCTTGGCTATTGCCTGGCCAGTGTATCATGAAGGAGACCTTGCAGTCATGAAGCCAGTTGGTGACAGATTTGGCTTTATGAGCAGGTGCACCGTCCTGCTGAAACACTTGTGCACCTGTGAGCTCGAAGGACTCAGGTAAATGATCACAAAGTAGCTTCACGTAAATGTCCTGATTCACTCTGCAGTTCCTGGGAAGCACAACAAGCTTCCCCAACCCCTTACCAGAGAAACAACCCCATACCATTAGTGAATCAGGGTGTTTAACTGTGCTTTCCATGTAACGGGGGTCAAGCGGGTCACTACCTCTGCATCAGTACATTCGCGCTCCTCGATTACAGGTAATGGTAAACGTTGCCTCATCAGACCACAACTCTGACAACCATTGCTCCTCACCCCAGGTAAGGTACCGGTACTTGTTAGCAATGGCAAGCCTACGAGGTCGCTGGTTACGTGTAAGAAGAGACTTTCTCACAAGCCTGTGATTTGTGTAACCAAGTTCATGGACTCTTCGAGAAACAGTGTGCACTGAAACCTCGCCAAACACTTCTGGGTTGCTCTCCTTAATTCTACTTGCAGTCACACGAGGATTAGACTCCACTGGACGTTTCAGCACATTAACAGACCTCGGGGAAGTTTTCCTGGGCCTACCAGACCGTGGTTTCTTTGTAGGAATGTCACCACTGTTTTCTATTCTGTAACGGGCACACCACCTCCGCACTGTCGACCGAGCCACACCAACCAAATCACTAATTTCCTTCGTGGGGTGGCCTGCCTCCTTCAGAGCAATGATCTGTGATATCATTTCACTAAACAATTCACGGGTAGGGGCCATATTAAAGTAGCGAAAGCCAACACACTGCAGTTCACTAGGTAAAAAATGGCACAACAAGAAAGGGAGGAGCGGCCGGGTTCCCCTCTCTCTTGCAGCCCACAGCCAACTAAGGTGCCAGCCAACCAGCACGCAGTAAGGCCTCAGGCTGCTGTGATGTCATGTTAGCACCCAAAACTTCTGGCTAAATTTTTTATCCCAAAAAAGGGTGATTCTTTTTCGCCAAAAGTATTGCGCGCCTTGACCTAGGCGTGCAATACTTTTGTCGAGCACTGTACACTTTCCTTTAAAAAAATATTCACCAAAAAAAAATATTAAAGAAATAATTATATTTTTTGCTTCAGTTCATAGCAGAATAAATTTCCTTTCCAATAATCCATTATTTGTTTCAGTGTGACAGTAACATAGAGAGTAGACCAGCATACTCTCCCAAACATTTCCTCTAACTATCTATGCACTACACCACATGCACTTTACATTTCACACAACGTATCCCATTACGTTACAGGGGTTGGCGCCAGCAAGGGCATGTGGCCAGAAAACTTTGCCCCCGCTACCTAGTGGCGGATGAGAGCCACCATTAGGTGACCAAGGGCGACACATGCAAGCATGTTGGAGCCTTTAAAAATGAAACGAAACGAATAACGCTGTATATATTCTAGAGAAAAAGGAGCATAAGTGTTCGACAGGAGGTCAAAAGGTGTACGTCCTACCTGTGAGGAACCTCACACCACACTGAGCCAAGGAAAACAAGTGAGCACGCACGCACACACCAGCTGTGGCAGGCTTAGCTCCATCTACTTTTGCCCGACATCCAAGAAAAATGACGACTCCCTATATATTTCTTTAGAGATTACATCGGATGACGGGCAAAGTCATCATATTGATGCCAGAGGTTGACAAACAAATGATGGCCCAGCCTGTCATCGGTATGAGTATGGGTTAACAGATACCATGAAGTCACCGATGTTCCGTCGACTATAATGAACACTGTCCATTAAATTGGGCAAAATGGGTCACAAAACGTGTTTCCTGTCCATTTTACTTCAACAAGGATGTGAAATAAACTGTAAGTGAGCAAAATTATGTGCCAAGCTAAAATAACATGGGTATAGTTTTTCATTTTTAGTACCAAAACATGCTACTGTACTCATTTATTTTCAAACGGGTGCTTGAACTTCCACCTCAGGGGAGGACCAATGGATATAATGGATTTTTGGCTTAAATCAGGCTTCCCCCAAGTTAGGGAGGGCCTATGTTTAAAAGCAAGTGAAACGGGTAATCCATTCATTAAATCTGCCTCCTGATGCTGAACTAGAAATACTGCCAAGGGGTAACATGTACCAGCATTTTTACATCACTGACTGAACTGATTTATAGTTATTCTGAGATTGCTTTAAAAAAAGTCATATCAATACGACATCACTTCATTTAAGATACTATACTGTACAATCCCATTTAACAAATATTAAATACTGTATATCCATGGTGGCAGTCCCCAGACTTACGGAAGAACCAGAGTGGGATGGATTGTTTGACGGCAACATGAAGTCACTTCTATTTTGTTGGAAATTGTATGAAAATTGAATGACTCCGGCAACAGACTTCAAACCACCTTCAAGGAGTGTTCGATTTCACATGGTATTGTATGAAACTGTTTGAAGCTGTTTTTATATTGTACGACCACGATGAGTGTTCGATTTCACACGGAATTGTATGAAACTGTTTGAAGCTGTTTTTATATTGTACGACCACAATGTGACAGTACAAAACACAGCATTGGCCACACATACCCCTTTCACATACCTGTTTATATACATTCTCTCTATATAGCCATACCATCAAAGCTCACACATCCTTCAATCTTACTGTCTAAAGACATTCTTATTTCATACATTTCACAAATTACATTATTTCTTATCTTATCCAAATACAAATTCCACAAATACACACACACACACACACACACACTCCTCTCTAACTCCATTTCTACATCTCTCACTTCCAACTTTTTGTTCTCATGCCAAACCATCTAGACTATTTTCCCAGTTAATGATAATCTAAGCTAAGGTTTGGAAACATGTACAAAAGTGTGAACAATGAATGCTATGTTCAGCAAAACAGGCAAAGTAATGCTAATACTAATAATAATAATAGCCCATCCATCCATCCATCAACCAAGCCTATGTTGCTCCATGAGGAGCACAGGAGCCTGAGGCTAGGCAAGTTGGTCCTGACATTTAAGAGGAGAATAATAATAATAATAAACTGTTTTGTTTTGTTCGTAAAGGCTTCAACATGCTTGCATGCATTGGCCCTGGTCACCAAATAAAAATAATTATAATAATGAGAGGAGGAGGAAGGTGGCTTAAAGGACAGACAGGGAAGATTTCAGAGCACCAAGTACCATAGTTTACAAATTTCTCTTACTTTTTCACTGTTGTACTGTCAGCCAAAAAAGTATCACACACCTGGGGACTGATGGTTGTTAAAATGAGTGAGTTTTGCAAGTGCACAGGAATCTGTTAACATCTATTTATCTATCTACTGCCAGACGCCTAAATCCCGTTTGGGGTGGCCACAAACAAATCGCCTCCACGTGCCCTGTTCCCCGCCATTTCACTGCCCTGCTCCCAACTTACACCCTCCTCTCTCATATACCTCTCCACCCCATCCCTCCATCTCATCCTCAGCCTCCCCCTCCCTCTCCCTCCCTCCATCTCACTCACATACTCTCTCTTCGTAAGTCTTTCACCCTCCATCCTCTCCACATGGCCAAACCACCTCAGTGTATTCCTCCTAACGTTTCCTATCACATCCACACCACAACGCTCCTTCACTTCCCAATTTGTCAGCCTGTCTCTCCATGTGACTCCACAGGCTCCTCTTAAATAACTCATATCCACTGCAATCCAGGACCCACCAACAAATACATAGTATGTCCAACATGCTCAAAACCTATCACGTTGAGCTGACAGACAAAGGGTTCAGTTAAGTGCAATTCCTGCAAGAACTGGACCCATTACACCTGCACAACACTTGCATCCAGGAAACATTACACAAACACCTGGATCTGCTCCTTCCCCCCACCCATCAACCCCCCTTCCAATCCTACTCCTACTTCCTTCACACCTCCACAGCCAAACCCACCGACCCTTCCCACACGATCCAGTCCCCCAACTCCTCCCATTCCAACCCATCCTAATCCACCTCAACCCTTACCTCCATCACAACCTCCTCCTACCCCTTCCCCTCCACCCACACCACCTCCCCCCCGGGCTGCAGCAGCCAACACACATCGCACACACAACATAAACATCCTTCAGTTAAACATAGATGGCATCAACACCAAAATACATGAACTCACACAATTCATCAAACAACAGAACATACACATTGCCATCTTACAAGAAACAAAACTACACAGAGAACAGAAAACAATGACATTTCATAACTTCACCACCATTCGACAAGACCGGGCCGACGGCGGTGGCGGTGGACTCATCTCCCTGGTACACAAATCCATCAACTTTGCAGATACCAGTGCACACACAAAGTCACTTCTCCCCCCACATGACACCACAACAGAAATACAATCAATTAAAATACGCACTGGTAACAAAGCACACATAACAATTGCTAACACATACATTCCCCCCCAATCGTCCCCCACAGTACCACACAATTACTCTCCACAGGTACACCACATCACTAACATACCCAACATCATCCTGGGTGGTGATTTCAACGCCAAGTCGTCGGCCTGGCATGTCAACAACCCTGACACAGACAGAGGGCTGGTACTACAATCCCTGACAGATCATCTTTTCATACTAACAGTCTAGACCAACATACCCATATCCCACACCAAGCCCTCTTCCTCCCATCATCTCCAGACATCACCTTCTGCTCCCCAAACCTCACTCCCACTACATCATGGAAAGTGGTCAAAACCCTAGGTTCTGATCAGCTCCCAGTCATCATTACTACCAAAACAAGAATCACCCCAGCTGGCCACAAACACACATGCACTAATTATAAGACAGCCAACTGGGAGGCCTTTGTAAATGAAACAGAACAACATTTCAAAACACTAAACAGTACACCCATCACAAACATCAACACTGCTGTGCACACTTTCAATACAATCATACAAAACACAGACAAAAGACACATCCCTAAAGGCAACAGAAAGACACACAACCCCAACTTCACACCAAAAATTCAAGGCCTCTTCAGACAACAGGACACACTGCGACACTCCCCAACACCCCGTACACAAGACACCATACAACAAATATTAGAACTCAACACTCAGATAAACAATAAAATATCAGAACAGCAAACACTAAACTGGAAAAATTACCTACAAACACTTGACCACAAAACAAACATCAGCAAACTCTGCAAAACACTAAACAGCATCACACTTTCCAACAGTAACACCACACAATTACATGCTGCCATCACAACAACAGACACCATACCCTCAAACAAACAACAAGCAAACACTCTCATCAATCACTTTTCACAAGTCAGCCATCTAAACCCGCATCCCAAAGACCGACGTATCATCCGACGTAATAAGAGACAGTTCCCCACAGACCCAGACTACGCACCTTTCACTTACAACCAGACGAAGCACATCATTAACAACCTTAAGCACTCATCTGCCTGTGGACCAGACAACATAAGCAACATTCACCTTAAACACCTAGGACCACAAGGCATACAAGCACTCATCAACATATCAAACTACAGCTACTCACACAACACAATACCCAACATCTGGAAGCATGGCAATATCATCACTATCCCTAAACCCAACAAAGACCCCACATTACCCTCCTCACATCGCCCCATCACACTCCTCTGCACCCCCTCCAAAGTCACTGAACGACTGGCACTCCACAAACACCCTTCTTACAGACCTTACACAGAGAGTTTTCGGTGGCATGAATTCAGCTGGGCCACTACACAGAACACTCCTAGTCACACTAGACATTAGCAAAGCTTTTGATGCCATCCCCCGCCACAACCCCACAAACAAAATACTCAACATAAGCATGCAAAATAACATAAAAAGATGGCTGGCAAACTACTTAGCAGGCAGATGTGCACACGTAACATTTGCCGGTCAGTCTTCTAACATCAGAAACTTCACAAACGGCGTCCCCCAAGGATCTGTTTTGTCCCCTACACTCTTTAACCTATACATGCACAATGTACCCACACCCCACACACCACAGATACACATAGCTTCTAATGCAGATGATATAACACTTACATGTACACACCAAAATGCAAACACAGCTGCACACATCATTCAACCTTACCTCAACACACTACATGAATGGTTCACCATAAACAGGCTCAAGATAACCCCAGCCAAATCTACAGTGACTCTTCTCACAAACTGGACAGCAGAACACAGTCACATCCCACACCTCACCATAAACAACACTCCCCTACCACACACACACACACCCAAAATTCTTGGTGTAACATACACTACATCAATGTCATTTAAACAACACATAACAAACATTAAAAATAAAATAACACCAAGACTCAAAGCTTTGAGGTCACTTGCCCATACAACATTCGGACACAACAAAGAAACCACCACCACAGTATACAAACAATACATACGTTCAGTAATGAATTATGCAAGCCCTCCCTGGGCTTCTAACCTGACCAAAACACACTACAACACTCTACAGACCATACAGAACAAGGCCCTAAAAATAATCACAGGCTGCACAGCTACTACACCCACAGACCACCTACATCAAGAAACCAAAGTCCTCAAAGTCGAGGATCACCTAGACATGAGAGGCACCCAGTTTCTTGCTGCAGCCTCCACAAACCAACAACATCCACTACAGTACATGGCAGCACATCCACCCACACCAAGGAGCATCAAAACAACACCCAGCACACGATACCATACACAAATACTGTCATCTATCCCCCCTCCCCCACCTCAGACCAGGTTCCAGAAGCACATCCACACTCTGATCACTCGCCGCTCCATTCAGTCACTTAAAGACAACACACAGCTGCATGCACGGCCTCCTGATATCCACCCTTCTGAATCCTATCTTCCTCGTGAGGACAGGGTCCACCTGGCCAGGCTGAGATGTGGGCACAATCTAGCCCTCTTAAGCTACCAGAAGAGGCTGGATGACTCCATCGCTGATGCCTGTCCAGGATGCAACACAGCACCCCATACTATTAAGCACATTATGGAAGACTGCACTGCACACAATCACCTACGCCAACAACACAACATACACTCTTTGAGAGCTCTGTGGGAAAGCCCGGTCTCGGCCATGGCCTTCCCAAGGGACTCGGGGCTGTTCGGCCAGACTGCCTAGGGAACAACTACTACTAGTACTACTGCTCTCACTCTTGACTTGTGTCCTTCAAACAACGTCCAAGCTTCACTTCCATATGTTAGAGTTGGTATCACAATACTGCCATGTAGTAAATTTTTCACTTCCATGCTCACTTCCCTGTTTCTAATCACTGCTTTCAAGGAACCAGCAACCTTTCTTCCCTGCTGTACCCTTTCAAGCACTTCACCCTCCAAACCTCCATCCTTACTCATCACACTACCCAAGTACTTAAACGCACTCACATTTTCCAATTCCTCAGCATCCAACCTCGCTGTACATTCACTGACTTCACCTCTCTCAAAGACAATCACTTTACTCTTCCCTACATTCACCTTTAGATTCCATTTCTTACACTCTCCCAAACTCATCCACCAAGCCTTGCAGCTCTCCTTCGTTTTCACTCAACAACACAGTATCATCTGCAAACAACAGTAAAGGGAGTTTCCAAACACTGCCCTCTCTCACCAGGGCCACTCCAACATCCACTACCCTACCTTGTACCTCTTTTATTACCCCATCCATGTACAGACTGAACAACCGTGGAGACATGACACATCCCTGTTTCAACCCAACCTTCAAAGAGAAAAATTCACTCAGTTCACTATCCACATGCACTGCAGCCTTAGCATCATCATACATACTATTCACAGCACTCAACAACTTCCCATCTACTCCATATATTCTTAACACTTTCCACAATCCTTGTCTATCCACCCTGTCATATGCTTTCTCCAAATCCATGAGAGCTGCATACAACTTCTTTCCCTTCTCTAGAAACTTTTCCACTAAAGATCTAAGAATGAATATCTGATCTACACAACCTCTTCCCTTCCTAAAGCCTCTCTGTTCTTCTCCAACTAATTTCTCTGTTCTTTCTCCAACTCTGTCAATAAGTACCCTACCATACACTTTTCCTATTATACTAAGAAGACAAATGCCCCTATGATTACCACACACTTCTTTTTCCCCTTTTCCTTTGTACAAGGGAATAATTATACCTGACTTCCAATCCTCCGGGACTCTACCTTCCTTCCAGGCCAATCTGCACATCTTCCACATCCATTCTACTACAGTACTATCTCTCCCCCATTCTTCAGCATTTCACCACACACTCCATCAATTCCTGGGGCTTTCCCCGATTAAACTTTCTTCATTGCTTCCACAACTTCTATCCTACTGATTTCTTCCTGTCTTCTCACCTCCCTCCTTCTCCCAGTCCTTCCCCAGCCACTTATACTCGGATTACTTCCATCCTCTATGTTCAACAATTCCTTAAAGTGTTCTCTCCATCTGCTCACTTTTTCTCCCTTCTCCACTAGTAATCTACCATTTTTATCTTTCACTCCCCTGCTAACTTCAATTCCACCCTGTCTTACTCTTTTCACCTCTTTCCAGAACATTTTCTTACAGTCCCTCCACTTTACACTCAAATTCCTCCCAAATTCCTCATCCACTCTCTTCTTACTCTCTCTTACTAATCTTTTCACCTCTCTTTCTTTCTACATATAACTCTCTCTTCCGCCTCTCAACTTCTTCCACGCCCCTATTTCTCATCCATTCATTATATGCTTTCTTCTTTTGTGCCACAGTCTGTCTCACCTCTTCAGTCCACCACACTGTTCCTTGCACCCCCCTCCGTCTTCTCTTCCTTCCACACACCACATCACATGCTGCACATATTTCTTCTGTAAATATCCTACACACACCTTCCACGTCTCCCATCTGCTCCAATTCACATTTGCCCAATTGTTCCTCCACTTCTCTTTTATACTCTGCCTTTTTCTCATCCTCCTGTAACCTTTCCACTCTCCTTGCAACTACTCCTTCCTCTCGTCTTTCCCTTCTTCTATTCCTTCATCTTACTTGAATCCTAATTCTGGCCACCACCAAGTAGTGGTCAGAAAGTCCACTGCCCCAACGTCTATAAGCTCTTGCATCCATTACACATCTTCGCATCCTTTCATCCACACACACATAATCAATCATTGCCTTCCTTTCATTCAGTTCACCACCCACCCTTCTCATCAATCGCCATGTATATATACCTGTGGATCATTTTATGCCTGAAGAGGGTATTGGCTATCACCAACCCCCTCCCAACACAAATGTCCACTAATGCACTCCCATTCTCATCTATCTCAGCAGGCACACCCCACTCACCAACTATTCCATCCACCTTCACATTCCCAACTTTACCATTCATATCACCGATCAAAAACACTCTCTCATTCCTTCCAAACTTTTCCATGCACACTTCTACATTTGTCCAGAACTCTTCTCTCACTCTTCTAGCACGATCTTGCGTTGGCGCATACACACACACAATCGCCCACATTTGTATTCCAACTTTCAACTTTACCCACACAATCCTTGACCCAACTGATCCATACTGTCTTATGCTCTTCTTCCATCTTTTACTCACAACTATACATACTCCTTCCTTTGCCCTCTCATTCTCACCTACTCCTGCACATATACCCCATCCATACTCTCATTCTCTCACACTTTCTCCTCTCCATTTTGTTTCAGTTATTCCACATACGTCCACTTTCACGTACTGGTCACATACTGTTGTGTATAACTTTGTGTCAGTATATTTGTACTCAGTAGGCCTGGTCACATACTGTTGTGTATAACGTTGTTAACAGTCTTTGTATTTTGTTCTGTGCTTAATACACGTGAGCCTTTGATCAGTTGGTGTTTGGGCTTCCCCTCCTTGTCTGCATACTCTGGCCAGGGTTGCCAGGTCTTGCTGACTGGAAGAGGCCAAACACTTTCTCATTAAGGCCAAATGTAAGGCCAAACCTCAAACACCACAAAATATTATTATATAATACAATATATCGGTCTACTTGTACACCAAATATACCTAACTCTCTCTCTCTCTTTCTCTCGTAAAATAATAAGTAGGCTACCCACCATTTGTGCCTGAATGTGGAGACTAATTTCTGTCTGTAACTTCAGACCAGTTCCTGATTAGAAGTCCACTTGCAGGATTTCTTCAAAATCATCACATTCTTGGTCACTAGGGGTGGTTGCACTGGAGGCAAATCTTGCGCCTGATGTTGATGGTTCTGTAGATGAGGCTTCAAGGAGAGGTCTGGTCGTTACACAGAGTTATTGAACAAACTTTGCATCTTATCAGTTACTCTAAACTTGTTGCAGCATATCTTTTCTCCAGCAAGATGACTCCTAATTCTTAAGACAGCTTCCACGGTTTCGAAAGTGAGTCTGTTTCTGACTTTGGTCTTTATATTTGTTATGGTACATGAGAAAAAATTCTTTCAACAAATGCATTGCTTAATGGTAGTGCATGAGCATTCAGAACCATTTGAGCGAGTTCAGAAAAGCACTTCACTCCAGCAGCATTTTCATACTGCTTTACAACTACCCAAAACTGAACTGAATCATGTGGTATTTCATCACCGTCAAACTCTTTTTTCCATTCCACTAAAAGAAGCTTGTCGTACTGAAGTTCAAGCTGAAAATCTGTCTCTCTACTAACACTTGGGTTATCAGTTAGGTGAGTAAATGATGCAGCGATCCTCTGAAATGGCTTTCGCATCTGATTTAAGCACTCCTTTGGTTGAAAATATTTCAGATTTTCAAGTATGTCAGTGTCCCGACTTGGCCTTTTCTCTAACTGATTTTTGGCCTCAAGGAGGAAACCATGGCACCTGTGCTTGATATTTGATTTTTCTTGGTCAGACAGCTTTGATTTGGAAAGTTCAAGCTCAAATTTAGCTCCATATCTTACTCAGTCCAAAGGGAGTTCAACAGAATCTGAAGGGTCTTCATACAATCTTCTAGCAAAAGAGGTGTGTAGCTGCTTTAACTCAGAAAAAACTTTTGAAGGCTCAGCATCAGTAGCTTGAAATGAAGCATTAACTGATTCAAAATCTTGAATTATGGGTAGTGCAAATGTTAGGTACAAGTAATTTCTTTCATCACAAATTTGATGAATCCGTGCGTGATAATTCTTATCTTTCTCTGCAATTACTGAAAGGTAGGCTTTTAGCTCATACCACTGAGTCAGGATATTGAAGATACACTTTCCTTTTACAAGCCATCTTGTGTTGCTAGGGGTGATCAATCTCGAAGGCTGGATACAGTCATCATTCACCACAGTAAAAATATCCTTGAACTGTTCTCTTCTAAGAGAACTAAGCTTGAACCAACGTGCCACCTCTGATATTAAAATATCCAGATTAGCAAGAAGACACTTAAAGGCATGTTCACAGCACAGAGCGAGGCTATGACATGTACATTTCACAAATATTATCTTGGGATTTCTTTCTCGTAATCTTGACAGTACTGAATTATGTGCACCACATACATTGCTGGCACCATCACTGGAAAATCCCACGCAGTTGTGAATGTCAACACCAATTTTTCTCAAGAAATCCTCTATGGCTTCATATAAAGCAGCTCCAGTAGCTGAAGTTACCGGAATCAATGCCAGAAATGCAGTTTTAATGGAAGAATTTTGTTCACTGAAGAAAGGAACACAAAGGCAAAGGTGCTTAGACCCGAAGTATCAGTGGACTCATCAATTAACAACTCTTCCAGGATTGAAGTACTCACAATGTTCTTCAGAATTGCAGAACACTTTGTTCTGTGCAACTTGACATTTTCTAATGCCTGTCCTTTACTAAATTCACTTATTATTTCAGTATAATTGTCAACTGAACTGATACTACTGTGGCAAGCAATGCCCACTGCATATTTGACTTCAAATATTTTCACTTGATCACGTTGGCCAGTAAGTGTTGTGCAAAATTTTTTCATCTTACTGTCAGACTTAAGCACTGATTCTGAGGCTTTTCTGTGCTTCACAGTACCTTCATGTAAAACTAAGTTAATTTTTTTCATTGTATTAATTGTACATTTACACAGTTTGCAGTAGCATGATCCACCTCGGTTTGTTAACCACTTGTGATCTTTCTCCCACTCCTCTCTGTAGCTCCTTCCATCACTGTATGAACTTTTCCATTTACCCATATTAACTCAAGTATGGTTCAGTCACTAGGGGTAAACAAAGTTACTTGGAAAAGTCTGTGGGTCTATAAGCAGAACCAAGGTGGAACATCAAGCGCAGTAAGCAGTGCACGGCAGGGGAAGACTGACCGGCTCTGACTTCACGGCAGTGTTGTCAAGCAGAAATCTTCAAAAGCGGTAAGCTTAACTTAAAAACGCGCTGACCATAGGTGAACAGTTCAAATTTTCGCGCTAAATTGGACTTCAAAACGCACTAAATATAGAAGAAAATCTAATATTTTTTGCACTAAATTATTATGATGCGTTGTTGGGTCTCACCTGAACAGAACTCGTTCAGACGCATTTCGTACGGCTGGCTATGATTCGCACCATTCGCACCGTTTTATCCGAGGAGTATTTATAATTAAATGTTAGAATGTGCTTCTGTTTTATATGTTTAATTTCAGTATCAACAAGTACGGCTGCAATAACGAAAAAGGCCAAAAAAAAGGTCAAAATCCAGTTCGCTTCAAAAGCAGTAAAGTTGGTGGCCAACCACACCTCAAAAAGGCCAAATTGGCCTTTTAAGGCCAAACCTGGCAACCCTGACTCTGGCCCGGTCAGGAACAAACCAAGCCCCGCACCGAATCTGAATTCTGAACTCGAAGAGTCGGGGTCAGAATACGGTGCATAACAGAAAGGTTACACGAGGATGACCAAAAGGCAGAGAATATAAGAGAGAAGTCGAGGAGCACTTGGGTAAATATGGTTTGGAGCAGATGGGGGATGTGGAAGCTGTGTGCAAGATATTCACAGAAGAGATTTGTGCGCATGGGAGGTGATGTGTGAGGTGAAGAGAAGACGAAAGGGTGCAAGGAACAGCATGGTGGAGTGAAGAGGTGAGACAGGCTTTGGCACAAAAGAAGAAAGCATATAGTGAGTGGATGAGAAACAGGAGTGGAAGAAGCTGAAAGACGGAAGAGAGAGTTATATGTACAGAGAAAGAGAGAGGTGAAAAGATTAGTAAGAGAGAGTAAGAAGAGAGTGGCTGAGGAATTTGGAAGGAATTTGAGTGTAAAGTGAGGGAATGTAAGGAAATTTTCTGGAAAGAGACAGAGAGAGTTAGACAGGGTGGCAAAGAAGTTAGTTGGGGGGTGAAGGATATAAATTGTAGATTACTAGTGGAGAGGGAAGAAAAAGTAAGCAGATTGAGAGAACGCTTTAAGAAATTGTTGAAAATTGAGAATGAAAGTAATGCGAGCATAAGTGGCTGGGGAATGAATGGGAGACAGAGGGATGTGAGAAGAGAGAAGAAATCAGTAGGATGGAAGTTGTGGAAGCAATGAAGAAAGTCAAAATGGGGAAAGTGTGGTGAAATGCTGAAGCATGGGGGAGAGAGAGTAGTAGAATGGATATGGAAGATGTGCAGATTGGCCTGGGAGAAAGGTAGAGTCCCGGAGGATTGGAAGTCAGGGATAATTATTCCCCTGTACAACGGAAAAGGGGAAAAAGAAGTGTGTGGTAGTCATAGGGGCATTTGTCTTCTTAGTGTAGTAGGAAAAGTATATGGTAAGATACTTATTGACAGAGTTAGGGAAATAACAGAGGAATTAGTTAGGGAAAAACAGGTGTGTAGATCAGATATTCTTTGAGCTTTAGTGGAAAAATTTCTAGAGAAGGGAAGGAAGTTGTATGTGGCCTTCATGGATTTGGAGAAAGCATATGACAGGGTGGATAGACAAGGATTGTGGAAAGTATTAAGAATATATGGAGTAGATGGGAAGTTGTTGAATGCCATCAAGAGTATGTATGAGGGTTCTAAGGCTGCAGTGTGTGTGGATAGTGAACTGAGTGATTTTTTCTATTTGAAGGTTGCATTGAAACAGGGATGTGTCATGTATCCATGGTTGTTCAATCTGTATTTGCATGGGGTTATAAAAGAGATACAAGGTAGGGCAGTGGATGTTGGAGTAACCCTAATGAAAGAGGGCAGTGTTTGGAAACTCCTTGTACTGTTGTTTGCAGATGATACAGTGTTGTTAAGTGAAGATGAAGGGGAGCTGCAAGACTTGGTGGATGAGTTTGGGAGAGTGTGTAAGAAACAGAATCTAAAGGTGAATGTAGGGAAGAGTAAAGTTATGGTCTCCAAGAGAAATTAAGTGAGTGTACAGTGAGGTTGGATGAAGAGAAAATGTGAGTGTGTTTAAGTACTTGGGTAGTGTGATGAATAAGGATGGAAGTTTAGAGGGTGAAGTGCTTGAAAGGGTGCACAAAGGAAGAAGCGTTGCTGGTTCCTTGAAAGCAGCGATAAGAAACAGGGAAGTGCGCATGGAAGTGAAAAAGTTACTACATGAAAGTGAAGCTTGGAAATGTTGGTGGGACAGAAGTCAAGTGTGAGAGCAGTGGAAATGAGTTATTTGAAAGGAGCCTGTGGAGTCACATGAGGAAGTGAAGGAGCATTGTGGTGTGGATGTGGATGTGATAGGAAGCGTTAGGAGAAACACATTGAGGTGGTTTCTGCCATGTGGAGAGGATGGAGAGTGAGAGACTGATGAGGAGAGTGTATGTAAATGAGGTGGAGGGGGAGGCCAAGGATGAGATGGAGGATGGAGTGGAGAGGTACAGGTATATGAGAAAGGAGGGTGTGAGCTGGGAGCAGGGCAGTGAAATTGCGTGGAACAGGGCGACATGGAGGCAATTTGTTTGTGGCCACTCCTTGGCATCTGGCAATAGATAGACAGACAGATTATTGGACATTGTAGCCGATGTCTTAGATACATTAAGGTCTGCCTATTATGTATTATTAACATCAACTTTTGTATTATCTGCAATTTAATATTTTGTAAATTTAAGCATTTAGCATATCGCCGAGAGACTCGCACATGCATATGAAAGGGACAATCCTGATTCCTGAATAGAACAGCCCATGATTGTTTAAGTTGTTTACCAAAGAGCAGTGCCTGTTTCATTCGATTGGGTGGTGGAAGCTCAAGGAGCAAGACCAGTAGTAAATTTAAGGAGGAGGTGAATCAGGCTTTCAGAGGCAGGGGAGACGAGGATGAATGGGCAGTTATCTCAGAAGCAGTGAGGGAAAAAGCCAAGAAAATACTTGGGATGACATCAGGACAGAGGAGGGAAGACAAGGAGACTTGGTGGTGGAGTGAGGAAGTACACGATAGCATAAATTGGAAGAAGCAGGCAAAGAAGAATATGGACGTACAGACACAGGGACAAAGAAAGCATTCGGGAGTATAGGAAGACGAGGAACATAGCCAAGAAAGAGGTTGCTAAGGCAAAAGAAAAGTACAGTATACAAGAATAACCATGCAGCTGAAATTCCCAGCTATGTCAGTGACATTGTGCAAAGGCGACTCTCTCCACACACCAGCCACTGGGAAAATCTGCAAAGCACACCCTTAACTATGGACAAACACCAATAAGCAATGCACAAAAGGCACAGACAGAACAGAAGAAGGGAAGAAAAGAACCCTGAGAGACCAGAGAATAGGAAGGCAAAGAAAGGAGAAAACAGGTGATTCAAGGGTCATGCATACATTACAAACAGAGTGGGGGAGACCACTCAGAGAATAAAAACACAGAGAACAGAGAAGACTTACAGATGATCCACACTGGCTTCAGTAATCCAGGAATGAGTGTATATAATCAGTATGGAACAAACTTGTCAAAAAGCTGAAAAAAGACAAAAAGCTATCTAGCAAAGGATGGGCTACCTACCATGGGCTCAGATGATGATGATGATGATAACAGTGTATGATCCACATCCACAAGAGTTGGGATACTAATCAGTCCCCAGGACTGTCTGATCATGGCTGGTAACCCAGAGAAGGTTCAAACGGTGACATCAGTCATAGATTATTCCTCTTCCGATTGAAATAAAATACCTGAAGCCATGGGAATGCCTCATCAAGAATGGCAGTTATTAAGGCACATTATTCCACCAGGTGTCATAAATAAAAATGATACAGCATTCTGTCAGCACTGATGGTAGGTATGGGAGCAGTGGTGAAACAACAAATATTTGGGTGTAGGTTATTTATTGATGACGGATTACATAAGCCAGGGGTTTTGTGCAGACTGCCTACACCCAGCGGCCAGCGCCATCCCAACCCTGCGTGTGAGTGGCCTGGTCTTGCCATAATCCCTCCAACAGCTGATTTCTTGAGTATTAATGAATTTTTTATTCCTAATTGTTCTCGCTTGGCAAATGAAGTCTTTACAATCACAAAATCCATGGAAGTAAAATGTGACTATGAAAATTACTTCTTGGCATGGTATAAATATTTTTTTGGTTACAGTAACATCACAACAATTTATCCATCTAATTATTTTTAATCTTCATTACTTTACCACTATGTAATCTGACAATATATACTGTACTGTACACTGAGTACTTATTTCTTACAATATTATTTAAATTTTAAGCAACAGCTATCAGGAGTGGACTGCTGACAGAGCCAGAAACCAGTGTTAGGATCCACCAGTGACGCCAAAACTGGTGTTTTACAATTTTGCAGTGAAATTGCTCATGAACTGTCTTCCTTATGGCACATATTTAGGGTTATTGCTGTCTGACAGGTGTCACATCCTATTAACAGCAAAATACTGACATAGAAATAACATGACAAAATCTACAGAATACTGTAATCACTAGTAGGGAATTTTATCTGCATGATGCAAAGCTTTTATTTCACACCATCTTACAGGTAACTTCATAGTAACGTCACAGTTTGCATATAGTTCCAGTTTAATTTAGTGATCATCTGAAATTCAATGTAAATGTCAAATACACTTTCATTTCCATATGGCATCATTGGTGGGTTGCTTCACCTTTATAAATGGCTGCATTACAAAAAGTCCTGGCGAGTCTTGCTTTGTGAGGTATCAAAATAAAACTATCAAGATTCATTACTTCTCAGTGTTCAGTCCTAACTAAAAAATAAAATTGATATATATATATATATTCATAGGCTAATGGCTAAACTAATAAAAAAAAAGGCAGTTTTCTTTTTTTTTTTCATGATTTAGAACAAGCAAAAACAACAAAGCAAGTACACTGCTACCAAATTAACTTATAAAACAAAAGTTAAATTCCTGTCCAACAACTATATGCTTCTCCCACTATTTATATATATATATACTGGACTATGGGAAAAAAAAGCATGTACAGGAACCCAAGCATCTGCTCTCTGGGAAGGGATGCGTGCCGCCTTCAAACAAGTAAACAAAATAATATGGTATCCTGGTCCATTATTATTATTATTACTTCATCTCCTTATCTAAAGTTTATATATTATCATCCAAATAACAGAAACATCTCAAACTCTACACAACGGAATGTTTTACAAAGAGTGAATGCAGAACATCTCTCTGGTCACCGTACAATTAAAACTGGCGTGGGGAGTGACTTTTATATATTTATATATATATATATATATGTTACAGCAAATTACACTATCATAGATAGGACTTTTCTGCAGAGGTGGAATCAGTGCTGTGCACAGGAAGTGACTGAGTAACTGGTTGGAATAACATCTACTATACAGTTTCTTCCTTGACTGTCATCACTTTCAAGTTAGTATTAAAAGCATTACATTATCCAAGTTGCTTCACTGTCCGTCTCAACAAAGAGGTCTCCAACAAGCAACCACATTGCCATACATCATGCATCTTCTTTAAGAGAACAGCTCAGTCAAGTACATTTCTTACACGCTGCCTTTGCTCTAACAAGGTGTATAAAACATACCACTTAATACGGTATTGTATAAAAACTCTATCACTTTGAATAACCACCATGCATGAGACTACAATAATGCTAACCCAAACAAGTTCTTCTGCCACTACTCTGGTCACTGCCATCTGAAAGATGATAAGAAATCCAAACCTCACTTAGTCCTGGGACGCATCTGTGTAGTGTCTGATATGAAAAACAGTGGTGTACAGAACCTCTACTCTACATTTCGTCTTATCCATTGACCTCTCCACGCTTACACCAAATGGTGACCACTTTTGTTTTGATTGTTGATACCTAACAGCTTGTGAATAACCCAGTAAATATATATATATATGTATACGTTGCCGTAGGTACGTGTTGGGATAATTACGTTACAACTGAGAAGCCACATGGGTAAAGGTTGACGATGAGGGCTCATTGTACAGAGTGAATTTACAAAAGTTAGCAAAACCTCTCTGGGTGCTTCATAGCCAACCAAACTCTCTCTCTCTCTCTCTCTCTCTTGTTAATTTACTAAATGTAACATTTACATATGGCAATTCATGTTATTCACTCTTTAAAGTTAAAACTGCTATGACTATCAACTGCATCCACATATCATTTCAACACATAACATGAAGACTGAGAGAGAATCAGGCATGACAGCAGCCCACAGCAGGAGAGCTAAGTCATCATGTTTGTCAAACACGCCATCCACAAAAGAACCCAGCTGGTCAACTCACATTGTCAGACAAGAAGCTAGTCAAAAATTTACAGCTAAAGCATCACCTCCGGCTTTATACAGATATGTAATCAACATAATGAGGAACAAAACCTTGCCTTCCACTGTGAGTTGGAATCAGACATCAAACCCAGATCAAGATGGAAAAAGATATTCAGTTAATTACAAAAAGTTTTGACACAAACTGTCCTTTCTTGTGGGTGCAAATGCAAGGTTTGTCAAGGAAACATTTGGAGTTGGTGGAATTGCTTTACATCATTTAAATCTATAGCAGAAGGCTAAAAATGTAAACACAAAGTATCAGAAAATGAGGAAATGAAAATGCAACATAAAAGGTTTGATATGTGTGTTTGCTCTTCTGAGGATGACAGAGCAATGAAGCAGCTGGCAGACAACAGATGGACACATGGGTGCATAACTGATGATGTATTTCAGGTCATCTTGGGAAATTTGTAATATCTTACTGATTACAAATTTTGAATGGTTTGAAATCACACTGAATGGCCTAATAAAAATAAATAAATAAATAAATAGTGGCCCTACTTCATTCTTACAAAAAAGCACAATGATCTTGGATATTTTGTAAGCCTTGAAACCATTCTAGTATGAATGAGAAATACATTACCTGGACCTAAAGCTGCCACACTCCACCCATGGTGGGTGGTAAAACTAAACAACACTGTTTCATGTCAGATGATAATGGTGAAGAACATCATCCTTTAAGTACTTTAGGGTACATTATTTGTCTTACAACAGCGTCCCTAAGAACAACAAGTAAGAAGTGCACGTGATCAAACTGCACATGCACAACATCTGAATATTGAATGAAATGTCTTACCCATACATAAACAATCATAGCACTTTTCAGGTGCTCTGCTCAAAATATCTTTACACCTTCATACCTATCACAGCAATTTAAGACAATGGTGATCTTGTCTGTATATAAAGTGGTCTGTGAGGTGAAGCAGTTCTGGCTAACTGTGAATTAATCTAGCATTAATGTCTGGCTGTGAGTGAAGTATAAGATCATAATGCTTGTGTCTGCCAGCTGAAGTGGCTCTGGTATCAGGAGGGCAATAAAAATTCTGCTCAACGGAATCATGTGTCACCCACAATTCTGGCACCTTAAAAAGATTAATATTAGCAAAATTATTGTATATTATTATTATTATTTGTTTTTACATAGCTTGTGACTAAACACTTCATGTTGAACTACAGTGAACTACTAAATACATACACCTTTCCTATCCTTATTTACTCTACAAAGTAATGATACCAAATAAGAGGCAGGTTTAGATATGTCAACATTTCAGGCCATCCATTCCACGCATGTGGCAAATGGCTATACGCACATCATCCTTGCAATACACACACAAAAAAAAATATGGATGCATGATGGATACTGGAGTTCTCTCTCCCCCATCTGCAATACATATCTTTGCATCCATTATTACACACACTCCACCTCTGCAGCCTTTCAGTGATGTAAAGATCAGCTGTTTGTCTCATCTAAAATACATAAAAAATAACTGCTTTGGCTGTGCTAAAATCACCTGCAAATACCAACATCCAAAGTTGGTTTGTGTTTTAATAAGACCCTGCCTGGGCTGGTATATGGAAATAAAACAGTTATCTGTGTGAATGTCATACATATCTACATACCAGTGTTAGTAAGCAAAGACAAATTAGTCATTAAGTACATCAGGCTCTTGTATGTCTTTGTATTAGGCAAAGTTTATTCCCATCACCAGTCAGGCAGTTTAAAATATAAAACAGTGATACAGCCACCTCCATTAAAAAAAAAAAAAAAAAAAAAAAAATCTATGATGTGAATTTCTGGATGTGGCAATATCCATCACTTGCAGACATACAACAAATGAGCCATATAACACTAGCCATTATCCCCCTTTTCCCAGAGACTGACCAAATATCATCTTCAGACCACATGGATGGACTGACTGAGAGGATCTGAGATGATGGGAGGACAATGATTAAGGGAGGCAAACGATACAGCTCTAGATCTGGAGCCAATGACAGGATTTCATCTCTTGACCTTGAATGAAGATAATGGGCTGGAAAATGAGGAGAGAGAAACAGAGAAAGAGAAGACAACAAGACTTTTAAATCTTGAGATTTGAGTCATCCCATTCCAGCTCTTTTGGCTTGCCCTCTTCCTCGTCTGACGAGTCTAGGTCATCATTGAAGTTGCTGGCATCGTCATCTTCAGAGGAATCATCATCATCATCATCATCATCCCTCAGTCTCTGTGTTTCAGCTAACTCCAGTTGTTGCTATGGGAAGAAGAAATGGAGAGGGAGGATGAATTTATGTGCAGCGAGAAATAAAAAAACACTACTAGTGTACATGAAGATCAGAGGTTATGGAAGAATGGTAGAGAGATTCGGGTAAAACAAGATGAATGATAAGTAAAAGTGAAAGGAGGGCAGGTGAATACATGTACTTTCAGAGAGGTTAGTAGGCTAGGGTACGGTGCACAAGATGTGCTCCTACAGCCTGGTCTCGTTAAATGACTACTCGTTATGTGATAAACTGTTAATGCAATAATTCAAGAGTTATACCCTTTTTGGAATAATGTAAAAAAAAAAAAAATTGGTTGTAATTTTGCTAGAAAGATATTTTCAATGACCATCTCTGACAATCTCGTACATATGCGGTGACGCATGCCAGCCAACAGTCAAATGTCAGTCAAAACTGATGCCCAGTGTTTACATTCAGTGTGACTGTCTGCCTTCCCTTCCATTCTGTGCATGAAACGCCACTGAAGCACCACTGCTATCACCAAATAACAGTGCAAGTGCTTAAATAATGCAGTGTGTGTTATTAAGTGATGTGATACATTTTTGTAGGTGAAATACTGAAATTTGTGAGCTGGAAATCGCATCAACCTTATGTACCTAGCTCCCCCATAACGGGGTTTTCAGTCAGCTGCTTGAGGCAAGATGGCCGCCCAGTGTCTACATTTGCTGTGATCGTCTGCCTTTCCTTCCATTTTGTGCATAGAAGGCTACTGAAACACCACTGCTATCACCAATAACAGTGCAAGTGTGTAACAAATAGTGCAGTGTGTGATACTATGTGAAATGACATCGTTTTGTGTGGAATGATTGTCCAGGCCCGCCAACTGTCCCCCAGCCTCGTACTGGCATAGGGCAAACTTCAGGTGGGTAGCAATTTTTTTTTTTTTTTTTTTTTTTTTTTTTTTTTTTTTTAAAGGCATTTTGGGTTTCATGCTTGAGGTCACCCTCCTTAACCCCACTGAACCCATGCTATACTGACCTCACTATGTGATAAATTGTTATTCAGTAGGTATTAGCTTGATGTAACCCTATTGTATAATGAGACCGGACTGTACAACATAATGACTTGTGTCTCTGGCTCTCTGGGGCCCAAAAGGAGTACCGGGTAATATGGATTGGCTGTTTCCATTTCAAAAGGCACAGCAAAATATAAATACAGTGGAATCTCCTAAATTGCAGTCTTACAAGACTGGGCACATGCCACAGTTTGAGAATTTTGTGATTTGGAAATAACTAATCTTATAGGAAAAATTACTTGTGAGTCAGTCATTCTGGAAAAGTTGCTACCCTACCCCCAAACTGACATCAAACTGGTCACCAGCAAACTCTAACAACCTGAAAATTATATTAGTAAAGGATTTCATGAAAATGAACAATATTGTAAGATTGTTACCAGACTATGACTGCTGATATTGCTTGAATGGACGGGGGAGGAGGGAGTGGTTCCTCGTTATTACATCTAACTTCTGGGTATAAGAAGAAGTTGTAGGCTTAGGGGGTTACGATTGGCCATGGTAAAACTGGGCAGGTGAAGGAAACATGAAAAAAGAAAAAGTCCTCGTACACCACACCAGAACCTCACGCCATCAACAGAGGGGAGACAATGCAAAGCATGAGCCAGGCGGCAGGGCTCTTGTGCATGCACCCCTCATGCAGTGTTCTTTCTTTTACTGGTGCTTTTTGCCCTTCTTAATGGTTTGATTGTGCTGCATTTGGGTGCAGTAACATTCATGGGCCTTCTATGCAACTTTTCTGACTCCTTTGTGTTCCACTAAGTAGGAAATTATGGGATATTAAGGTGACAAGAGCAAGCTGGTCTGCAAGTGAGTTTCATTGGCTTTGCTAGGCATGTTTTATTTGGCCAACATCCACATACGGAGGTAAGCCTAGACAATATCCCGATGGAAACCACTTTTCCACAATTATGGATATCAAGAACAACAATCTCTACATTCAACCAAAACTCCATGAAAGTTAAAAACTGTGGGCAAAATAAGTAAATAATATTGGTGTTAATCGATCTGGCATCGTCAGGCAACTCATCCCTGATTTTTATACATATGCTTCAAAATTAGTCTATCTGATACAAAGAGCAAACTCTCATTTTCATACAGCTTTACTTATTAAGAAACCACCACCTGTGCAAACATTGCATAACAGATGTTCACAAATGCATCATAAAGCCTTCACTTTCGTGGCTGCAATCGCAAATTACGTATAATTTCCGCAAATTACAGATACTGCAAACTGTTGCATGATGTTGCCGTGTATTATGAATTCCCTATTTGGAAATGTGTGATTTAGGAGATTCCACTGTTGTTTAAATGCTGATTTGGTTTAACTGATGATTACTGTTTTAATAAATAAAAATGCAACAAAATATTAATAATACGGTAAATTCTGTCACTGCTCAAAGCAACCTAATCAAGTCAAACCTATGAAAATGTAATAGAAAATTGGATGAGACAAACCAGGAAGCTAAAAGTTACTGCAGACTATTAAAAGTAGTGAATGTCTCAGTATTTGGGGAGGCGGTGGCTCAATCGGTAGAGAGGTGGCCTGCAGTCCTTACGGACCCAGGTTTGAATCCCGGCTGGGGCAGGGAACATTTTAAGGATTTGAATTTCATTAAATCAGGCTTTACCGATCTACCAGAAGACCCGCCGACATGTTGTAAAAATACCCCCGCTAATACCAATACACCAGTCCTGTATGAGACAACCCTAGCATGTATTCAATATGGACGGTGGGTGTTAGTGCTGAAGTGGTGACATGTAGAGGTGTATGGTATGTAGGAGGACTGCTGGGCCTTGACAGCAGGCT
Organism: Coenobita brevimanus; assembly: GCF_032717465.1. Classification (NCBI taxonomy): domain Eukaryota; kingdom Metazoa; phylum Arthropoda; class Malacostraca; order Decapoda; family Coenobitidae; genus Coenobita; species Coenobita brevimanus. The sequence goes on from NC_137018.1 coordinate 40,612,849, forward strand.
GTGAAGCCTATGCCCAGAGTTGGACACACATACACACACACACATACAAATTATACAGTACAGTACTTGCTAAATGTGAATTCAGCAAAACTGCCAAATCAGCATAACATTTTTCAATGAAACTTTATTACACAATTTTTACTTACTTTATAGAGGGCTTACTAGCATTAAAGAGCATCAAGAAAGGGGACAAAATAAGATCTTTGCTTAAGGGAAGGGGACGCCAGCAGGGACTGATTTTTGACTGACAAAGGCATTTTGCGAAAGTTACCTCATAAAATAGCTCCAAGTATCACTCGTTCTCTGTAAAAATTTGGCAACCATACGACAATTCTTTCCCTTTCAAAAATATTATTTTTGTAATTCCAATTTTGTGGTCACTTCTCTGCAGTAATCTCCATTTTCTATGCAATGTATAATATGACCACTTTTTTCCCTATTTTTTTCGTTTTTTTTTTCACCCCCCCCCCCTCAACAAAAATTGTCATACATCTGGCAATGGGAGTGTGATTGTGTGGAGGGTGGCAGCGAGGTAGGAAATGCCAGAGATGCTATGACACTGGGAGGGGTGAGATGTGCCAGCCTTGGTCTCAACCTGTTCTCAGTCTGCACTAATCTTGGCCATTTTTCACTTTTTTGCACACTTTCTGAAGATGGGGTGACCGTCTAAGAAGCTACTGCAACGTCAGAAAGTGGCAGAGAATAATTTGATGCCATTCTGAGGGGAAGAAAAACGTTTTGGAAGTAGCAATTCTTTCTCCATCATCGCCACCTCCCCCCCCCCCCTGCCACCAATCACCTGACGACCCCTAACCTTCTACATCTTTTTCTCCAACTTTGTCTTCTCCAACACCCTCTTCCTCTTCATAACCATCCCTAATCCTAACTCAAAAAAAAAAAAAAAAAAAAAAAAAAAAAAAAAAAACTAAGTTGTTTCTAATCGTACAGACACTGCAAGTCAACAGAAAACGAGTGATATCTTGAAACTAAACTTACTGTTCTATGGAGTGATATAACTCCATTAGTTTTGAACATAAGAAAAAAAAGCAAAATACCTACCAAAAGAGGAATGAAAGGGGAACATTTTGTCCATATATTTTTTGTCAGAGACTGACAAACATGACTGTAATGATTTTTTGAACATGGCAAAAAGGAGGTAAAATTTGGGATAAATATAGGCATTTTGGGAATTTTTTTTGTCCAGCAATGGTGAAGAATATTAAAAAACTATTAGGGCAATTTATTAATGAGAGTTGTATTAGTAAAACTACCAAATATCATAGAGATCAGATGAACAAACTTCCCCTGGTTTCCCATTTCTCGCATCTCTTTTTTTTTTTAATGTTTTATCAATATATTATTTTTTTCTGTAAAAACTAATCAATCAAATTTACTCAAACTTTGGGATGTTATTGCTCATATAAAGTAACAAAACATATAAAAAAATCAGACACATATAAGAAAAACCAATGTACCTTCATAAGTTGCAACAATCTGCTCTCAAAGTAACATTTCAGAACTGTAATGCACTCACAGCCACCTCTTCCTGGTTTTTTTTCACACACTGCCCTTCTTTTACCCTACTCTATCTATCTATCTACCTATTGCCAGACGCCTTAATCCCGTAAGAAGTGGAAATCGCCTTCATGTCGCCCTGTCCCCTGCCATTTCATTGCCCTGCTCCCAGCTCACAGCCCCTCTCTCATGTACCTCTCCGCTCCATCCCTCCATCTCATTCTCACCCTTCCCTCCCTCTCCCCCCCCCCTCCACCTCACTCACATACACTCTCCTCGTCAGTCTCTCGCTCTCCATCCTCTCCACATGTCCAAACCACCTCAGTGTGTTTCTCCTAACGCTTCCTATCACATCCACATCCACACCACAATGCTCCTTTACTTCCTCATGTGACTCCAAAGGCTTCTCTCAACAAACTCATTTCCACTGCCCTCACTCTTGACTTTGGTCCCTCCGGCAAGGTCCAAGCTTCACTTCCATACGTTAGAGTTGGAATCACAGTACTGTCATGTAGTAGCTTTTTCATTTCCATGCTCATTTTCCTGTTTCTTATCACTGCTTTCAAGGAACCAGCAACCTTTCTTCCCTGTTGCATCCTTTCAAGCATTTCACCCTCTAAACTTCCATCCTTACTCATCACACTACCCAAGTACTTAAATGCACTCACATTTTCCATTTCCTTCTCATCAGCCTCACTGTACTGTACATTCACTGACTTGACTTCTCTCGAAGACCATAACTTTACTCTTCCCTACGTTCATCTTTATATTCCATTTCTTACACACTCTCCCAAACACATCCACCAGGCCTTGCAGCTCCCCTTCGTCTTCACTTAACAACACAGTATCATCTGCAAACAACAGTACACGTAGTTTCCAAACACTGCTCTCTCTCATTAGGGATGCTCCAACATCCACAGCCCAACCTTGTATCTCATTTATAATCCCATCCATATACAGACTGAACAACCACGGTGACATGACACATCCTTGTTTCAATCCAGCCTTCAAACAGAAAATTCACTCAGTTCACTATCCACATGCACTGCAGCCTTAGCACCCTCCTACATACTCTTCATGGCCTTCAACAACTTCCCATCTACTCCATATAATCTTAATACCTTCCAAAATCCTTGTCTATCCACCCTGTCATATGTTTTCTCCAAATCTATGAAGGTTGCATACAACTTCTTTCCCTTCTCTAGAAACTTTTCCACTAAAGATCTAAGAATGAATATCTGATCTACACAACCTCTTCCCTTCCTAAAACCTCATGTTTTTCTCCAACTAATTCCTCTGTTATTTCCCTAACTCTGTCAATAAGTATCCTACCATATACTTTTCCTGTTACACTAAGAAGACAAATGCCCCTGTGATTACCACACACCTCTTTTTCCCCTTTTCTTTTGTACAGGTGAATAATTAAACCTGACTTCCAATCCTCCAGGACTCTAACTTCCTCCCGGGCCAATCTACACATCTTCCATATCCATTCTACTACTATCTCTCCCCCATGCTTCAGCATTTCACCTCACACTCCATCAATTCCAGGGGCTTTCCCCATTTTGACTTTCTGCATTGCTTCCACTACTTCAGTCTTACTGATTTCTTCCTCTCTTCTCACCTCCCTCCTTCTCCCAGCCATTCCCCAGCCACTTATACTTGCATTACTTTCATTCTCTATGTTCAACAATTCCTTAAAGTGTTCTCTCCATCTGGTCACTTTTTCTCCCTTCTTCACTAGTAATCTACCATTTTTATCTTTCACTCCTCAGCTAACTTCTTTGGCACCCTGTCTAACTTTCTTTATCTCTTTCCAGAACATTTTCTTACATTCCCTTCACTTTACACTCAAGTTCCTTCCAAATTCCTCAGCCAATCTCTTATTAACCTCTCTTACTAATCTTTTCACCTCTCCCTTCCTCTCTACATATAACTCTCTCTCCCTACTCAATCTACCTTATTCCCCTGTTACACTTGGGTCCTCTCCCCTTTATGGGACAGATCTTTGATTCACAAAGGGAGATCTAGAGTGGGTGCTGCATACTGATGTAATGCATTGGCCATGTTGCCCTTATGCAATTTTTAGATGCCTGATGGTCTAGTGAATTATAGTGCTCCTTCTGAATGTGGCCTATTATGGTTTAATTCTGATGGGTTACTGGGATTTCTGACTCAAGTGATGCCACTGAGAGAAGATCAACACGTCACTCTTGCCTTAAATGGCTGGACTGCATAACCTAGCCCCCATACTCCTTCAGCTAACTGACAATACTGGATTGAATGATGAAACACTGTCTTATAATTTAAGATCTCTTTTTCCTGGTCTAAATCTTCCTTCATCTAGCTTTTCCCTGTACAAGCTTTCCCTTACCAAACCTGATACTGCTATATCTTTGCTTTATCTTTTCCTTGTCTCAAAACCTTCCCTTTCCAAGCCTTGTCCTACTCTAGCTTTCCTCATAGTCTTCCACATGCTGGATCTGACTCAGCCTTTTACTTCTTTTCTTTTATGTGACCGACTCTGGGCATAGGCTTCACAGCCTGCTTTCAAGGCCCAGTAGTCCTCCTACGTACCGCACACCTCTACATGTCACCACTTCGGCGCTAACACCCACCGTCCATACTGAATACATGCTAGGGCTGTCTCATACAGGACTGGTGTATTGGTATTAGCGGGGGTATTTTTACAACATGTCGGCAGGCCTTCTGGTAGATCAGTAAAGTCTGATTTTTCTGAAATTCAAATCCTTAAACTGTTCCCTGCCTCAGCGGGATTTGAACCCGGGTCCATCAGGACTGCAGGCCAACTCTCTACCGATTAAGCCACCGCCTCCCCCATATTATACAGTGTTTCCTTGATTATGGCACATTTTTCAGCTCAGAAACATTGTTTTTGCGCACCTGAGTTGGTTTCTGCTGACAATGATGATGCAGAGACTGTGGTCTCTAACAGCTCTGTGGGTATCAAAATTGAGGCTCTACTCGAGGAGTTAATCCCAGGTGGTGACCATAAACTCTCCATCCCCTAGCCTGAGAACCCCTTACCTGAAGTTCATCTCAGGCCTCTCAGTGGTACATGTTTCTTCCTTATTGTGCCCTGTTCATCGCTTTCTATTCACCCATCCTTGTCTATGTGAGTTGCAGGTACCTACCATAATAGTGTTATGTATATTTATTTAATGGGTCTAAATTGTCACACGAGGGAAAATTTAGGCTTGCACTTGGGGTGCCTGACACCAATTGGGATAAATCTTATGGGTTCTGTGTGTTTGTTATAATGCAGTGCCATTATCACGTTCCATGTTTAGTACCAATTATGTGTGATAACCAAGGGATCATTGTACAAGTCTTTCCATGATTAAGGTTGTATTATTCTACCCACTCTTTTCCAAGTGATGCTACAGTACAAATGGCTTATTTTGATCTGATTTCCCTAACTTCCCACCTTTCATCATTTGGTGTTATACTGACCTCCATGGGGTTCACAGTTATGTTGAGAGATGTATCATCCCAGGCCATCTCCGTATCCGCTAGGCTGTGTGCAGCAGCACGCGTATGGGCAGCACGTACACGAATGACACCCAGCACTACCATGAACACTAGGAATCCCACACACACTACAATGATGATGGTGACTGCATGCCCTAGGGTTGGAGTGGAGAAAAAAAAGTTACAGAATGAAAGGTAAGGTGGGAATTTTTGTTATTCACAATATACATAGTTATATATACTGTATATATAAATACCCCTTTTTTGTTTTAGTTTTATGCTGTGTTCCCTTTTTTTGATAAGGGCTAAGGGGCGATTCCACAGTAGTTTTCATTTGTTTGCTTTCTCCCCAACCACACTTATAACTACATTTTTTTCCAAAAAGTTCAGTATCCACTTTCACTACCCCTGTCAAATGGTTAGACAATTAAGATTGCTACATAGTTTAGTCACCAAAATCATCATATAATTCAGTCATAAGTCATTTACACAGTTCGGTTTCTTTTGTTTGGGTGCTTGCAAACCACTACAAACAACTGTGGAATCGGCCCTAAGGCATTGCCCATATATATACAGTCGGCGCAGTGGAAGTCTGGACCCTCTAATTCGCACCATATATTTGGTAGGGTCCAAGAAATATTGTAGGAAAATTTCTGTAGTTGGTGGATTTTTTTCTGGTGGCTTCTAGCAACTTTACAGGCTTACCACCACATGCTGTGAGATTATTAGCTCAGTGCCTGCCTGACTTTGGATGGGAGAGCACGTCAGATTTTCTTGTCCTGCCTGGCCCTTGATAATTTCAAAGCTCTCGTTTTCACACCCTCCTCTGCCATAGTGAATCATTAGAGATGGGTCCGAAGCCACTAACTGATGTAGGAAAATCCCGAATTATAACTATGAGAGAGGAAAATGTAAAAATTAAGGAGAGGCTTCAGTGCAGCAGTACGGCTGGGGATCCTTAAGTCTTTCTGAAGTCGATGCTGTATGGTTCTTTCAGACACATCTTTCAGCAATTCTGGGTACATATCTTTCAGCTGTCTAGCAGTCAAACGTGGGTCTTTTATCACAGCTTGCTTCAGTAACCTGTCTGTAGTTGGTGATGTCTTCCTTTTAGGTCCTAGCCTGTCTTTGTGTTGGGGAACTGTGTTTTTTGGCAGGTGGCAGGCAGCAACGAGGAGTGCCATAATGGTAGATTTTCCTCACCCAGTTCAAATACAAATATCCTTAATTTTTACATTTTCCTCTCTCATAGTTAAAATTTGGGCTTTTTCTACATCAGTTAATGGCTTGGGACCCATCTCCAATGATTCACTAAGGCAGAGGAGGGTGTGAAAACGAGAGCTTTGAAATTAACAAGTGCCAGGCAGGACAAGAAAATCTGATGTGCTTTCCCATCCAAAGTCAGGCAGGCACTGAGCTCATAATCTCACAGCATTTGGTGGTAAGCCTATAAAGTTGCTAGAAGCCACCAGAAAAAAATCCACCGACTATAGCAATTTTCCTACAATATTTCTTGGACCCTACCAAATATATGGTGCAAATTAGAGGGTCCAGACTTCCATTGCGCCGACTGTATATATATATATATATATATATATATATATATATATATATATGTATATATAGTAAACCCTCGATATAACAAACTAACTGGGGGGAGGGGTGGGTCATTATATCCGAAAGTTTGCTATATCTGATGGTCATTATTAACCGAGGGATTACCGACCCAAGGTCACTATATCCATGGAGTCGTTCGGTCTTACGTGTGCAACCATTACTTAATCTATGAAGTTTCACATGGAGAAATCAATGGTTTATGTAGTTATACAGTACATGTACAGTAAATACCATACTGTATGAAGTTGTACATACAAATACAATGCCCATAATGTAATGCAGTACTGTTATAGTACACTTACCATGCCAGGGAGCAAACTTCCACCGCATATAGCGACCCAAAAGTTCGCTCTGGAAATGGTGGGTCGTTATATCCAAAGTTCGCTATAAAAGGTTCGTTATATCGAGGGTTTACTGTATCCACCTTAATCCTGCATCATCCTTGAACATGCTTGGGGTTTCATTCACTCAGGATTTATCTTGGAAAGATCATATTACATCTCTTGTAAAATCTGCTTCCAAGAGATTAGGCGTGCTATGCCGACTCTGTACCTTCTTTACCCCAGCATAGTTGTTGACTTTATACATGGATTTTATTCGCCCCTGTGTAGAGTACAACTCTTATGTGGGGAAGCTTCCCACACAGCTCTTCTCAATAAGGTGGAGTCAAAAGCTTTTTGTCTCATTAACTCTCTTCCTCTTACTGACTCCCTTCAACCTTTGTCTCTTCGCTGCACTGCTGCATCTTTATCTCTCTTCTATCGATACTTCCATGGTCACTGCTCCTCTGAACTGTTTGCTTGCATCCCTCCACCTCTATGACGGGTGCATAGCACCCATCTAGCAACAAACTCTCATCCCTTCTCGTACAGCTCTCTAATGCAAGAGTTAACCGTTACTCCCAGTCCTTCATTTATGCAACAGGTTAAACACCGGAACTGTCTCCCTCCGTCTGTATCTCCTACTTCCTATGACCTCCAATCTTTCAAACTCAGTGTGTCCAGGCATCTTGAAATGAACAGATCTTGAATTTGGCTCTCTTTTGTATTGTTTTAGTATTTTTGCTTGGAAGGAACTGTTATGCAGGCTCCTAGCCTTTGGTTCCTTCTTCCACGCATAAAAAAAAAATGTATATATATATACATATTTATATATACATATTTATATATATATATATATATATATATATATATATATATATATATATATATTTATATATATATATATATATATATATATATATATTTATATATATATATATATATATATATATATATATATATATATATATATATATATATATATATATATATATATATATATATATATATATATATATATATATATATATATATATATATATATATATATATATATATATATATATATATATATATATATATATATATATATATATATATATATATATATATATATATATATATATATATATATATATATATATATATATATATATATATATATATATATATATATATATATATAGTAATCACTCTAATATCCGGACGCCCAATAACCGAACATCCCCACTAACCGAACCTTATCGTCCTGGGATCAAACATTCCCAAAATGGTCCGAAAATCCAAAAAAATAAAAAATAAAAATCGATTTTTTGCCGTCCGTAATTTGAACTTGCCGCGCGCGCCGCGAGAGCATTGTTTTGGTTCGTCATTCCTCCGACATCCGATAGAGCGCCGCTGCATCCTCCCCACTTCCCGCCTGTCTCTCACCGCGACAAGACCTACGCTGTTCGCCATGGCTGCCCACGTGCTCGCTTTTGTGGTGGTGCCGTACTTGCTGCAAGGCCTCCTGCTGCTCTCTGCCCTACTCTTAGTGTGTGTGATGATGGCCCCGCCTCCTGAGAAAAGGAAGAGAGTGGTGTTGACTCTGGAGAAGAAACGGGAGATATTGGAGAAGGTTGATGCGGGTTGGTCGTCCTCACGCATTCTCCCCGAGTTCAACCTGGCCCGGTCGACTTTGTTCGATATCAAGCGTTCCCGAGACAAGCTCATGCAGTACACGGCTGACTTCTCGTCGAGAAGCAAACGCAACGTGGAGAGGAAGGTTATGTTTACCCCCAAGTATGCAGAGATCGACCGCTCCACGTTGATTTGGTATCGACAGCAACGTGCAGCTGGTGTGATGGTACGTGGAACGGAGCTGAAGGCTGCTGCTGAGAAGTTTGCAAGGCTTCACGACGCCCTTGACTTCAAGGCATCCGAGGGTTGGCTCTTCGCGTTCAAGTTACGACATGGCCTTACTAACCGTAAAGCACATGGCGAAGCATTGGACGCTAACGAGGATGGAGTGGACGAAGTTTCGGCACAAGGTGAAAGGCTTGATCGACAGGGAGGGCCTCACTCTCGGTCAAGTCTATAACGCTGACGAAACTGGCCTATTCTATCGCTCGGTGCCAACGAACACTCTAGCTGATGAGACGGAGAAGCGTGTACCTGGCCGCAAGCTTTCTAAGGAACGGATATCTGCTTTGTGTTGTGCCAATGCTAACGGCATGCACCGGCTTAAGCCCGTTATTGTTGGCCGTGCAAAGCAGCCTCGGTGCCTTCGTGGGGTGATGGATGTCCTTCCTGTCGTATGGTACCATTCTTTGAAAGCATGGTTCACAGCTGTGATTTTCAAAGACTGGTTTCACCATCACTTCGTCAAGGAGGTCATCCATTACCAGACGAAGACACTGGGAATTCCTCGCGACCAGGTAAAGGCTCTCCTTCTCCTCGACAATGCACCTGCCCACCCGTGCGACAAGGACTTGGTTGCTGAAAATGGCCGTATTAGGTGCATGTTTCTGCCACCTAATACGACTGCTCTCATTCAACCAATGGACCAAGCAGTGATCGTGGCAACAAAGCGCCTGTACCGTCGGAAGTTCCTGGACGAGGTGATGGTTGTCCTCGAGGACGAGGACGAGCGCAGGGAAGGACGTGACACTCGAGGCAAGCGGACTTTAGAAAACCTTCGCCGCTACAACATCAAGTCTGCGCTGTACAACTGGGCTAGTGCATGGAAGGAAGTCCCTGTGAAAACTCTTGAAAATGGTTGGTCTCGTCTGCTTCTCGGAACAGATGTGGAGTACGATTTCCTAGGGTTTGACGTGGATGACTTCCATGCACGGCTACGTACGCACGGCGACGATGTTGATGTGGACGATGTTCGTGAGTGGTTGGACGACGACAAGGGCGATCCTGGGTATCAGACGTTGTCTGATATCGAGATCGTGTCTTCGGTTGCTGGTGTCAGTCCCGAACTTGAAGATTCCGACGACGAAGGCGATGATGATGCGGACTCCGCTCAGCAGGACACTACTCCAGCCATCCCCAAGCTGAGCGCACTCCGGGAACATCTAGCGTTCGTCCTAGACTACCTGGAACACCCGGACTGCGACAGGGAGATGGGGACCTTGGGACTCGTGGAGGAAGTGCGTGCTTTCCGGCAGCGCATCATCAATCGCCAGAATCGTCGGTCCTTGCGTCAGTCAACGATTGACAGTTTTTTCAGGCCCGTGACCCCCGCTGTGCCAAGCCCTGGTTCCACTCCGTTGCCTCCCCAAGACAGGCCCTCATGCTCCGAGCCACAGCCCAGCACATCAGCTACAGTGGAGTCACCGCTCGACGTGAGTTTGCGGCTATCTTCAGAGTCTTCTGTAGTCGGTACGCCATCACCACGACCCACCGATGCACCCCTTGGTCGCCTGCCAGTGATACTCTCGGACTCTGACAGTGAATAAACAGCAAGAACTTCTCCACTAGACCACACGCGAATTTTGAGTGTTGTGCAGTGAAAAAAACGGTGTGTTGTGTTAAGGTTTTCAAGTTGGGAGAAAAGACTCAGTAGAAAAGAAATTTAACGTAACTAACCTTCTTTGTTTTGGCTTTGGAAAATTTAAAAAACTGGGGAAAAGTTAATGTGCAACACTTAAAGTAAAATGGAACATTATTTGGACTAAAGTGAACACTGAGAAAAGAACGGACTTCTGTGTGTTAGTGACTAAGTTCAGTGCAAGACTTCAGGAAGAGTGTAGTGCAAGTGCTTCAGGAAATCGTTCTTACTGTCAGAGTCCGAGAGGAGGCGGTTATTCATCGAGGTGGCCAGGGACTTGCTGTAAGTAGCCAGAATGTTTCATGTTGTACTATTTTCCATACTATATTTACCAGAATGTTTCATATTGTACTTTTTTCCATACTATACTTACCAGAAAGTTTCATACTGTACTTCTTTCCATACTATACTTACCTCATGCATGTGCAGTAGGAATGTGTTTTTCAGAGTTAGGTTCGGTTCGGTTAGGTTAGGTTCGGTTAGAGTCCATAAGTACCAGAATGTTTATTAATGTATGAACATACTTCTAAACCCACATTTTATGTTTCTTTTGCATTTATTTCAGTCATTTATGTGCCTTATTGGTGTGATTTGGGTGTTAAATAGGTGCTATGCATGTCCGGAGGGAGTTGTATAGGTGTTTCTCTGAGTTAGGGTCCATAAGTACAAGTCCATAAGCTGGGGCCCAATATCCGGACGAAACCAATATCCGAACCTACCGATGGCTCTATTGATCCGGATATTGGAGGGGTTACTGTATATATATATATATATATATATATATATATATATATATATATATATACAGGTATACACACACACACACACACACACACACACACACACACACACAGTCAAGTCGCCTAAGGTGCAGGTAATTGGTTCTGGAACAATCCTGTGCCACAGAAAACCGTGCCATAGAAATAACTAAACTTAGGGGAAAAATGGAATTTGGTTCTGGAGGTTCGCCCAGAGTCCCCCTTCTCACCCCACTTTTCCCCATTTGCCCTCAATTTACACAGGCATACAATCAAGCAATCAGTCAATTCATGTATTACGTGTAACAACAGGCACAAAAAACGGGAGGGTGATCAGCCTTGCGTCTACTTGGGCATAATAACAGTCGTTTGTAAAACCAGTATGAACTGGTTAGTGACGAGGCACCTATCTCTGAGCTAAGACGAAGTATAATGCCTCCCATCATCATCATCACGGACTGTATACTGTAAAAGAATGATTATTAATGTGTTGAATATGAGTTTTGTTGACACTTGAGCATACAAACTTCATCAGCTAAACTTCAGTCAGTGCTGGACCAGGCAGCCTCCACCATCTTTAATGTTTTGGTCAGTCAACTGATCAGCTGACTGACCAAAACATTAACGATGATGGAGGCTGCCTGGTCCAGCACTGATTAAAGAAGTTTATTTGATGAAGTTTGTATGCTCAAGTGTCAACAAAACTCACGTTTAACATAATAATAATTGTTCTTATATGAGTGATGATGATGATGATGGGAGGTATCATACTTCATCTTAGCTCAGAGATAGGTGCTTCACCACCAACCCGTTCATAGCTGTTTTACGAACAAACCTATAAACTAGTCACACTACCCAAAGAATCCTTAATGCTTCATTTCTTAACACAATGAATTTGAAGTTTAACCACCTTATAAGAGAGAAAAAAGTCCAAAGTTGGAGCACTTGTAGTATGGAGCTGAAGTTTTCTTTGTTTACAAACAAGGGAGTGGGCCAACTGCCTATGGAATTCGCCCAGGCATTTCAAACCTTGTCATGCCACCGAGCCTTAGGTATTTTAAGCGTGTGGTTAGTTTTTTTTTGGTTCTGGCACCATGCTGTGTCACTGAAAACCACAGCATGGAAATCCGTGCCATAGGCGACTTGACTGTATACTATGTGTGTGTGTGTGTGTGTATATATATATATATACAGTAATCCCTCCACTATCTGATGTAACAGAGCCAAAGGCATGTCCAGAAAGTGGTCCCATCCGGAAAGTGGGCCACTGGCTCCTGGACTGGTACTTAAGAACCCTAACCCAACCTAACTTTGAAAGCCACCTAAATAACTCCCTACCGGACATGCATAGCACATATTTAAACCTATTTAAGACCCTCTTCACACCATTAATGGACATAAAGCATGAAATAAATGAAAAGGAACCAAAGAATGAGGAATAAGAAGTGGCTGTACCTCAGCCAGGGTACTTACAGCACATCTGTGGCCGCCTTCTCTGGCTTTGGCAGTGGTGAAAATGCACTTGAAGCAAGTACAGTAATCCAGTGTTGTGCTGCACTTACAGTAATTCTTTGCACTGTGAGTTATACTGTAATTGCTTAACACTGCACATTGTTAACTGCACCACACCAGTTTCAACTGCCAGTTTGCACTCCACAGTTAATCCTTTCCACTCTAAATTCTAATTTCTTAACACTGCACAACACTGTAAATTCCTGTGTGGTCTAATGGCGAGGTATTGCAGTTTATTCACTGTTTATTCACAAAAAAAGGGCACATGTGGCTTCCATTACGATAAGCATCTGCTCTCGATCAGAGTTATGCTGTGACTCTTCATGATGGGGTAACAGAGTTGCCAGATCGCAACGGCCACATTACCAATCTCCTCGACTTTCATTACCAAATTTAACTTTTCATTACCAAATTCGTAAAGCTAGCATTTATTCTTCACTAATTATATATACAAGTGGAAATACATGTAATCACTCTCCTTATAATTAACACCATGTTGATTATTTTCATGCTATGTAGGGTAGCAGATTCATCAGAGAGAGCAAACAATCCACCATCTCCATCCTGTGTATCCTCATACATGTGAAAAATCCATTTGGTAATGCATTATTCTGATTCATTACCAAACGAATTTTTCATTACCAAATTGGCCCATACTTGGTAATGAAAAATACCAAATGGCAACCCTGACAGGGGAGAGGGGAGGGGGAGGAAGGAAGGGGTGAAGGGACCATGGTGTAACAGCTGTTCGGCGCCACGCGGCAATTTCAAATTCTATCTATCTATCTATTGCCAGACGCCTCAATCCCGTTTGGGGTGGCCACAAACAAATCGCCTCCAAGTCGCCCTGTCCCCCGCCATTTCTCTGCCCTGCTCCCAACTCACACACCCCTCTCTCATATACCTCTCCACCCCATCCCTCCACCTCATCCTCGGCCTCCCCCTCCCTCTTCCCCCCTCCACCTCACTCACATACACTCTCTTCGTCAGTCTTTCACCCTCCATCCTCTCCACATGGCCAAACCACCTCAGTGTGTTCCTCATAACGCTTCCTATCACATCCACATCCACACCACAACGCTCCTTTATATCTTCATTCGTCAGCCTGTCTCTCCACGTGACTCCACAGGCTCCTCTTAAATAACTCATTTCCACTGCTCTCACTCTTGACTTGTGTCCTTCCAACAATGTCCAAGCTTCACTTCCGTACGTTAGAGTTGGTATCTCAATACTGTCATGTAGTAAATTTTTCACTTCCATGCTCACTTCCCTGTTTCTTATCACTGCTTTCAAAGAACCAGCAACTTTTCTTCCCTGCTGTACCCTTTCAAGCACTTCACCCTCCAAACCTCCATCCTTACTCATCACACTACCCAAGTACTTAAACGTACTCACATTTTCCAATTCCTCACCATCCAACCTTGCTGTACATTCACTAACTTCACCTCTCTCAAAGACCATCACTTTACTCTTCCCTACATTCACCTTTAGATTCCGTTTCTTACACACTCTCTCAAACTCATCCACCAAGCCTTGCAGCTCCCCTTCGTCTTCACTCAACAACACAGTATCATCTGCAAAAAACAGTAGAGGGAGTTTCCAAACATTATCCTCTCTCACCAGGGCCACTCCAACATCCACTACCCTACCTTGTACCTCTTTTATTACCCCATCCATGTACAGACTGAACAACCATGGAGACATGACACATCCCTGTTTCAAGCCAACTTTCAAAGAGAAAAATTCACTTAGTTCACCATCCACACACACTGCAGCCTTCGCACCATCGTACATACTCTTCACAGCATTCAACAACTTCCCATCTACTCCATATATTCTTAACACTTTCCACAATCCTTGTCTATCCACCCTGTCATATGCTTTCTCCAAATCCATGAAAGCCGCATACAACTTCTTTCCCTTCTCTAGAAACTTTTCCACTAAAGATCCAAGAATGAATATCTGATCTACACAACCTCTTCCCTTCCTAAAGCCTCCCTGTTCTTCTCCAACTAATTTCTCTGTTCTTTCTCTAACTCTGTCTATAAGTATCCTACCATACACTTTTCCTATTATACTAAGAAGACAAATGCCCCTATGATTACCACACACTTCTTTTTCCCCTTTTCCTTTGTACAAGGGAATAATTATACCTGACTTCCAATCCTCCGGGACTCTACATTCCTCCCAGGCCAATCTGCACATCTTCCACATCCATTCTACTACTATCTCTCCACCATGCTTCAGCATTTCACCACACACTCCATCTTATTCCTTGGGCTTTCCCCGATTTAACTTTCTTCATTGCTTCCACAACTTCTATCCTACTGATTTCTTCCTGTTTTCTCACCTCCCTCCTTCTCCCAGCCATTCCCCAGGCACTTATACTCGCATTACTTCCATCCTCAACGTTCAACAATCCCTTAAAGTGTTCTCTCCATCTGTTCACTTTTTCTCTCTTCTCCACTAGTAATCTACCATTTTTATCTTTCACTCCCCTGTTAACCCTGTCTTACTCTTTTCACTTCTCTCCAGAACATTTTCTTACAGTCCCTCCACTTTACACTCAAATTCCTTCCAAATTCCTCATCCACTCTCTTCTTACTCTCTCTTACTAATCTTTTCAACTCTCTCTTTCTTTCCACATATAACTCTCTCTTCCGCCTCTCAACTTCTTCCACGCCCCTCTTTCTCATCCATTCATTGTATGCTTTCTTCTTTTGTGCCACAGCCTGTTTCACCTCTTCAGTCCACCACGCTGTTCCTTGCACCCCCCTTCCGTCTTCTCTTCCTTCCACACATCACATCACATGCTGCACATATTTCTTTTGTAAATATCTTACACACACCTTCCACGTCTCCCATCTGCTCCAATTTATATTTGCCCAATCGTTCCTTGACTTCTCTCTTATACTCTGCCTTTTTCTCATCCTCTTGTAACCTTTCCACGCTCCTTGCAACTACTCCTTCCTCTCGTCTTTCCCTTCTTCTATTCTTCCATCTTACTTGCATTCTAATTCTGGCCACCACCAAGTAGTGGTCAGAAAGTCCACTCCCCCAACCTCTATACACTCTTGCATCCTTTACACATCTTCGCATCCTTTCATCCACACACACATAATCAATCATTGCCTTCCTTTCATTCAGTTCACCACCCACCCTTCTCATCACTCGCCATGTATACCTGTGGATCATTTTATGCCTGAAGAGGGTATTGGCTATCACCAACCCCCTCCCAGCACAAATGTCCACTAACGCACTCCCATTCTCATCTATCTCAGCAGGCACACTCCACTTACCAACTATTCCATCCACCTTCACATTCCCAACTTTACCATTCATATCACCAATCAAAAACACTCTCTCATTCCTTCCAAATTTTTCCATGCACACTTCCACATTTGTCCAGAACTCTTCTCTCACTCTTCTAGCACGATCTTGCGTTGGCGCATACACACACACAATCGCCCACATTTGTATTCCAACTTTCAACTTTACCCACACAATCCTTGACCCAACTGATCCATACTGTCTTATGCTCCTCTTCCATCTTTTACTTACAACTCATTACCAAGTCCTTTGTCCGGTAATTATCAAGAATTTCAAATTATGGGAGGGAAAAAAGTCAGATTTTTTTCAAATTTTTTGCGTTTTTTTGCCCATTTTGGGAATATTGGATTCCGGGACGATTACGTCTGGTTAGTGGGGATGTTAGGATATTGGGCATTCGGATATTAGAGGGATTACTGTAATATAGGGAATACGGAACCTTTGTTTAAATGAGGGAGCAGGGGGCTTTATCAAACAGTGGGAGTAGTGGGTTTTATTTAAAACAGGGAGCAACAAGCTTCGGTTATAAAAAGGAATAGGTGGCTCTGTTTAAAAAAGAGAATAGGCGACTCTGTTTAAAAAAGGGAATAGGGGGCTCTGTTTTAAACAGGGAATAGAGGGCTCTGTTTACAAAAGTAATAAGGGGCTCTATTTAAAATGGGGAAGTGGGGCCTTTGTTTGAATATGGGAATCGGGGGAGTTTTTAATAAAGGAAGTAGAGGCCTCACCTTGAACAGGGAACAGGGACCTCTGCTTTAAACAGGGGATTAGGCAGTTTACTTTAAAACAGAAAGAATGATTTGTAGTGGGAAGATATGCTGGAAGATTTGTATATTAATACACATATTTAGGGTGATCACATGAGAGCTAAAAGTCTGCAGAAGTGATGTTAGCTAAAGAGAGGAAGTGACAGACCTTAGAAGCCCTGGGAAGACTAGTTAGTGATGGGTAAAAAGCACTGAACAGTCACAGCTGATCACTGTCTTGATGGAGAAAGATATCATAAAAAAATTTAAAAAATTAAATAATTCACTGCTGTGGCTGAAAAATATTATAATTAAAAATATAAGGATAAACTTCTAATAAAAGATGCTTACACCCTGAGGCAGAAGCCTTGGAGTATATTTACCAAAACTAAAAGCAGGCAGAAAGAAGCAAATAAAAGGTTGAAAGAAGTATGACAATAATAACCATATACTATGCTGATATTGAATGATGAGATCAAATTTCAGTATGTTACAAAATTTGCAAAATAATTTATACTGCTGATTTATCCATTCACTGATGAAACTTGCACAATACTGTATCCACTTCCCTTAGGCCTATGTACATCAAGGAGTGGGCAAACTCTTTCATTTTCTTTCACTATTATGCTTCGTGTGTGGCTGGAGGAATTTCACGTGGTGCAACTTGTACATAAGGCATTGTAGCAATGACCTCTACAAAAAAGGGTACTTGTATTGGACACTACTGTGTAGCTCAATTTTAAGTACTTAGTTACACAGGCATTGTGCAGTGTCTTACTTTGTGGCACTTAAGATATGCTGTTTCATTTACAATCTTATTGTGATGTCTGAGTGATGGTTATGAAGTATGTACAGTATAGTACAGTAATGATGCAGCATACAACTTATTATGAAATGGAACGTTAACAGTATTTCATCAAAAGGCTGAGTATTTATTGTTTAACAGTAAGACTCACCATCATCTTTATTGAAGAACATGTATAAAATTGAAGAAGTGCAATGATTACAACTGTAACTAGGCCTATGTGCTAAAGTTATGGATGGTGTTTCTATAGATCACTTTTTGTAAGTGTAATAGCATCCTATGGCAATCTTGGCACTTACAACTACAGAACCTGCAAGAAGAAATAAGTCTAATTTAGCCCCATACGGTGCTATATGTGCAGCAACTGTTGTATTATCTGATGCTGCATGGTGCAGTGAACTATCTTTGCATGGTGCAAGTGAGTCTGGTCTAGGGCTGGCTGGTGCAATGAAGGAGGGTGAGAGATATAAGTCAGCTCACCAGCAGCCATCAGAGCCACCTGTGACTTGCTCCCGCCAAACAGATCTGCCCATCCAGTGTAAGAGGGTCACAGGAGTTAAAGAATAATAACATCTGGAAGACAGGGAACTCAAGCTTCCCTGCATATTTGTATGTTATATGATAATGTGGATTCTTTATATAATCAGATATCTGTAATACATAATTTGTGGTAACACGCAGCCATTAACTTCATTCTCTCAAGATGAAATTAAGATAATCATCCAGTATTCATCCTGTAATGAGAATTTCAAATACAAGTAACTGTAATCTGTTTTAAAGTGATTAAGGTGAAGGGGGTAAAAAATGCAATTTAAACAATAAAAAGAAAAAAAAATGAGAAACTTCATTCAGTATCAGCCTACATGGAACTTAATTCTAAGCTGCGGTGCTTAATCCTTTACTATAGACAGGACAACACCATCTTCACTGCGAAAAAAATGTAATAAAAGAATTGTGAAGCTCTGAGTTCTATTTTCAAACAATGAGCTATATCTAGTGTCGTGGTAAGATACTGCTTTCCAAGTGCTATCTCTTTAAACATGGTAGGCAGTTCATCTAGAAGGAAACTCTGACTCCAACTCAGAACACGTGAGGCTCATTAGCCATGGTAGGCAATTCATCTAAAAGAAGAACCACTCTGATTCCAAGCTGAAGCAGGTGAAACTCATTTTTGATAAGGGCCAAGTCCATTACAGAAGCTGTGGTGTTAGGAAGAGCATTCTGTCATTAAAATCCGCCACAAATCATGTTCCTTACCAATGGCAAACATCATCAGGTGACCAAGGTTTACATATCCTAACAGGGCTGAAGCCTTCAACAATGCACACATGTATGCATGTATGTATGTCAACTTCTTCCAATTTCCCACTACATTAATTCTATGGGGTTGGTAGGAACAGTACTGCTTTAGAAGTTTATATGTGGATCAGATACCTGCATTAAATCAGATAATGAAGAAAGCATCTGAAAAGAAATGTAATGTATTTATTACATTAACAGATCTGAAAATTATACAACAGAAGGCACATACGAGAGGATTAAGGAAAGCTTCGTGGATTTATGATGTCAATGGAAAACAGCTAAATACTGCAAACAGTTTTCATACTGGTGGTAAAGCATGTGTAAGAGTAGGCAATTTCTAAGTGAGCAGTTCAATATCACTGTTGAGGTGTGTGTGTGTGTGTGTGTGTATCACACACACAC
This sequence comes from Coenobita brevimanus, assembly GCF_032717465.1. Classification (NCBI taxonomy): domain Eukaryota; kingdom Metazoa; phylum Arthropoda; class Malacostraca; order Decapoda; family Coenobitidae; genus Coenobita; species Coenobita brevimanus. The sequence goes on from NC_137018.1 coordinate 40,632,186, forward strand.
ACATACACAGATAGATAAATGGATAGACAGAGATAGAGATAAAATGACAGATGGGTAGATAGATACACAGACTGGTTAGTGTGGTTATGGGTATGTATGTGGGTGCTCACACCCAGGTGAGAATGAATGAAGATATGGGTGATGAGTTTTCCATGAATGTTGATGTGCATCAGGGGTCAGTCTTTAGCCCCTTACTGTTTTTCACGGTGCTTGAAGCTCTCTCATGTGACTTCAGAAATGGACTCCCATGGGCAATGTAAGTCAATCTGGTGTTGATTGCAGTGAATGAAAGGGGAATGGAAGAAAGATTTAGGAAGTGGAGAGATGGTACAGGGCACAAGGGTCTGAGAGTAAATGCAGATAAAACAAAGGTTATGGTATCTTGGGTTGGTGGAAGTACTGTCAAAAAAGAGGGAGAGTGGCCATGTGCAGTTTACCACAAGGGAATGGGAAGTAATTCCATTTTGTGCAGTGTTTAGGTAGGTGGTATTAGAGGCAGACCATTAGATAGTGCTGATTTCTGGCGTGTGGTGTGTCAGAGAGAGCAGGTGGAGATTGTCAGACAGGAAAGGACTGACCCTGCTGGCAAGTCCCTTGAGTGTGTGAAGAGTTTTGTCACTTGGGAGACAAGTTTTGTGCTGGAGGTGGGGCTCTGTGACTTGACTGAGAAGTGGTTGAAAGAAGTTCTGGGAGTTGTTGCCTCTCCTGACACTGAAAGGACTCTCCCTCTGTGCTAAGGGATCTCTGTACATGGCATGTGATAGAAATGTAATGCTAGATGGAAGTGAAACCTGGGCAGTAAGGCAAGAGGATATTCGTAGGCTCAAATGTGCAGAAATGACAATGATTAGGTGGATGTGCAGTGCATACAGTGAACTCTCACATTTGGCGAGTAATAGGTGCTAAAAAAAACCCTCGACAAACTTGAATTCGCCAAATCTGAACTGAATAACTAATGGGAAAAAAATAAATTGGTTCTGAGCATCCATGACTGGACTGATTTTCTACCTATATTACAACATTAATGGGTGTAAATCATGTGATAAACACACATAACATGATTCAATTTAAATTATTTTAGCCAAGAAACAATACAAAACAGAAAAACTCACATAAGAAAATAAAATAATGGGCTTCATATACATGTGGTGTATGGTGCGTGGATGCCTTAGTTGGTGGTCGCCAAGATCACCCATTTCACATTTCTGCGTTTCATCAGACATTGTGTGTTCTCAAGTCCTCAGCACAGTGGTGACATGTGGAGAGGTGTATGGTATGTAAGAGGACTACTGGGCCTTGAGAGCAGGCTGTGAAGCCTATGCTCAGAGTCGGACACATTAAAAAAAAAAAAAAAAAAGTAGGAATCACAATAAAACACAGACAAAATGTTGCACACACGATGGTGGTTGGCTGAGAAATGTACTGCACGTGATGGTGGCAGGCAGAGAAGTGTAAACAAAGATGTCTTTGAACTAGGGTTGCCAGAGTATTGTGACCAAAAGTAGTGGAAACAGGCCTCAAAAGTAGCAAATTTCGGTATAAAGTAGCCCAACATAATAATGTACAGTGTATATATATATATATATATATATATATATATATATATATATATATATATATATATATATATATATTAATTGGTATATATATACAGCATATACTGTATATATATATCTATATCTATCTATCTATCTATATATATATATACTGTATATATATAGAAAACGAAATTCAAAATTTAATAGCACAGGACTTCCAAAAGTAGCCCAGTTCGCTACTTGTAGCACAATCTGGCTACTTCAAGAGGTATGAGAAGACGAGACTTGAAATTCACAATACAAACTAAATTTTGTTGAAATTAATTCAGATTAACCCTTTGAGATTCCGAAGACACGATTTTGAGTCATCGTAAATCCAACCTTTGAGATTCTGATGACTCGAATTTGAGTCATATGAAACAACATTTGTTTTTCGCATGTTTTCCATATCCTATCTGGGCTTGTTCTACATACACTATCCTGATTATCCTTTTCCAACTATTTGGTTTTACACTGACAAGCACATCAGTCAGATGTGCATAATAAATTCACTTTTACCATGAATATTATCAGTATTACAAGCATGGATATTTGCCTGAGTGACAGCGAGAGATTTCGCTTTTCTCTGTGAAAACCAAAGTAAATTGCCATAATCTATATATCAATGGAAAGGTAATTTACTGTAGATTGGCATGGTGCAATCAAATTTCATGTAATTCTAATACTTTTCTTTTTACAAATATTTTTCTATGGAAGGGTGTGTGATTTTTCCTTTTCGGCTAAATTCTACTCATCCTATTGGCCTTTTAGCTACAGCATTTACCTTTTTCAACCATACTACGATAAAGAGCAACTATTCAGCTTTAAAATGGTACCACATTCATTAGTCTACTATAAAAAGTTAGTACAAATATCGCTGCACGACGGTGCAATCTTTGTGTGCCAGGCTGAGTCTGGCACAGACACAATCGGCGGAGGGCCGAAAATCTCAAAGGGTTAATAAAAAAAACTGTTGAAATTAATTGGCATAAAATATATTTTTCTTATATTTTCATTATAAACAACTCGCCAAATGTGAGATTTCTGTCGCCAAATTAAAGTGTTGTGTACAATCCCATCCCATCACCAAAAGTGAATTCGCCAAATAAAAACTCGCCAAATGTGAGAGTTCACTGTACTTGAATGCGAGGCCTGTGGGGGGGGGGGGAGGTTGACAATGGAAGAGTTGAGAGGAAGGATGCGATGGGAGTGTATTGGGGTTGCGATGAGGAGGGGTAGATTGAGATGGTTTGGGCATGCGGAGAGGATGGGGATGGCAACTGGGTGCAGAAAGTGGGTGGGGATGTGAGAGGCAGACCAAAAAAGACCTGTGACGAGGTCACATCAGAGATAAAGGACTGAGTAGGGCAGCTGCCAGAGGTCAAGCAGCATGGACAGCCACTATTAAGTGATCAAGGCCAACATATGCATGCATGTTCGAGCCTTTATAATCTAAACAAAATGAGATATAGTGGGTACCCATGTTTAGCGTCTGCTTTATTCTGGCCATACCATGATGAACTCGATTATCACCAATCTCGCAATATATGTTTACGTGTAAATAACGTTGCTCCTTCTGACTCGCGGCAGTATCCATTCATATTTACTTGTTACTCGAAGTTTTTCTCTCACATAAAACTATAAGCAGTCAGCTGCACAACACAGTACAGTATAGTCTTAGCAAAGTTTAGACTCAATAAAGGCCATAATATGTAACACACACACGATGACATTTGCATACATCAAGAGCGTCTTGGCTACCATCCTGCTTCACCCCACTAGTTCCTTCTAACTCACGGCAATATACCCATCGGCCTCTTAACTTTCTCAAATAATACTATGAGTAATTTTTTACACAACACAGTAAAATTTAAGCAAGGTTTGGCCACACTAAAACTAAAAATTAATTTTAAAAAATAGTTCTTACGGAAAAAAATCACTGGTAACCATTTCAACTAACTTGGCTCACCCAACTCTTCCCCCACCTTGCCGAGTGTTTATCATCACTCAGCACCTGGCGATGAATCCCTCAGAGCAAATCCTTAAAAATCATTACCCATATCTTCAGGGTCATTGTCAAGGAAGTGTGAATGATCCTTCTGATTGTCTTCTCTGATAGGAGCTTTATCCTAGACGGAGACTGGAGGTGTAACTTTGCATGCCATGTGCCGTGTGATTAATGCTTTGTGTCTTGAATTTATTCTTTTTCTGCGCAATTCTTCATGTGCAGCAGCGCTTTTCTTGATAAATTCAAAACAGGCCTCAAGCTGTCCAAGACTGAGATCACATTCGGTTGTAATGGGGTCTATAAAATCCCTTGTCGCTTAAAGGCAAAGTGGGGATCCTCTCTTTGGCTCAATGGTAACAAGCGCGCATATGAAGCACAAGGGCCTGAGATCAAATCTTGGTCAGACCAGTGTGATTAATTTGTTAAGTTTCATTTCGGTTATTACATTGGCTGGCAGTGGTGTGGGATGTGAAGTGAGGCTTGGAGGGCAATGATGTTGTTGGTTAGCTGACAGCATCCCAGCCCTTACATCCCAGGGATGAGCTGTTCAGTGTGATTCGCAGCATCCCCAGTGGTGGCCTCCTATGCTACGTTACCAAGTGTGTTCGGAACTCACCAAATTAATCACCAAAGGGAGAAAAGTGTGATGTAATGGGGTCTATAAAATCCTGCATTGGTTAGAGGCAAAGCGGGGATTCTCTCTTTGGCTCAGTGGTAATGTGCACAGGTATGAAGCACGAGGACCTGAGATCGAGTCTTGGTCTGACCAGTGTGAGTAATTTGTTAAGTTTCATTTCGGTTACTACATGGTGACTGCATGTTAGTACTGCTCAGAAATTGCCAAGATACTGATCAGCTGATGAGTGGTTGGCTCACATTGTGGTGCTTCCAATCCTTGTTCATTCTCCTCTTTTGCCCAAATCAAGTTTATCAGAAATTTCATCTTTTTCTTTCATACTCAGCATTTTCTTCTTCCATCCCTACTCTTTCTGGCCTACTTCCCTTGCCTGAGGTAGGTTTCCGACCACTACTGAACATAGCATAATTAGTTGCTCTTCCTGACATCGTCACACACTTCGATACAGTGAACAGCGCTGCTGTTTGCTGTTGGCCCTTGATAGCTATCTTTGCATTTATTGAGATGGATGGAGGTGAAGGCCATCAAGCATCCCTGATGCTGGTTACAGGGTTGCCAAATACGCACTTATTTTTTTTCCAGGTGATGCCCTGGAAAGAGTAAATTATTGAGGTATAAAGTTTTTAGATCAGATAATGAAGGTAATGGAGAGAGTTCTAGAAGGTATGATTAGAAAAACAGTGAATATTAATGAGATGCAGTTTAGGTTTATGCCAGGCAGGGGGACCGATGCCATATTCATTGCTTGACAGCTTCAGGAAAAATATATTGGGAAAAGAAGGGATCTGTATTTTCTTTTTGCTGATTTGGAAAAGGCCTCTGACAGAGTCCCTAGAGAGGTGGTGAAGTGGGCAATGAAAAAGCTTGGCTTGGAGGAGTGGCTGGTTAGGGTGGTATGGCCATGTATGTGGGTGCTCGCACCCATGTAAGAGTGAATGGAGATTTGAGTGATGAGTTTTCCGTGAATGCTGGTGTGCATCACGGGTCAGTATTGAGCCCCATGTTGTTTATCATGGTACTTGAAGCCCTCTCACATGACTTCAGAAAAGAACTCCCGTGGGAGATGTTGTATGCTGATGATTTGGTGTTGACTGCAGAGAACGAAAGGGAGGTGGAGGAATAATTTAGGAAGTGGAGAGATGGTATGGGGCAAAAGGGCTTAAGGGTAAATGCAGATAAAACAAAAGTGATGATATCTAGGGTTGGTGGCAGTACTGTCAAAGACGATGGAGAGTGGCCTTGTGCAGTTTGCCACAAGGGTGTGGGAAGTAATTCCATCTTCTGTAGTGTTTGTGATAAATGGGTGCACAAGAGATGTGGTGGTATCAGGGGTAGATTGCGAGATAATGCTGATTTTATGTGTGCGGCATGTCGGGGAGAGCAGGTGGAGACTGTCAGGCGTGAAGTGTTTGCTGTCAAAGGTATGCTTCTTTGCCTTCGTTTTGTAATGTTTGATGGGAATGATAGTTACGGAGACTGATCTTATATTTAGGACTTCCAATGTCATTCTGTCTAGGCTAAATGAAAACAAAAAGTCTGTTAATCACTCATACAGACTGCTTTTCTTATTCTCATTCTTATTACAAACTACCCTAGACTTTAAGTTCAAGATGAATAATTACCAGAATGACACTGGATATGTTTGCAGGCAGATGTTTATAGTGGGATGACAAAGGCTAAAAAATTAAATGTATTCATAAGAATTTACATAAACAGTACAGCTACTGCAAGTTGACTTAGGACCTCCCCCACAAGGTATTAAAAAACATAGAAATCATAGTATATCACAATGTTTGTTCATGAAATGCCATTCATTAATATGAAATAATGTTTGCCTTGTTTTTCAGGACCAGCTGGATGCATTTTGGCATGGAATCACTTAGATCTCTAAAGTAATCTAAGGACATTTCTTTGCACCAGACATCTGTCACTTCAATCTTGAGGTGTTCCAGATTGGGTGTCTTCTTCTCTGCCATGATTTTCTCCATCTTTGCCCAGCAGTTTTCTATCAGATTTAGATCCGGACTGTTGCCAGGCCAGTCATGGACCCCAATCTAATTATCCTGAAGCCATTTTTGTCACCTTTCTTGACTTGTGATATGGAGCTGAATCATGCATGAAAAAGTTGCACCCATGAATAGCAAAAAAGTTTAACAAATGATCTTTCAGAACTTGAATGTACCGGCCACCATTCATCATCAAGTTCTAAGAAACACCCCCATACTATTACTGATTATGGGTGCTAAACAGTCGGCACCGTGTAAGCAGGGTCATATCGACTACGGGAGGCAGGACAACGAACCTTGGCAGAATGCACCTGGAACACTTGAAATGTGCTTTCATTGGAAAACATAACGTTTCTTCGCTCATCCTATGTCCAGTGTGCATATTTCTTGGCAAACTGAATGCGCTGCTTCTTCATGCAGTCAGTGAGAAGCGGTTTCTTGGCTGCGGTGAGGCTTGGCAAACCCAGCTTCTCCTGCAAGCGGTGTTGGATAGTTCGAATTGAGACGTCTTGTAACAGCTGGGGATCCATTCTCTTCAATTCTGCTGCTGTCAGCCAAGGAGTCTTGATTACTTCCCTCTTCACAAGCATATCTGTACCTCTGGAAGTCGTCGTCTTCTTTCCACTGTCATGCTTGAGCTCTAGTACGAGATCAGGTGGCAGGCCACGCGCTGCAGCAAGAATCTTCATGACGGTCGAATTTGCGCATCCAGTATGTTCACAAATAGTGTTGATAGAGACATTATCCTGCCTCCATACAATGATACAGACCCTCTCATCCCCTGAGCAGCACTTCCAGGCATGACAACTCAACTCTAAGAAAATGACAGGGTAAACAGTAATGCATGAGAAAAAGAGGGAGGTGCAAGCTCGGAGCGATGGGAACATATACTCCCACTCTTGCTTCTGGGCAAGCACTGATGTGCTGAGTGTTTCATCACCTCCCACCAACACCAGAGGAGTTGTCAATTACTTCTTGCCCCCAGAGTTCACTTGGTAGAGGTGGAAACACAAAGCTAAGACAGACAGTAGAGGTGGAAACACAAAGCAAAGACAGACAACTCTCCCATAGCAATTCTGTGTGTAGGTCCTAAGTCAATTTGTGGTGGGTGTATATATTGTGGTCGGTGGGGGCGCTCACCATTCACTCACACGATGTAGTGCTGCTCTTAGGTATCTGCCCTTTCCTCTTCTCCATCCTTCTTTCCTTCCATCCTCTTCTGTCTTTCTTTCCTTCATTCTTTCCTCATTCTTCTGTCTACGGGTGACTTTACACGCCCTCTTCCATCTTTCTTTCCTTCATTCTTTCCTCTTTCTTCTGCCTATGGGTGTCTCTACACTGAGTGACAAGCCAAATGGTTTTCTGTACACCAGGAAACCATTTACTATGCTGGGTGGTAACCATATAACCTAATTTTGGCACCTGGTGGTTTAGTGGATAATTATTGCACTCTAATCGGATTGAGCTGGTGAAGGTTTATAGCCAAGGGATGGTTGGGGTTTATTGCTCACATAATGCCACTCAGGGATGATTGAAGCTGGTCACTCTCATCTTAAATGCCAGGACCAACTGCCTAGCTCCGGGCTCCTACGCTTCTCATGGGAAACATAGGATTGGATGGATGGATTGGGGGGGGGTGGATGTATGTATGTACAGTAATCCCTCCAATATCCGACGTCATAGAGCCATAGGCAGGTCCGGATACTGGTCCTGTCCGGATATTGGGTCCCAGCTTATGGACTTGTACTTATGGACCCTAACTCAGAGAAACACCTATACAACTCCCTCTGGACATGCATAGCACCTATTTAAGACCCAAATCACACCAATAAAGCACATAAATGACTGAAATAAATGCAAAAGAAGCATAAAATGAGGGTTTAGAAGTAGGTTCATACAATATTAAACATTCTGGTTACTGGCTCCTGGACTGGTACTTATGGACCCTAACCTAGCCTAACTCAGCAAAACACCTTCCTACTGCACATGCATAGCTCCTAACACCCTATTCACACCAATAAAGGACATTAAAGAGTGAAATGAGGTGTTTGAGGTAAGTATAGTATGGAAAAAGTACAGTATGAAACATTCTGCCTACTTACAGCAAGTCCATGTCCACCTCGATGAATAACGGCCTCCTCTCGGACTCTGACAGTAAGAAGGATTTCTGGAGCACTTCCAGAACACTGTTCATGAAGTCTTGCACTGAACCTAGTCAATCGCACTCAGAAGTCGTTCTCTTCACAGTGCGCACTCTTGTCTAACTAATGCTCCATTGTAACTTACTAAGTGTTGCACTCTGCACTTTAACTTTTCCCATTCTTTTAATAATTTTCTAAAGCAAAAACAAACAAGTCTATTTACGTTAGATTTTGTTCCAAATTAGTCTTTTCACTCACAACTGTAAATCCTTAACAGAACACACTGTTTCTTTTCACTGCACAACAGTGTAAATTCCCGTGTGGTCTAGTGGAGAAGTTCTTGCTGTTTATTCACTGTCAGAGTCCGAGAGTAACACTGGCAGGTGACCTAGGGGTGCGTCGCTGGGTTGTGGTGATGGTGTACCCACTGCAGACGACTGTGAAGACAGAAGCAAACTCACGTCGAGCGGTGACTCCACCGTGGCTGATGTGCTGGGCTGTGGCTCGGAGCATGAGGGCCTGTCTTGGGAAGGCAATGGAGTGGAGCCAGGGCTGGGCACAGCGGGGGTCACGGGCCTGAAAAAACTGTCAATGGTTGATTGGTGCAATAACTGACAATTCTGACAATTGATGATGCTCTGCCTGAAAGCACGCACTTCCTCCCCAAGTCCCAAGGGCCCCATCTCCCTGTCGCAGTACGGGTGTTCCAGGTAGTCAAGGACGAACTCTAGGTGTTCCCGGAGTGAGCTCAGCTTGGGGATGGCTGGAGTAGTGTCCTGCTGAGAGGAGTCCGCATCATCGTCGCCTTCCTCGTCGGAATCTTCAAGCTCGGTACTGACACCTGCAACTGAAGACGCGATCTCGATATCAGACAATGTCTGATACCCAGGATCGCCCTCGTTATCATCCAACCACTCACGAACATCGTCCACACCAACATCGTCGCCGTGCATACGTAGCCGTGCATGGAAGTCATCCACGTCAAACCCCAGAAAATCGTCCTCCACATCCGTTCCGAGAAGCAGACAAGACCAACCATTTTCCAGAGTCTTCACAGAGACTTCCTTCCATGCACTAGCCCAATTCTACAGTGCAGACTTGATGTTGTAGCGGTGAAGGTTTTCCAAAGTCGGCTGGCCTCGTGTGTCCCGTCCCTCCCTGCACTCGTCCTCGTCCTTGAGAACAACCATCACCTCGTCCAGGAACTTCCGTCAGTATAGGCGCTTTGTTGCCACGATCACTCCTTGGTCCATTGGTTGGATGAGAGCAGTCGTATTAGGTGGCAGAAACATGCACCTAATCCGGCCATTCTCAGCCACCAAGTCCTTGTCGCATGGGTGGGCAGGTGCACTGTCGAGGAGAAGGAGGGCCTTTACCTGGTCGCGTGGGGATTCCCAGTGTCTCCGTTTGGTAATTGATGGCCTCCTTGACGAAGTGGCGGTGGAACCAGTCTTTGAAGATCACGGCTATAAACCATGCCTTCAAAGAATGGTACCAGACGACAGGAAGAACATCCATCATCCCACGTAGACACCGAGGCTGCTTTGCACAGCCAACAACAGCGGGCTTAAGCTGGTGCATGCCGTTAGCATTGGCACAACACAAAGCAGATATCTGTTCCTTGGAGAGCCTGCGGCCAGGTACACACTTCTCTGTCTCCTCGGCTAGAGTGTTTGTTGGCAAAGAGCGATAGAATAGACCAGTTTCGTCAGCGTTGTAGACTTGACCGAGAGTGAGGCCCTTCCTGACGATCAAGCCCTTCACCTTGTGCCGAAACTCGTCAACTCCATCCTCGTTAGCGTCCAAAGCTTCGCCATGAGCTTTACGGTTGGTAAGGTCATGCCGTAACTTGAACGCAAAGAGCCAACCCTCGGATGCCTTGAAGCCTAGGGTGTCGTGAAGCCTGGCGAACTTCTCAGCAGCAGCCTTCAGCTCCGTTCCACGTACCAACACACCAGCAGCACGTTGCTGTCGATACCAAATCAACGTGGAGCGGTCGATTTCAGCAAACTTGGGAGTAAACATCACCTTCCTCTCCACGTTGCGTTTGCTTCTCGACGAGAAGTCAGCCGTGCACTGCATGAGTTTGTCTCGGGATCTCTTAATATCGAACAAAGTAGATCGGGCCAGGTTGAACTCGCGGAGGATGCGGGAAGAAGACCACCCCGCATCTACTTTTTCCAATATCTCCCGTTTCTTCTCCAGAGTCAACACCATTCTCTTCCTTTTCTCAGGTGGCGAGGCCATCATCACACACACTAAGAGGAGGCCCAAGAGCAGCAGGAGTGCCTGTAGCAGGTAAGGCACCACCACAAAAGAGAGTACGTGGGCAGCCATAACGACAAGCGTGCACTCGCGGCGAGAGACAGGCAGAAAGTGGGGAGGATGCAGCGGCGCTCTATCGGACGTCAGAGGAATGACGCGCCACAACAATGCTCTCCCGCGCCGCATGCGGCAAGTTCAAATTACGGGTGGGTTTTTTTTTTTTTTTTTTTTTTTTTCCGGACCATTTTGGGAATGTTGGATCCCGGGACGATTATGTCCGGTTAGTGGGGATGTTCGGATATTGGGCGTTCGGATATTGGAGGGATTACTGTATATATATATATATATAATATAGTGGCTTCGTTTTTGAGTCAACACAAAATATAAATATACGTTATATCACTAGCAATCTCTCCTGTGGAAACGTCTCATGTTACAAATGAGAGGAAATGAAAGCATTCAAACCTCTGTCCGAATTCAGCAAACTTCCATAACTTTCCTGACAACACTAACTCGACAGACAACTACATATTTTTTTAAAATAAAATGCTAGCATCATATTGTCATCTATCCTTACTAAATTACACTTGCTAGTTATGACTCTATTCAGCAGCCATATTTATGACATCACTGAGCGGGAATAGGTAAAGTTTCCAAGTGTTCCCAGTTTTGACATGTTTTGCAATAAATTACATTACAGATTTTGGTATGTACTGTACTTAAAAAGAGTCACTTTTTTTTTTTATCTTCCATACAGTGAAAATCATAAATACTGTACCAATACTGATTGTGTATCCATCCATCCATCATCCAATCCTACGTTGCCCCATGACTTAGGAGTCCAAGGCTAGGCAAGTTGGTGCTGACATTTAAGATGAGAGTGACCAGCCTCACTCATCCCTGAGTGGCAGTACGTGAACACTAAACCCCAACCTCACCTTCCCTGGCTCAATCCGATTGGAGCGCTGTAATTACCCATAAAACCACCAGCTGCCAAAATTTGGTTATCTGGTTACCACCCAGCATAGTAAATGGTTTCCTGGTGTACAGGAAACCATTTGGCTTGTCATTCAGTGTACAGTCACCCGTAGGCAGAAGAACGAGGAAAGAATGAAGGAAAGAAAGACAGAAGAGGATGGAAGGAAAGAAGGATGGAGAAGAGGAAAGGGCAGACACCCGAGGGCAGCACTACATTGAGTGAGTGGATGGTGAGTGCCCCCAGCCAGCGTAGTAAATGGTTTCCTGGTGTATAGGAAACCATTTGGTTTGTCACTCAGTGTAGAGTCACCCATAGGCAGAAGGAAGAGGGAAGAATGAAGGAAAGATAGAAGAGGGAGTGTAAAGTCACCTGTAGGCAGAAGGACTAGGAAAGGATATAGGAAAGAAAGACAGAAGAGGATGGAAGGAAAGATGGATGGAAGAGAGGAAAGAGCAGACACCCGAGGGCAGCACTACATCGAGTGAGTGGATGGTGAGTGCCCCCACCTACCACATTCAGTAAATGCAAAAAAAAAATTGTATCTTCATTCGTTCGTTCATTTGTGAAGGCCCCAACTTGCTTGCATGCATCGGCCTTGGTCACCTAATGGCGGATCTCCATGCTACATGATCTATTGCAGCCTCCCTGTTCAGTCCCATGTCTTTCTCGGTCTATCCCTCACATCCCCACCCCCAATATTAACACTTCTCACCTTCTGTGCCCAGTTGTTATCCCCCATTCTCTCCATATGCCCAAACCATCTCAATCTACCTTTCCTCATCTCAACACCAATACACTCCAGTCCCATCCTACCTCTCAACACTTCCATCGTAAACCCAGCCCCCCAGGCCTTGCACGCAGGGATGCACTGCACATCCACCTAATCATTGTCATTTCTGTACATCAGAGCCTGCGAATACCCTTTACTGCCAAGGTCTCACTACCACACAGCATTACACTCCTAAAACATGCTGCATACAAAGACCCCTCAGCACGTAGGGAGTGTCCTCTCAATGTCAGGAGAGGCAACAGCTCCCTGAACTTCTTCCAGCCACTTCTCACCCTAGCCACAGAGCTAGCTCCAGCCCCACCTCCAGCACACAAATTGTCGCCTAAATAACAAAACTCTTCCACACACTCAAGAGTCTCACCAGCAAGGACTGAATGATGGACGGATGGATAAACTGTAAAACCTCGATATAACAGGCTTCAATAGACCGGAATTCACTTTTATCGGACTCGAGGAGCTACCGGACTAAATTCCTATCTATCGGAAAAAGTCTGATAAACCCAGAAGCAGTCCGGACTGCCTGACCACTTCAGCTATGTTCACCACAATAAGGTAAGTACAAGAAATGTTTATCAGTGTACAGTACAGTATTATTATATATATTACACCATTTGATTAATGTAGTGAAGTTATAACACAGTGCAGTACCGCAATGGTAGTCAATGCAGTTTGAAAACCATTCATGCAATCAGGACTAATGTCTGATATATAGGAAAAAGTCCGAATTAGCAGGGGGAAGTCCGGATGTCGCTTTTATTGGAATTTCGCATTTTTCGGAATGGTTTGGGCCCCAATTAGTCCATTATAGTGAGGTCTTACTATATATATATATACCGGTATATATATATATACAGTATACACTGTATATGTATAAAGTAAAAGTCCAATTAGTCGGCATTAACGGGACCGGGCCAATGCCGAGAAACTGGATTAGCCGAATAATCACAAACCTACCCACTCAGTACCTAATATGTATTGGTGAACACTGTCATCACCATTCTTGGTATTACAAATGTGTTAGGTGAGAGTACTGTATACTGTATGATACTGTACTGTACATTACTGTATAGGACTACATAATAGATAGATAGATAAATAGATAGATAGAGAGACAGATAGAAGCAGGAAGTCAAATGATGAGAAGGTGTTGTGTTTGCGAGAGGCGAGCAGCGCTAAACGCTTACACGGGGGAAAGCTGACGACAGCGGCCAGTAAGGAGATGATTCATAGCTGTCAGCAGTCCTCTCGTGAGAAGGTTCTGTTGCCATGAGGAAGGTGCGGGACACACACACCCTACTACACGAGATTTCAGGAAAGAGAGTTTAGAAGGAGACAAGCGACCCTATAGAGAGGTCGAGACGGAGATTAGCTTGAGAACAGAGAGAGAGAGAGATAGCGAGACAGGGAGGTAGCTACCCAGGACTTATACTATTATACCTGTTTAATATTTCCAAGACAAATAAAGATAGTCCCATACTATTCTTTACCTCTCCCGTCACTACATGACATCTGGTGGGGAAACTACTACAAGATATAAAAGCCGCTTCGACCACAAGTCTAACATATACTTCTCTACAATTAACTACAAAGTCTTTATGACATTTGGTAGCAGCGAACGTATACGAACCTCGTCTACGAATCAACATTAAATTCCTACAAAATATCAAGATTGACAACAACCAACAATATCAGCTCCTGCCCCCTCCGTCTCCCAGATCATTACGCTGATGCAGAGGTCAAGAGATCACTCGACGCCTTGCAAGTAGCTTAACGACAAACCAAGAAATCTGCGGACATCGTCTCCGAATTAAAAGCAATTTTCTACAAAAGCAACCGAGACTACAAGGTTAGCTTCAGTTCTACAAAGTCTACAGCCGTCTACAATCAACTACAGCCATCTACAATCAACTACAATTAACAACTCTACGAATAAATCACTAGAGAAAAGGACAGAGAAAACTTCCACATAGAATAAAGGGAACAAACAAACGAAGAGTGAGACACGATTTACAACTCATCTTACTCACTCGTCTTCACTCAAGTTACTCATCGCTACTCATTCACTCACCACAGCTACCAGTGTGGGAAGCCGACGTCACCATGTGCTGAGATGACATCACAACGCGAGTCTGCCATGCCAAGCAACGTGTGACGGACACCAGGCACTTCTCACCCACTACTCATTACTCATTATTCACATAGCTCCTACTCATATTCACTTATTTTCACAGTTAAGTTGGAAATTCGACGTTCTATGTTGAGGTTTGCCTGGGACAGCCGTTAACCACTACAAATACCAGGCCATGGAGTTTCCTGAGTAATATCGTCCATCAACACACCACTAGAATTATCAAGAGATCTTCAATCAAACCTGTATTTTCTTCCGAGATCGACTTTGGTATCGACACACCTCTACGATCTGTATCAAGTGGGTAAAATTATACTTGCTCATTTCTTCTCAGTGCTAAAATTAGCTATATTCAACTTATTTAATCATCTAGTTTGCTAGGACATAAATAAACAAGAGGCATATTTCATAACATCATATCTTAATGACAGGAATATTTTCGCAACCACCCACGTTAATACCAGATGACACACAAATTGCCACAACATCAGACTCACAATTAAGAGACAGCCCACCCATTGTACAACCCACACCACACGTTATAGATAAGGAAACAAATACGAGAGTTTCGGATGATGAGTGGGAAACCCCTTCAGATGTTGAGAGTATCGACTTCGCAGCTGCCTTAAATACGTATGCCAATATACTTAACAGGGTTCACCGGTCCGGTCATACATATTCTACCATTCCCTCACATAACGATAAACTCGTACAAGTTGAATTAACAGGGCAATCATTAAAGATGAATCAAGAAACAAATACTGCTGATCTAAAAACCACACCTCACGTTTTTGTGTATCACGAGGATAAGACTGCCCCAAAATTCTCTGGCACAGACAAGGATCGCATTGATGTCATTTCATTAATCAGTCAGTGCGAACAAATGTTCATCAAGCGCCATATACTAGATGAACAAGAGAAAATTGCTATTTTTTCATCTTGCATAAGCCAGGAAAGATGTCCAGCAAGCAATTTATTGCGCTCCGATAAGCTACATCGTGCTAGGACATATGATGAATTTAAAACTGAATTTCTGAAGAAATTTTCTGGAGGTATGAACTTCTTGCCAGGTATAATTCCAGAATTACATAAAATTGTAGATCTTGTAAGGGAGCACACTACAAACCATGTGCTCAGTGAAATAACTGCTGATGTCTCCACAATCAAGAGAACCCTATTAGCTACTCTGGAGAATTCTAAGTGGATAACAGATGATGGAAAGATGTCCCCAGACCTCGTCGTGGACATCATTGGTTATGTAGCTGCCTTGTGTAAATTACCTGATAGAACCCTTAAGATCGCCAAAACAATCGCGTACATCCCTGGAATGTGCTTACTAGACTTAATGAACGAGGTAGAGATGCAGTGCAGTAAAGCAGGTGTGGTCGACACACATGCACATTCTGGTAGAATCAGGGTACCTGAGACAGTATCAGCTGTGAAAACATCAACACCGACCCCAAACAGAGAACAAAATCGATCGCGACCTGAAATGAGGCAGCCCAAACAAGCAAAGACGCCTAGACCTCGTTCCCACACGCCTTCCTACAGGCAGTTTCATAAGTTTCGCGCAGCCCGAGTAGGTCTCGCGCTATAAACAACACTTTTATGGGAAATCACCTCGTAGGTCACAGTCAAGGGATAGGTCCATTCTGTGTCATTACTGTGCAAAACCAGGACACACAAGGTATGAATGCTTTATCAAGGCAAAAGAGGATAATCAAAAGACACAAGGGTTTGGTCCTTACTGTAGGCATCATAGATACCAAGGGCACTGGACTAGTGATTGCAAAACAGTAGAAAAAATTGTGTCTATGTTCAAATCGGGAAGACCATGTCATGACAAAAAACGAACAAACATAAAAAAGAACAAGGTTAAACTTCACATAGGAGGCATGTTGGGAAATGAGTGTATCTTGATACCAGCTGTATGTGAGGATCAAAACGTTTCCTTATTTTTAGATACAGGCTCTCCAGTGAACTTAATAACACATGAAGAACTAAATAGAATTCTTAAAAATAAAAAGAAAGTAACTTTTTTGGATGAAGCTGATTTAGAATTAAACACAGTAGATGGTCAAGAGATTACAGTAAAAGGTATGATAAGATTAAATCTCAGTTTCACAGAAACTACAAGACCATTCTCTGCATTGTTCTATATCGTTGAAAACTTAGCAATTAAAGCTCATATGTTACTGGGCTTAAGATCCATGAGAACTGAGAACATAACTATACTCCACAAATGAATGGAATAGACTTTGATAATGAATTTATAGAGGAAATACTTTCAGAGCCCTCACCGATTGGTAGAAGAGAGCCAAAAAGAATTGGTAATATTAAAGGCTTAAACAAACATACACAAACAGATGAGTGTATAGATCCACTTACACCAGCAACCCCATCCTCCAGAATTAGTGACCCAGCTAACAGTACTGATTTATCAATTTTTCCAGCCCATCTCACTAATGATTTGGTTATACCACCTAATTCATACATGAAGGTTACCATAAAGAGCAAATTACGGAATAGTACTGTTCTTGTCTTAGAAGAATTATGTAAAGTAAAAGGATTGTCAGTAGAAAACGCATTATGTCATACGAACGACGAAGGGCTAACTCAGATATTCATTATTAATCACATGAATGGGGAAGTTCAGTTGAAGAAGGGAACTTGCATAGTTAATATTGAAAAATGTTTCGCCCCTGTGAAGGAAATAAATATTGGTGGAGTAACAAGTGAGATAAAATCTACGGATAGAGAAAGAATAAAGAGAATTTAATTCACTCAGGTGAATTTGACGAAGAAAATGATTTGTTAACCCTGCTGGAAACACACAGGGACACCGTAGCCTTGCCCGGAGAACGATTAGGGTGTACTAACTTGATTAATCACATGATTAATGTGCACCCAGAAACACCACCAATTTTCGTACCAGCTTATCGCATACCACACTCCCAACGTACACTTGCTAATCAGTATGTCGATGAAATGTTAAAGCTTGGAATTATTGAGCCTTCAGTTTCTCCGTGGAACGCTCCCCTTTTCTTTGTGCCCAAGAGAAATGGAGAAATGCGTGCGGTAGTAGATTACCGTAAACTAAATAATCACACCATCCCAGACAGATTTCCCATGCCATTGCTAAGTGATGTGCTACAGAATATTGGTCCTGAGAATAATATATTCTCGTACATCGATCTCCTAAACGTATACTATCAGATTCCGGTATATCAGGAGTCACGTAAATTGACTGCCTTTTCAACAATCTGAGGGCATTATCAATATACAAGAATGCCAATGGGACTGAGGACAGCCCCTGGTACGTTCCAGCTGTCTTATGAATTACGTATTGTCCGGAATTTTAGGACAAGGAATATTTGTTTATCTTGACGATATTATTATCGCAACGAAGAATATTAAGGATCATCTCAGGAAATTAGACTTACTCTTACAAAAGCTTAGTGATGCTGGATTAAAAATTAAACTTTCTAAATGCAAATTTTGCTTTAAGGAAATAAATTTCTTAGGCCACAAATTAAGCTCTGATGGTATTCACACCACTGATGACAAAATACAGGCAGTGAGAGATTTTCCTGAACCCACTACGACTGACGAAGTTAGACAATTTTTAGGTCTGGCTGGGTACTATAGGTCCTTCGTACCACAGTTCTCTCATATAGCCTTCCTCTATTCCAACTACTCAAAAAAGATGCTGTATTCCAATGGGAAGAAGAACAAAAAAGGGCATTTAACAATCTAAAAATTAAACTAACGAATGCACCTTGTTTAGCATATCCAGATTACACGTAAATCATTTCTTATTTGTACAGACGCATCAGTTAAAGGATTAGGGGCTGTACTGATGCAGGAAGATAAAAGAGGAAAGAATCAACCAATTGCATTTGCCAGCAGACAAACAAGAGGTGCAGAAAAAAATTATAGCACTACAGACTTAGAGGCACCTTGCAGTGATTTTTGCATTACAAAAGTTTCGAGATTTGGTATATGGTTACGAAATCCACTTATTCACCGACCATAAACCACTGGTGGGTATGTTTAAAGAAAAACTCCTTTCTGGGAGGAGAGCAAGATGGAAATGTACAGTTGAAAACTACAATGTACAAATACATTATATACAAGGTAAAATGAATATAGTAAGCGGACGCATTATCTAGGAACCCGAACACAATTCAGGTTGCGGCGTTAGATCTCAAAGGAAATATCCCAAACCACGAGGATATCGCAAAGGCACAAAGACTTGACCCAGTATGGTCAAAAGTAATATACAAGTTAGAAAGTGGAGATGACATACAATTACCCAAACTGCATGTCCCACTTGAACAATTCACAATGGTCAATAATACATTATACAAAATTAACTCTAAACAACCAAAACGCCAAAGAAATACTAACCAGTTGGTAGTACCTAATGACATGATACCCCAAGTATTACGAATGATACACGACAGCCCACATGCAGGACACCCTGGAAAGGATAAGACATTCAACCAAGCCCAGCTATTATATTACTGGCCTTCATTACGAAGAGATATACACAATCATATAGACAGATGCGAATCATGTGCGAAACACAAAGGATACCCAATCACACCTGCACCGATGGGTAATTACCCAGTACCACATCAGCCATGGGACGTTGTCGCTGTTGATTTACTCAAGATGCCATTATCATACAATAATAACCTATACTTATTCGTAGCAACGGATCATTTTTCCCGTTATGTCATTTTAGCTCCAATTAAAGATAAGACAGCAGAGACAGTAGCAAAGGCAATAACAGATAATGTAATATGTCGCTTTACTACCCCTAAGGTACTAATAAGTGATAATGGAGGAGAATTTAATTCTGAGATCTTACAAGAAATATGTAAACAATACAACATTAAAAAGGTTAACGTTTTGGCCTATCACCCAGCATCGAATGGGTTGGTAGAGAGACAAAATAAAAAGGTATTAGATGTGCTACGACACATTCTCAGTGAAAATTATGCAAGCTGGGATGATTGGATTCCCAGAGTAGAGGCCTCCATTAATGGGTCTATAAATAAATCCATTGGTGACACACCACATTTCATTATATATGGCACAGATAAAAAATTACCATATGAGCTCCTAGAAGGTGACAACATGCCTATATACAATTACGATGATTACTCTAAACTCCGTTTACGTGAATTCCAGGACATTCACAAAAGAGTGCAAAAACAATTGACGATGTCCAAGGAAGAAATGACGGAGGCATTTAACAAAAAGGCAAAAGATTCACCTATCAGCTTAGGAGACATTGTTTACGGAGTCATTCATACGAGAGACAATAAATTATCCCCTAAATTTGAGGGCCCATACAGAGTAATTAACATAAAGGCAAACAAAGTTTTAATTAAGTCACTTTCAAGTGGCGAGGAAAAACAAGTTCATATTGACCATTTAAAACGAGTTTCAAGGGAATTATCACATAATTATTCAGCCTCGGATACAACCGAACAGGTGAACGTACCTCAAGAAACCAAGCAAGAACACAACAATGATTACAAAAAGAAATTAAGGTCATATACCAAACAATCGAACATAGGTGCAACTATTCCAATGAAATCTACAGTACATCATTTACGAGAATTAAATATCGATTTAAACTCCTTCTATAAATGAAATAACAGCCAACCGTAACGCACATCATCACTATCATCAACCACAGCTTTATAGAAATTAATAGATTTTTTTCGGTAGGTTACGATGAAGGGACTTATGCTATGGATTCTCCTATACATAGTAAGAGTATATGCGCACCTAGACCCCAAGCATATAGTACGACAAGGATGCCTCATAGCTCCAACGGCCACGACTACAATCGTCAAGGATGTCATGAGTACTGAAATAAGTCTAGATTACTTGTATGACTTACCTACTTATATAGAAAGACTTGCGACGCCGATGCGAACTCTGGACTTCAAGATAGGGAATTATGTTTCACAATCACATATCACCAAGGAAGTGGATGAAATGGTGAAGTTAGCGAAATGGAAACTAGAACAGGCGAAGTCAACTATGCTCGTCATGATCCAAGATCTCCCATCTTCTGGAACAGAGGTGCTGAGCGACAGGAACAACATCACACGTACTCGCCAAAAGCGCGGTTTGTTCGATCTGGGCGGCGCAATTCTTGGGAACATCTTTGGATTGGCTACAGAGGATGACCTTAAAGAAATAAACAAAAAATTTAATAAGATAGCTCAGGTACTAACATACCAAGATAAATTCATCACAGGACAGAACTCAGCAATGAAAACAATTGTGAAAAATCTGAAACAAGCAGAAAACGTAGCTCTCGAGAGTATAGATAAAATAAATAGCTTGGAGGGTAACGTTGCCCTTTTCCAGCACTTCTCCATCATCACAGAACATATTGACACGATTCTACTACAATTAGAGAACACTAGAGATCATTTCAGGGCACTTATGCAAGGAATTTCGAATGCTGGTGATGGCAAGATCACAAATGACTTACTCCCAGTTCATGAGCTACGTCAGATAGTTAGTCAAGGCATACATACACATAAATTGAAGCCATTGTTCCGCAGTAGGGAATTTATGCAATATTACCCGTACTTGGAAGCAACACTAACACCAACATCAGTGATAGTTCATGTACCATTCATCACGGAAGACCTGTTCACAGTATACCAAATCCACCCCTTCCCCTATAGAAACAACAACACTTTAGTCATCATCAACATCAACACAGACACCGAACTCATCATGGTCTCCAAGAGACGAGACACTGTCACTTTCGCAAGTGAGTCTAACGATTGAGCGAAAGTGCCGCACATCCTTACATGCTGTTCATCTTTGTCCTGCGTACATTTTCACGTTTCAGCCTACTGATACGGTCCCTTGTGAAATGGCTATCATCAGCAATAACAATATTCATCATCATTGCAACTTCACTTTTGCTCCAGATAAACTTGTACACCATCAACGCATTGGACACTCGCAGTTTTTTTATTTCCCTCATAACACATCAGTTTACATAGTCTGTCCAGATATACCACCATCTCATACATCAGCCTCAGGATTATACATAGCACCAGACTACTGTGCGGTATTTACACCATCCATGTCTACTTTTTCCACCATCAATCACTACGCCATCCTCAATCATACACACAAACATTTCCACCCACTGCCTGATATGGACTTAAACATGAGCACAAGTATTAAGCTGACTTCACCTAAGTTTGAAACTATGCAGCTGATCAATGAAACAATGAAGCCCTGGGAAGATTTGAGTTTGAGTATGTTCAACCCATATTATGTGTATAGCCAAGCACCTTCTGTCTTCATAATTATCTGCATTGTGGTTGCAGTAATGCTGTTGGCCATGCACAGAATGCATGCAAGAATTGCTAATTTGGAGTCATTGTTTAGTGGGGGGATAGTTAACATCACAGTTAACCACCCTGAATGAATTTTAAATATTTTTTATATAGTATTAATTATATATATATAAAATAAAAAAAAAAAAAAAATAATAATAATAATAATAATAACACAAAGAAGAATGACCCATATATGGCAGACCAGTACCATTATCTTTAAATGAAATATTAGTAACTCTTACAATATTCTTAATTTTAAACTATTTTTATTCTTGCATGTATGCAATTCACTATAATAACCCAAGTACATACTGTATTACAGTTAAATAATTTACTTTAATGCATTTATTCCAATATGTATTCAACTTATTTAAAATGTAATATTACTGAATAATCACTATTTACTATGCATAATATATGTATACAATATTCATACAATTATGTTACTTTACAATATTATGTATTTCACTTAATTAGCTTATAAGTTCATTATAATGTGTATGTAGTATGTATTAATATATTATAACTATTAAATGTCGATGGTACGTCATTTTCGCGCGGCCGAGCAAATATAGGACTACATAATAGATAGATAGATAAATAGATAGATAGAGAGACAGATAGAAGCAGGAAGTCAAATGATGAGAAGGTGTTGTGTTTGCGAGAGGCGAGCAGCGCTAAACGCTTACACGGGGGAAAGCTGACGACAGCGGCCAGTAAGGAGATGATTCATAGCTGTCAGCAGTCCTCTCGTGAGAAGGTTCTGTTGCCATGAGGAAGGTGCGGGACACACACACCCTACTACACGAGATTTCAGGAAAGAGAGTTTAGAAGGAGACAAGCGACCCTATAGAGAGGTCGAGACGGAGATTAGCTTGAGAACAGAGAGAGAGAGAGAGATAGCGAGACAGGGAGGTAGCTACCCAGGACTTATACTATTATACCTGTTTAATATTTCCAAGACAAATAAAGATAGTCCCATACTATTCTTTACCTCTCCCGTCACTACATGACATCTGGTGGGGAAACTACTACAAGATATAAAAGCCGCTCGACCACAAGTCTAACATATACTTCTCTACAATTAACTACAAAGTCTTTACGACAACTGTAATCAATACAGTACTATACCTGAATCTAAAATATATATAAACTAGTGAACATATACAAGTGTAATAATGCAGTGGACCAACAAGTCACAGATAATACTACCTGGATGGCTGAAATGATATAGAATATTACCTACCTGCTCAGTACATTCATACTGATGAACACTTGTCATCACTACTTATAATATTACAAATGTGTTTAGAGTGAGTACAGTATACAGTACTCTCTCCGAACACTAAATAATATAGTCAGAAAACTACACAAAATAAACTGAAGGGATATGAATTAGTAAGGTCTTTCGGATGAAAGTTAAGCGTACATTTAATACTCACTCTTTTGTTCGTATTTGTGTTGTGAAGGAAAGAGTATCGATGCAAACAATAATGTATTCCATTAACCCCTTAATAACCCCCAGCGATAAACAACCCTTTACAGTACCAGTGTCAGTGACGTTGAGTTAATGTGAGCTATAAAAAACTGTGAACAATTATGGGAAGGGAATGAAGGTCACTGGTATGTTTACATGACTACGCTACCATTCCAAGCAGTCAGGTGGTAGCTTTAATCTCAGATGTTTTTGCCCATGTGGTAAATGCACTGAAACTTCATGAATTCTTCCTAGAATTATAGCTAATCATGGCATGGGTTTGGGAGGCTAAGAAAAACACATTTCTAGGTGTGCCAGGTGATTCTCTTTACATCTTTAGGAAATTAAATGTAAGAAATTTAATCCATCTTTGAGTATGTAGAGTAAGTTTCTTCCATTCTTCTGAAATCAATATATTTTTCTTAAAAATACAACGAGAATTGTCTGGCACACCTAGCAATGTGTTTTTTAGCTTCCTAAACCCATTCTATGATTCGCTATGATTCACAGAAGAATTCATAAAGTTACAGTGCATTTACCATATGGCCGAAAACATCTGAGATCAAGCGATCGCCTGACTGCTTGGAAGGGTAGCGTAGAGTAGTGTAAACATGCCAGTGACTTTCGTTCCCTTCCCAAAATAACTGTTCACTTTTTTTATAGCTCACACTAACTCGACGGCACTGACACCAGCACTGTAAAGGGTTATTCATCACCGGGGGTTATTAAGGGGTTAATGGAATACATTACTGTTTGCATCAATACTTCTCTTTCACATATAAACACAGAAACGAACAAAAGAATGGGCACTAAATGTATGTTTAACTTTCATCAGAAAGACCTTACCATTCATATTCCTCCAGTTTATGTATTTTCCCGACTTTAGGTTCGGTTAAATTATTAAGTACAGTTAAATTCAGTTGGGTTAGGTTTAGTTAAACACTTACGACTGTCCCTTCCACCATTACGGTAAGGAATAAAACAAGAGCTGTCACAGCCGTACAGCTAAAAACAACAGGGAAACGGATTTAACAAGCAACATTTATTTATGGGTAATGAATTACAGTATCAGTGATTCATGGGCTACGCTATTATCAGTAAATGTCATTTTTAGGAAGGTGTCAAGATATAGCGAATTTCAAGAATTAGCACAGGGACGGATCCAGAAAAAGACTGGGGGGTTCACCACATGACTAATTAAGAGAAAAATTAATTTGCATCACCTAGTTGTTTAATCCTTTGCTTCGCCCTTATTCCTTGATTTTTGTAAATTTGCTTCCAAATACAGTACTTCAAGTCAACAAAATTTCTTCCTTTCCTCCGTAAATATTCCTCTCCTTAACCCCTCTGTGGCTGCCAGCATCAAATGACGCTTTACTATAGTGTGGCCGCCGGCGTCATTCGAGAGCAACTTATAAAAAAACGACAAAAATATTGCGGAAGTGAACGAATGTTTTGAACGTCCTGAGATTGACATACACTACACTCCCATACACACCATCAAGCAGTTCAGAGCTTGCTACTGTGATGAGTGGATTATCGATTTTTTCGCTCGTGGCCATGCCTAAATGAGCACAACTACATGTACACCCATTATCTCAACCCAGACAGAAAATATCATCTCTGTCCTCCCTTGCGAACACACACAACCAACCTGTTTACAAACAGGAATAAATACAGGCACAAACAAAAAAGACATGATAATAAGAGAAAAATACATTTTTATGTTGGCATCTTCACTTATTTGCTCAGGTTTGTTGTACTGGTTTGGATCATTCGATGCAATGCGACTTGTAGAAAACTGTGAAAACTTTCAGGAAGTGAACGAACATCTGGGACATGAGACTGACCTTCACTTCACGCTCTCACACCTCATTTGTCAGTTCACCGCCTGCTGCCGTGACGAGTGGATGTACGAATTTTTCGCTTGTGGTCATGCCTAAACACACATAGTTACACCCATTATCTCGACCCAGACAGAAAATATCATCCTTCTCCTCCCTTGTGAAAAACACACAACCACCCTGTTTACAATTATAAATAAACACAGGCATAAACAAAAAAGAAGAAAATAAAAGAAAAAATTTTTGTTTGGTATCTTTACCTATTTGCTCAGGTTTGTTGTACTGTTTTGGATAACTTTACATATTCTTTGTCTTTTACAAGCAAAACAGGAAAGCTTTCTGTGTTTATGTGATGCTTTTGTAGGTGAAAAGGCCTCCCTTCCCTTCCTGGTAATCAGCTTGTGCGAGGCGCAAATGGCAAGTCGTCTCGCATTTCAACCCTCACTGTCCAGCCTATACACTCAAGGGATGACATTTATCTCACTTAGATCTGAAAACAGACACTCTTGCCTCCGTTTTCCAACAAGCTCCACCACCCAGAGTACAAAAATAAGTTGATACTACCATAAACACAATAAACACCGAATATACTGCAAAATCGAGGGCCTGGAAAATCCTCGTGCACAACTGCTAATCCTCATTTAACACCGGCACAGATGGCTCAAACCTCACATATTACATTGAAAGGTATCAACTCTACCCACAAAGTTACAAGATATATTGTTATTCTGCACCTTAAATCACGTGCACTGCCCACTGACAATGTTTTTTGAAAAAAAGAGGTGTGGGAGGTGGGGGAGTAAACAAAACACGATGTTGCGTCACCTGATGCAGGACTTACCTGCGTGACTATCTGAGTATCTCCACGTGGGGCCCGTTTTACATTTACTACTCTGGGCAAGGGCTCAAGATTGCATACTACCCTAGAGGATGACTAGGCTGAGGTGTAGGAAGCTGAAATTTGCTCTGCTAGGTGCATCAGAACTTCATCTTCAATATGGCAAGGAAAAAAAGAATTGATTTTCGAAACTTCGAAAAATGGTTGTGGGGTCAGCCTGTGGGGCCCGACAAATTCCATGTAGTCAGCCAAGGAGGGGTTAATTGCATCAAACAAAAATATTATCTTTCTTAATGAGTTCCTCCTTATTTGGAAAGTGTAAAAATAACGCCACCGTAAAACCATGCTCTGGTATCAGAAATCACATAGGGGTCATCCAGTGAGATAATCCCATGGATCCACAATGTAATGGCGGGGCTTGGAACATAACCCTAAGCTAACTGTGGGGTTACTGTGGCTCACGATACTGTGCACATACAATGGCACTCTAATATCCGGATCGCCTGGAGTCCCAACATCCCGTCACTATCCCACATAAGAATGTTTCATGACCAGACTTTTTTTCCATACTATACTTACACTCATTTCAGACTGAACTTTAATGTACCTGGGGTTAGCTCTCCAGTGGGTGTCACAGAATATGGTGTTAGCCATGCATGTGCAGCAGGAAGGTGAATGCTTTTTCTGTCAGTTAGGCTAGCCTGGGGTCCATGAAGTACCAGTCCAGGAGCCAGCTATACACCAGAATGTTTAGGTTATTGCAAGGAAACCTACACTTTTCATCATATACAACCTCAGACCTTTATTACCAAAATGTTTCTTTTTGCATTTATTTCAGTCAATAATATGTGCCTTAGCTTGGCGTGATTTGGGTCTTAAATAGGTGCTATGTATGTCCAGAGGGAGTTGTATAGGTGTCATTAACTCTTGAGTTAGGATCCATAAGTACAAGTCCATAAGCTGGGGCCCAATATCCGGACAGAACCAATATCCGGACCTACCTATGGCTCTATTACGTCGGATATTGGAGTGATTACTGTACTGTAGTATAATCAATACAGTACTATATGTGAATCTGCAGAAGAAAAAATATAGTCATAACTAGTGAAACAAGCTATACAAGTGTAATCTGACAAACAGTAAGTCTGGCAAGTCACATTCATTAATTTCACCACTTACCCTAACAAGAAGCTGGACTGCAGAGCAAACCTGATTCCCAACAGTCATTTTAGTGCTGAACAATCAACAACATATTCGTCAAATTGGGACTATCAAATTCTCAAACCTGCCAAAAGATCGGAAATTGACAATTCTATGGCCATTTGACAATCTGTGTCAGACCCATCCGACATTGGACTTTTATTATGTATGTATGCGTGTGTATATACAGTATATATATATATATATATATATATATATATCATCATCATCATCATCCGTTGAGGTCCACTGCAGGACCAGCCTATCCCTACCGATGCAGGGACCCATACAGTTAAATGCATTCCCTACCATTAGTGGCTTAGCTGTCTGGTAGAGACTGTATGTTTTTCTCTAGGAAGTGAGGCAAGCCAGAGTGTGAGCCTTGTTGTGAAAAGGTATTGGCTTTCTTTATTGGTAAAAAAAAAGTGTAGTCTAGAACTAAGTGTAACTTTGCCCAAAAGTCTTGTCTAATTGACAGTGCACACAGTATATTAATATGGCACACTGGTTCAACCACAGCACCCTTCCCGTGTCTGCCAAAGTAGCATAATAATAGTGAAGCTTAGGCTGAATCCTTCCCAAAGCTTTTACAACCACAGAAGATATTCATGTGCAGGCTCAATTACTGTAAACTCATTAGCATTTGCAAACCACCGCTCACCAAATTTATCGATCATAACACACATTCATTTCATCACTGTACCCCAACAAACACAAAATGTTCCATACATATCATATATATATACATATATATATATATATATATATATATATATATATATATACTGCATATATGTATATATATACATGTATATATATATATATATATATATATAGTACTGTCAGAACTTTGTAAAAATGTGAGCGCCTTGCGTCTCCTGAGAAACAAACCCTCATCATCGCATAATGAAAAACAATGGTATTATGGAAATGAATGCATCTTTATTTATCACTGTTAGTGCATTCTCGTAGGGTACAGGCCTTTACGTTTTCTTCACGGGACCTGAGACGTCTTGCAGCAACGGTGAAAGAGCACCAGGCGAGGCTCCTGAGGTGCTTTCTTGGAGTTTCATATTTTTCCACTGTCCGCTAGGAGTCATGAATGGTGACTATCCAGCTTAGGCAGAGCTATCCTTACGTCCTTCCTTGGAGAAGCTCTTCTTTACGCATTGGTGCCCATGAGGTTTTCACTCGGGTTGAGGTCTGGGCTATTTCCTGGCCAGTCTGTCATGAATGATACCTCGCAGTCACGAAGCCAATTGGTGACCGATTTGGCCTTGAGAGCAGGTGCACCGTCCTGCTGAAACACTCGTGCACCCAAGGCTCGAAGGGAGTCTGGTAAATGATCACACAGAAGTTTCCAGGCAACATCCTGATTCACTCTGAGGTTCTTGGGAAGTACAACAAGCTTCCCCCAAACCTCTTCCCTGAGAAACAACCCCATACCATGAGTGAATCAGGATGTTTAACTGTGCTTTCTACATACCGTGGGTCAAGTAACACTACCTTTATGCGTGCTCCTCTGTTACAGGTAACACTAAACGTTGCCCTCATCAGACCACAACACTGACAACCATTGCTCCTCACCCCAGTTTAGATATTTATTATGTGCTGCAAGCCTACGAATTCCCTGGCTGCCAGAGAGAAGAGGCTTTTTCACAGGCCTGTGACTTGTGTAACCAAGCTCATGCACCCTACGAGACACTGTTCTCACTGACACCTCACCAAACACTTCTGGGTTGCTCTCCTTAACGCTTCTCCTTTTGCACTCACATGAGGATTAAAACTCCACTGCACGTTTTAAAACATTAACAGACCTTTGGGGAAGTTTTCCTAGGCCTACCAGACCTCGGTTTCTTTGTGGGAACTTCACCACTGTTTTCCTCCCGAAACCGTGCACACCAACGACGCACTGTCGACCGTGCCACACCAACTAATTCACTAATTTCCTTTGTCTGGTGGCCTGCCTCCTTTAGAGCAATGATCTGGGATATGATTTCACTCGATAGTTCACGGGTAGGTGCCATAACAAAGTTTTAAAGGCCAAAACACTGCGGGACACTCGCTGTAAAAATGGCGCAATTTGAGAGGGACACTCGGCGGGAGTTCTCTCTCTCAGGCAGCTCGTGGGTGACTGAGGCGAGGAACCAACCAGCGTACTGAAGGCTCCCAGGCTACCGTGACGTCATGCTCGGAGCTCAAACTTGTGGCTCAATTCTTACCCCCAAAAATGGGTGATTCTTTTTGGGCCATAAGTATTGCGTGCCCGGCGGACAACGCTGAATGCTTTCTATTTAGTACTGTATATATATATATATATATATATATATATATATATATACTGTATATATATA
>NC_137018.1:40661923-40836923 GCF_032717465.1 Coenobita brevimanus
TCCCTGTTCCTCTCCAACTAATTTCTCTGTTATTTCCCTAACTCTGTCAATAATTATCCTACCATATACTTTTCCTATTACACTAAGAAGACAACTGTCCCTATGATTACCATACACTTCTTTTTCCCCTTTTCCTTTGTACAAGGGAATAATTATACCTGACTTCCAATCCTCCGGGACTCTACCGTCCTCCCGGGCCAATCTGCACATCTTCCACATCCATTCTACTTTTATCTCTCCCCCTTGCTTCAGCATTTCACCACACACTCCATCAATTTCTGGGGCTTTCCCCATTTTGACTTTCTTCATTCTTTCACCACTTCCATCCCACTGATTTCTTCTTCTCCTCTAACATCCCTCGTTCTCCCAGCCACTCCCCAACCACTTATACTCGCATTACTTTCATTCTCTGTGTTCAACAATTCCTTGAAGTGTTCTCTCCATCTGCTTACTTTTTCTCCGTTCTCCACTGGTAGTCTACCACTTTTATATATCACTCCCTGACTAACTTTGCTGCCACCCTGTCTAACTCTCTTTATTTCTTTCCAGAACATTTTCTTACATTCCCTCCACTTTACTCTCAAATTCCTTCCAAATTCCTCATCCACTTTTTTCTTACTCTCTCTTACTAATCTTTTCACTCCTCTCCTCCGTCTCTCAACTACTTCCACACCCGTTTCTCCTCCACTCGTTATATGCATTCTTTTTTGTTACAGCCTGTCTTACCTCTTCATTCCACCATGCTGTTCCTTGCACCCCCTTCCATCTTCTCTCCACCCCACACACCATGTCACATGCTGCACAGATTTCTTCTGTGAATATCTTGCACACACCTTCCATGTCCCACTTTTGCTCCAATCCATATTTACCAAATTGCTCCTCTACTTCTCTCTTATATTCTGCCTTTTTCTCATCTTCTTGTAACCTTTCCACTCTCCTTGCATGTACTACATCCTCCCATCCTTCCCTTCTATTTCTCCTTTTCATTTGGACATTGACCACCACCAAGTGGTGGTTGGAAAGTCCACCCCCACACCCCCAACCTCTATGCGCTCTTGCATCCATTACACACTTTTGCATCCTTTCATCCACATATACATAATCAGTCATTGCCTTCTGTTCATTCAGTTCATCACCCACCCTTCTCAACACCCACTGTGTATACGTATGGATCATTTTGTGTCTGAAGAGGATATTGGCTATCACCAACCCCTTCCCGGCATAAATGTCCACCAAAGCATTGCCATTCTCTCCTCTCTCTGCAGGCACACCCCACTCACCAACTACTCCATCCACCTTCACATTCCGTACTTTATCATTCATATTGCCAGTCAAAAGCACTCTCTCATTCCTTTCAAACTTTTCCATGCACACTTCCACATCTGTCCAGAACTCTTCTCTCAATCTTCCGTTGGCACATACACACACACAATCGCCCACATTTGTAGTCCAACTTTCAGTGTTACCCACACAATCCTTGAGTCAACCGATCCATACTCTCATATATTCTCCATCCATCTGTTACTCACCACAGTACACATTCCTTCTTTTGCCCTCTTATTCTTACCTACTCCTGCACATTTTCCCCATCCATACTCTCATTCTCTCACACTCTTACTTCTCTATTTAGTTTCAGTTGATCCACATACATCCACTTTCGCACTGTCAGGCACCTGGACAGTCTCTCTCTTTTTTACCTCATCATTTGGACCCCTTACATTCCAAATCACCATTTGTATCATGTTCTTTGTTTAGCCCGTAGTCATCATCTTTTGGTCAGTCGTGGTTCGAGACTTCTTGTTCGTATTTTTAGTTAGTTGTTTTCCCCGTAAAACAAATAACTCAAAGTCAGATGGCCACCCCTTACGGGAGTATGGCGTCTGGCAATAGATATATAGATAGATAGTTTTCTGGTGAAGAGCACTAACCCTCCGCCAACCCACTTGTCACACAGGGAACACGTGTTGGTTGGTTTTAAGGTTACCTAGCAGCGTTGTAAATGTTTCCCTGGTTTACAGGAAATCATTTAGCTTGCCACTCAGTGTAGAGGTACCCCTTAATGCAGAGTACCACTACACTAAGTGAGTTGATGGTGAGCATCCCCTCCGCCCCACATACATACATACATATATATATATATATATATACACAGTAATCCCTTCACTATCCAATGTAATAGAGCCAAAGGCATGTCCGGAAAGTGGGCCCCTGGCTCCTGGACTGGTACTTAGGACCCTAACCCAGCGTAACTTTGAAAGCCACCTAAATAACTCCCTACCGGACATGCATAGCTCCTATTTAAACCTATTTAAGACCCTGTTCACACCAATAATGGACATAAAGCATGAAATAAATGAAAAGGAACCAAAGAATGAGGAATTAGAAGAGACTGTACCTCAACCAGGGTACTTACAGCATGTCTGTGGCTGCCTTCTCTAAGGCTTTGGCGGTGGTGAAAATGCTCTTGAACCACGTACAGTAATCCAGTGTTGTGCTGCATGTACAATAATTCTTTTGCACTGTGAGTTATAATTGTTTAACACTGCACATTGTCAATTGCACCACGCCAATTTCAACCGCCAGTTTGCACTCCGCAGTTAATCTTTTGCACTCTAAATTCTAATTTCTTAACACTGCACAACACTGTAAAATTCCCGTGTGGTCTAGTGGCGAGGTATTGCAGTTTATTCACTGTTTATTCACAGAAAACGAGCACATGCACCATCCATTGCGATAAGCGTCTACTCACTACTGAAGCTAGGCAGCAGCTGTTCATGACGGGGAAACTGAGTTGCCGGATCGCAATGGCCACATTACCACACTCCTCAATTTTCATTACCAGATTCATAAAGCTAGCATTTATTCTTCAGCAATTATATATACAAGTGGAGATAAACGTAATCACTCTCCTTATAATTAACAGCATGTTGATTATTTTCATCCTAAGTAGGCTAGCGGATTAATCAGGGACAGCAGACAATCCACCATCTCCATCCTGTTTATCCTCATACATGTGAAAAATCCATTTGGTAATGCATTATTCTGATTCATTTCCAAACGAAGTTTTCTTTTCCAAATTGGTCAACATTTGGTAATGAAAAATACCAAATGGCAACCCTGACAGGGGAGGCAGGAGGGAGGAGGAAGGAAGGGATAAAGGGGCTGTGGTGTAAACAGCTGTACGGCGCCACGCGGCAATTTCAAATTACGGGTGGGGAAAAAATTGAATTTTGGGGGGATTTTTATCTTTTCTTGGCCATTATTGGGTTCTGAAGGTCCAGGCCCACAATGTCCGGAAGGTGGGCATCCGGATGATATAGGGATTACTGTATATATATATGTATATATATATATATATATATATATATATATATATATATATATAGGTATAGATATAGATATACAGGGAGTCCACGATGAACAAAAGGGTTAGGTACCTTTAAAATCTTTCAGATATTGATTTTTCGTATACTGAAGCATCTTTCCCAATAAGAAACTTTAGAAAATGATGAAATGCGTTCCAGGAGCCCTCCAAAATCTGTCATCTAACTACTCTGTACTGTACTAGGCTGGTTGGGCTGGTTGTAAGCTCTTAAATCTACAGTAGAAATGTTAATAAAAGCTCAGTGAACTTTAAGAAGTTGTTTATTTATCAAATTACTGAGTAAAAAATAGATAACGATACTGTACAGTATATACTGTTGAGGCCTGATCTCACTCATGCCTTGGCCTTCCTCATGCCTCTTGATAATTTCGAGCTTGCGCTTCAGTGTCAGGGTTCGGTGTTGCTTCTTCTTGAGAGGCTCCACAGATGATGATGAAGGTGAAGGACGCTTGGG
The DNA here is from genome assembly GCF_032717465.1 of Coenobita brevimanus. Lineage (NCBI taxonomy): Eukaryota > Metazoa > Arthropoda > Malacostraca > Decapoda > Coenobitidae > Coenobita > Coenobita brevimanus. Next base: position 40,665,763 of record NC_137018.1, read on the forward strand.
TGGCATGATGCAAGATGCTAAAGATTTTCAGAGTACAGAAAGCACGCACTACACAGCTGGGGAGTGGGAACAGACTGGGACGAAGCAGAGGTAGTCGCTTGCCTCGCCATACACAATAGTGGCACTGGAGTCGGTCACGCGCCAAATTTGAATCATTTTCTCGTAGTGCTTTTCATACCATTGAAGCATATGCCTTTCGTGTAGGGGAATTTGTCCTATATTTTTCACCTTCGTACCTTCGAATTTTTCTATATTGGGACTTCGTTTATCGGGGATTCCCTGTATGTATATATACAGGTATGTATGGATGTGTATATATATATATATATATATATATATACATATATATTTCTATTTGCCAGACGCCTCAATCCCGTTTGGGGTGGCCACAAACAAATCGCCTCCAAGTCGCCTTGTCCCCCGCCATTTCACTCCCCTGCTCCCAACTCACACCCCCCTCTCTCATATACCTCTCCACCCCATCTCTCCATCTCATCCTCGGCCTCCCCCTCCCTCTTTCCCCCTCCACCTCACTCACATACACTCTCTTCGTCAGTCTTTCACCCTCCATCCTCTCCACATGGCCAAACCACCTCAGTGTGTATATATGTATATATATACATATATATATACATATATACATACATATATACACATATATATATACACACATATATATATACACACACACAGCTTTCATCACGCCTGGTCGAGTGGTATCAGCGCCTGACTTCTATTTAAGAGGTCCAGGGTTCGATTCCCAGTCAGGAGTGTACAAGTATATATATAATATCTTGTGGGGAAAGGAGCAGATGCTCTACTTTACTGTAGATAATTAGGCTGGAGAAAAGGTCTATATTATAATACTAATATCATTTGTAGGGTGAAATGTTTAGTCTTCTGTGAGATCAGTTGGGAGGAAATTAGATGAAATATGGGCAGCTAAGTGAGGCAGAGAGGTGATTGTCATTAACTTAGGCTTGTTTAGTCTTCTGTGAGATCAGTTGGGAGGAAATTAGATGAAATATAGGCAGCTAAGTGAGGCAGAGAGGTGATTGTCATTAACTTAGGTTTGTTTAGTCTTCTGTGAGATCAGTTGAGAGGAAATTAGATGAAATATAGGCAGCTAAGTGAGGCAGAGAGGTGATTGTCATTCACAAAGACTCTTGTAATAAAGTGTTCAGTGTTGAGAAATTTTACAACTGATAGGCATTTTTTTCTGTATATAAAGCTAAAAAAATTTAGTGAATTTTTACTTTAGTGATGCCTCTACAGTACTGTATCAGTTTGTTGCATAGATAGAGACTAAATTAGAGTATCAGTAAATAATTAATATTATCGTGTTAACCCCTAATATGTGGCATGGATTACGTGTGTTGGTGGCGTGGATCAGTTGAATTAAATAATTATCATCCATTTTGAGCAGTCTGAATACCATTAGAAACTATACAGTAAACCTTTGAGTGGGAGGTTCAATTAAGTTGATGCCACTAGCTCCCCTAGGAGCAGAGGAATGGCTGGCGACATGGATTTAACTTGCATTGTCAGCCAGGTTGATTGCAATTTTCATGAGTTTTCAACAGTCATGTCTTGGAAACAACTCTTGCCATCTTATTTGTACAGTTAGAAAGCCCAAATATGTAGCTGTTTTGTCAATTATGAGTGAAACAAGAGCAACTTAATTTTCGTTAACTACATTATGTTTGCTCTTGTTACACATTTTTTTGTATTTTATTTGTTTACTTTAACATTTACACCTAATAGTATTTATTATAGCAACATTTATACTTAAATGTATTTAGCACCAGTAGAAACACATTTAGCTTCAGTATGTCATTGAGCTAAGGCTTCTTTGTTAGTGAGAGGTGTCAGAGTGATTTAACCCATTAACTGCTCTTGGCAGTTTTTTGGAGGTGTCTGTGGTGCGCAGACACAGGGGTAAAAATGAAATTTCCTAAAGGCCAAATTTTGTCTTAGGAATTGATAGAACACATTCCAAAGTATATAGTAACGAAATATTAGCTCAATATTTACCTTGGTAAAGCCATGGATGAACATCAAAGTGTCTGATTCCCTATTTGGAATATATGGTTTTCGTTTTCTTTATCGGTTTCGGTTTTGAAGGCTCATTCTTGCTTGGGTCGACCTTGGTCACCATGGCACTATATTCGAAATTCACCTGCGCAGGCAGGGCTATATTGAGCAGTCGCACTTGGAACAGCCCAGGCTATACAGCGCAGTTAATGGGTTAAATGAAAGTAACTTTTAGTCATCTAGGTGTGAATTTACATAATTACCATTTCAAACATGTTTTCTGAGATACCTCATTTGTCTTTTTCCAGTATTAAAGTGATTATTGTTCTAAACTCTTTACTTCCTTTTCTGACTGCATAAAACATTGAAATTTGTGCTTTCTGCAGTTGATAACACCTGGCATAGGAGCCAAGGTAGTTTGCTGCCATTGAATGATGGCACCCAATGATGAGAAGTCAGTAGCTGCTATTGTTTACATAAGTTTTGGCAGTAGTCACTTGATAGGAAACCAGCTAGTCAGTTTCATACTTGAAATGAATAGGCAACCCCAAGATTTTTAAATGAAGTTTTCGATTTGAAATTCAGCGTACGAGGTAGGTGAGATAGTTTAGTTACTTCATCATCATCTAATAATCTGTTGCCCCATGAGGAACGTAGGAGCCTGGGGCTAGGCAAATTGGTCCTGACATTTAGGTTGAGAGTGATTAGCTTCACTTATCCCTGAGTGGCATTAAATGAGCCGTAAACCCCAACCACCCCTAGGATATAAACCTTCGCAGGCTCAATCCGATTGGAGTGCCTTAATTGCCGACTAAACCACTAGATGCCATAATTTGGTTATATTGTTACCACCCAGCATAGTAAATGCTTTCCTGGTGTACAGGAAACCATTTGGGTTGTCACTCAGTGTAGAGTCACCCATAGACAGAAGGTATTGGAAAATTTTAACATAGTTCATGTGCCCAGTCTTTTTCCCCCTTGATGTGATTGCAAAGTACTTTCTAAATAATTCTTTAATTTGGAAAACATGTTTTATGTGTATATATATATATATATATATACACACACACACACACACACACACACACACACAGTAAACTCAATTATCCATTGTTGCAATATCCGGCCCAACATAGTTTCTGGCACTGCTGGATCGGCTCTGTTAAAGCAACATCCAGTGAAATTATGCAGTGTCTGGTGCTGAATTGGGACGTAACCGGCAGTTCTGTACATTATCCGGCATTGAGGTGTATCAGCTGGCTCATAAATGGTAGCCAACTGGCACTTCATTACAGTACTGTATCATTATTTTATTATATTTTATGCTCATTTTTCATCTTATACTTATGGGAAAGTTTTTAGAATAGACGTTTGAGATGGATAGTAGTACAGTATGCTGCTCAGTGCCGAATATTGAGCCGAGGGGGATGCTTTGCAATATCCAGGGTTTTGCTTTAACCAGCATAGGGCTTGCTTGGCAGAATTATGCTGGATAATTGAGAGTTTACTGTATATATTTAATAGAGACATAACAAGATTATGGCGTCTGGCAATGGATAGATAGATAACTTTAGGACCAGATAATGAAGGTAATTGAGAGAGTCCTAGAAGGTGTGATATGGGAAAGAGTTGAATACTGGTAAGTTGTAGTTTGGGTTTATGCCAGGCAATGGGATTGCTGATGCCGTACTCATTGCCCAACAGCTTCAGGAAATATACAGTATATAGGAAAGGAAAGAGAGTTGTAACCCCCCGCCACTCCAAGACCTTTGACTGAATCTCTTGGGGGGTGGTGAAGTGGGCAGTGAGAAAGCTTGGGATTGAGGAGTGGCTGGTTAGAGTGGTCGTGACTTTGTATGTGAGTGTTTGCGCCCAGGTGAAAGTGAATGGAGATTAGAGTGATAAGTTTTCCGTGGATGGTGGTTTGCATCAGGGGTCAGTCTTGAGCCCCCAGTTATGTTTGGTGCTTGAAGTTCTGTCATGTGACCTTAGAAATGGACTCCCATGGGAGGTGTTGTATGCTGAAGACTTGGTGTTGACTGGAGAGAGTGAAAGGGAAGTGGAGGAAAGATTGAAGAGGTGGAGAGATGGAATGGGACACAAGGGTTTGAGAGTAAATGTGGATAAAGCAAAAGTGATGATATCTAGGGTTGGTGGCAGTACTGTCAAAGCAGAGGGAGTGTGGCCATGTGCTGTTTGACACACGGGTATGGGAAGTAACTCCATCCTGTGCAGTGTTTGTGATAAGTGGGTACACAAGAGCTGTAGTGGCACCGTATTAAAGGTAGGTTTTGAAATATAGCTGATTTATTGTGTGCAGGATGTCGGGGAGAGCATGTAGAGATTGTCAGGCATCAAAGGACTGAGCATGTGAGGAGGAGTTTTATTATTTGGGGGACGTGTTGGAGGTGGGACTGGAGCACTAGTTATGTGGCTAGGGTAAGGAGTGGTTGGAGGGAATTTAGGGGCTGTTACCTCTCCTAATATTGAGAGGGCTCTCCCTCTATGCTAAGGGATGTTTGTGTGCAGCATGTGTTTGGAGTGTAATACCGTATGGTACTGAGACCTGGGCAGTAAGGAAGAGGATATTCGTAGGCTCAGACTTACAGAAATGATAATGATGGATGTTAAGTGCATCCTTGATTGTGAGGCCTGGGGGGGATTAGAATAGCAATTGAAGAGTTGAGAGGAAGGATGGGACTTGAATGTATTGGTAGTGTGATGAGGAGGGTTAGATTGAAATGGTTTAGGCATGTTGAGAGAGTGGAGGATGACGATTAGGTGCAGAAGGTGAAAAATGTGAATGTCGGTGGTAGGGTTGATAGTGGCACCAAAAAAAGACTTTATGTGGCCACAGAGTGTGGCCCTGGGGATAAGGGACTGAATAGGGAGGCTTCCAGAGATATGCAGCATGACCAAGGCTGACACATACAAGCATGTTGGAGCCTTTATAAATAACACAATATAATACTAAAAGGGGCATTACTAGATGTCTTGGTTGTTATCATTGATGTTCTGGTAGTGTAAACTTGTCTTTTAAAGTTCATCACTCATTTCTTTGCCACGTACAGTGGTTTAGTTCCACTTTTCGTCTTTGTGATATCTTCTTCCTTATTTCATCTTGAAGCATTGTGTTATACAGCTACAAGGAGTGCTCAATTTGTCACGATTCTTTACAATTGTTTTCTTAGCAAGTCCTCGGTAGATCATGTGCTATCTGGTTTTTGTGATCTGATCAGCTGTAAATTAGAGAATACAGTAATTGACTCTTCCTGTACTATCAGTAAAACATCTGCCAGTTCTCCCCTGATCAGTTGAATGAAAATGCTGTTAAATATTAGAACACATCCCCAGTACAGTGTATTAGAAATACAAAGTGTTTTTGACAGTATGTAGCTTATCATAGTGGAAGAGTGTAAGAAATGTTCCTTTTTCTAAACTAATGACACTAATGGTTTCATTTTTGTATAAAGATTGGCCTGTCTGGCCAGGTAGTGATTTCCGTGTGATTATTATCAGAGTAATGTCTAACAGTTATAATAATATATTGATTTAGAGTATTATTAATATGCAGTGGACCCTTGCTATAACGGACCTGGAAAGACCAAAATTGGATTTAACGGACACTATGAACAGTGTACGTTAAATGGGGCGCAATGGGTCATAGTACATTTTTCCTATCCTTTTTATTCCAGCCTGGCCATAAATTGCCCTCTTCCCATCATGATTGTTGAGTTGTAATAAGACTATAGTAATACTGTACTAGTCATGAAAAACTGCTGACAAGGATGTGAAATAAGTTGCAAAAGGGCAAAATTGTCGTGTAGAATGGGTATAATTTTCATGGTTAGTACTCTGGTATGTTATTGTACACAGCTACATTCATACAGGTTTGAAGTTGCACCATTGGATATAATGGAGTATTGGCTTTATCAGATTAAGCATTCACCCAATTAGTCTCTGATATATGAAAATTATGTGCTCTGAAAATATTTGAACCAAAATCACTGAGGATGAAATAACCAAAAGCAGTTGATACATGAGTTGCATTAATGTTCTGGGAGAGAGTTTTATGTAATACGATTTGTATTTCTGTGTTAAGAGTAAATTGTTTTGTTAGCACCGTCACTGGAAGGTGGAGCGTTAATTTGGTATGTAGACATCATTAACCTCTTCATTAAGTTCAGACATGTCAACAAGTGGTGGCGATGGGGAGTCTTTGAAACAGTATTCATAAGAGCCATGTTGTAGAGGCAGGCACAATTTACTTGGTGAAAACACTGGCTTTGTTCCAGTTTCAACCATTAGATTGTATATTATAAATTGATACCATGTTTTTAAAACATACCTGTGTGATTGAATTTATGAAAAATTATTGTCAGATGGTGGATTATGAGAGAAAAGGGAACATGAACATTTAATGAAACAGAATATTAATTGCATGATAGATTGGATAATGAGATTTACTGTAAGGTGCTTTAGTTTTGTAAGGAAGAGTTTATAGTAGAACATCCCTTGATGGTATGATATTCTTTACAGAAAACTGGTGATTTTCATAGACAAATATGGATATAATAGTTTAAGTGTGATTTGCTTATGAAAGTTCAGTATTTTCAGGTGTGGATGTAATATGAAGTGAAGTTAAAGTTGTTTCTAACTGTGATTTTCTTGGTATAGTACTTTCTGTTAAGTGTGAATGTAATAGTGAGTGACATAGTGATTTGATTCATGGTAAAATATGATAAAGATTGTCTGCAATAGTGAGTTGAAGTGAACTGTCTCTGAACACTGAGTTAAGTTGCTGCTCCAGTGGAAGAAGGGTTGAGGTTTTGTGGCCTGTAAGGAATTAAATTATTTGGTCAGTGTTTATCCACTGCTGATTACTACAATGCATGTGGTTAAAGTGCTGCCTTGGTAAAAATTTCATATTTTCTTAGGGCATTGGAAGTTTTGAAAAAGAAGTGTATTCACTGCATTTGATGTTCATGGACAATTCTTTGAATATATTCTTTGTTAAGGGAAGGCTTACACACACACACACACACACACACACACACACATATATATATATATATATATATATATATATATATATTGTATAGTATAGTATAGAATAATACCACAGCTAATTCTGTGAAGTAGAGCAGTAATTAACCAGTACAGTAGTCATTTAAACTAGTGATTTAACCCCCTGGGCACTTCAGGCGACTGTGGTCGCTCTACAAATTATTCTTCATGACGTGTTAGGCAACTACAGTCCACAGCTGAAAAAAAAACACATTTCCATCCACACACCTGTTACTTTTGTACATATATGGTAAGTTTTGAATTCTTTTATGTGACAACAAACAGTATACATGTCTAGTGTTTATGTACAAGTGAAAAGCCTTTTTTGAAGTTGAAAGTTGCAGAATTAGAGAGTATAAAAAATTAGTTATCATCACATTTTTTTCTCTATGACAATTTTCATGTACAAATACGGTAAGTTTTGATTTATATAACAACAAACAGTGTACATATGAGATGTCTAGCGGCAGAGTGACGTATTCACCAGGGGGTTACTTTCGAGTAATTGAAGCTTAAATTTGACGAATGTGTACATAAAAGGTATAAAGAAAAAACTAACGTTGTTTTATATCAATGTAATGCTCTGAAAAAATGCAATTTAGTGAATCCATTGTTTAAAAAAAGTAACAAAAAAAGACAAAACCAAACACACAAATGCACACACCCCCATTGGGAGTCATACACAAAATATTAACATGGGTTATAATTATGTGATCCAAATACAGGTAAAGGTAAACATAAAAATTAATAAATTGTGAAAGTTTTATATTAACCCTTTAACCGCGGGTGTCATTCCAGAATGACGTTGCAAAAACTGGACCAAACCGCGGGTGTCATTCTCGAATGTTTGTGAATATTTTGAATACCCCGCGTTTTTTCCGTGCGCCAATTGTTTCAAGGGAGAGTAGCTATTAAGTTCTTTCACTCCAGCCGACCCCCACCTCCCTCTTCCCTCCCCTGGGGCCCCACCTCCCACCCCCTGGGCCCCCCACCCCACCCCTGACCAAGCGCGCATCAGTATCTCCAGCTGTGTGAGTGACAACACATGTTGATGTGGCAGTGAAGTGCAGGCAATTACAGTGCCTTTTACCTGTCTCAGTGAACACAGAGTGGGTGTTTATCGTATGTGCAGTGTTCATATATGTTTATAGTATTATTATCAGAATGTGATTGGCATTTGGTAATGGTGTGTGAGCGAAAAATAGTGATTACAACACCGCTGATGTGGCAGTGAAGTGCAGGCAATTACAGTGCCTTTTACCTGCCTCAGTGAACACAGAGTGGGTGTTTATCGTATGTGCAGTGTTCATATATGTTTATAGTATTATTATCAGAATGAGGTTGGCATTTGGTAATGGTGTGTGAGCGAAAAATAGTGATTACAACACCGCTGATGTGGCAGTGAAATGCAGGTAATTACAGTGCCTTTTACCTGCCTCAGTGAACACAGAGTGGGTGTTTATCGTATGTGCAGTGTTCATATATGTTTATAGTATTATTATCAGAATGAGGTTGGCATTTGGTAATGGTGTATGAGCGAAGGTAATGATGTGTGAGCGAAAAATAGTGATTTTACACCCCTCACTTCTAACGGCACTGCCCGTCCTGTGAAAGTCAACGAAGTCATGAAACCTACATCAATGGAAAGCTGAAGGTTAGTACTTTCTAATGGTACCTTATTTTTTTCTCTAGCTTTATTCTGTGCAGAGTTATTAAGGTTAAAAGGTTTGTTTACATTTGGCTGAAACCCCCGCGGGAGAGGACAGTCAGACCAAAACAATACCCGTGGTTAAAGGGTTAATAATGCAATTTCTTGATTTTTTATTAAGTTTTATATTGCAAATTTTTAATTAAAAGCACTCAAAATGGGCAGAGGATAGTGCAGCCCATCAACCATGTGCGAGGTTTAGGGGGACACCGTTGGGGGACTGGCTGAGGCTGGGAACTAGTACTGAGACGCGGCCTCCCAGTGGCTAGCCACTCGTGGCCCGTATGTCCTTCTCCCATGTAGGAGCAGACTTCCTCTATGGGTTTTCAAGGCCTAAAACACGCGATGCTTGCCCATCTGCCAGCCAGCCAGAAGGGTTATATTTGTATGTAGCTTTATACAGGGAGGATCTTGAAGGCTCCACCTACATTTTGGCGGGAATAACTCACCATCGGCCATTTTGGCACATGCGTCACTCTGCCGCTAGACATCTCATATGTCTAGTGTATATATACAAGTGATAAACCTTGTTTGAAGTAAATAATCTCATCCTCATTGCAAAATTAGACATTAGCAAAAATTGATTGCAGTATTAACATATTTTCTCAGAAAATCACAATTTTCTTGAAAAGTTCATTTTTTACCATTATCACAGTAAAAATGGAAACTTCATGGTCATTTCCCAGTAGAAAAGGAGCAACAAAGTTATAATTAGCACTTTCATTTTTTAAATGACTTTGGCCACATCCAGAGGAATGACTGAGAAATGACAGGTCACGACCAAAAGGTTAAGTCCTGCAACCTGAGTTCCTCTGCTATTGCCTGATGATTTTCTCCGGCTTAGGAGAAGCCTCTTTGAGCTAGAAGGGGTTAGAATTTTCATGAACCCATACAACCCATGGACTTTCAGTCTGTCTATATACTGTACCTAGGCTGCTTCCCCTAAGGAAAGGGAGGTAGCCAAGACAGGACAACATACTCCCAGTGTACCCATCCACTCAAACACATTTATTCGTATCTTAGCCTCAAGGGGAGAAGGGACAGATCCTCACTGCAGGAGGGTCAACTGCACAGTGCAATCAGTGACATTTGCAGCAGGGCCCAACAGCAGAGCTGGTTTACCCCTGCCACATCATAATGGACCCATCCCTTTACCCGCACTTGACCTGATCAGCTGATCAGACCAAATGCGTGAGAATATCCCCTCAGGGCTGTGTCATCATTTATTCATTCACAATTTCTCTCCAGTCATTTCTCTCACATGCAGCCACTCTTCCTTGCTCAACAGACATTCCTCTCGCATCCAACGCTCTTCACACCGTCCATCCATCCTATTCGTGGTCTTCCTTTCAGCTATCACCTCTCACATCAGATCCAGTTATCTTTTTCACCAATCACTTTCGGTCTAAACTGAATGAAATCTTGTCACTAGCCAGACTGACATGTAAGAGATATCCCTGGTCTGAAGGGGTTGTGGAAATGGTTTTTAACTCTTCAGCTTAGGGATGTCTTTGTAAGTTGATTGAAAGTGGCTGAATTTGAGAGGGGGGGGGGAGTCCCTAGTCAACTGCTTCAGCCCACAGATGTTTCATCATTGGATTCTACTTGCCGTCAAACCTTTTTTCAGTTTAAGAGAGGCTCCTGGGACAGGAAGAATTGAAATTACAGAAGAATCTCCTAAATTGCGCTCTTATGAGACTGAGCACACGCAGCGATTTGAGAATTCCATGAGTTAGAAATAACTAATCTTATGGGGAAAATTACTTCTGAATGTATCATTTTGGAAAAGTTACTCCCCATACCCACAAACCTACATCAAACTGGTCACCAGCAAGCACTGACAGCCAGGAAAAATATTTGTAAAGCATATCTAATGGAAATGAACAATATTGTAAGATTCTTTCCTGACTCTGACTGATGACATTGCTTGAAAGGCAGGGGAGGGGGGAGGGGTTCCAAGGCTGGAGGCGAACTACGGCCTCTCATCACAAGGGGAATGTGCTGCCGCCGCCTCTGTGTCACTTCCTCCTCCTCAGCCTCCCTCAGGAAACCCTGAAAGTCCAGTGTGTAGGTAATGGAAGCGGTGTTTTAGCCGCCCTCAGCTTCCTCTGTGTTGTTGTAAGTCATCGATTCTTTGAGTTTAATTCCTTTGCAAACGGGTGTGGCCTTTCCATATTTTCTTTTGAAATGAGTCTTCCACAGGTTATTATTCATGGATTATCACAGCTCCTGGCCATTTTTATAAACATACATCTGAAAGCTATAAATGAGGATTTAGAATGTGTGATACTCTGTTGCATCCAGTCACAGCGGTGGTTTGTTATCAATACAGCCAGTTGGAGAGATCTTTTATTAACACTGCTGATGGTGACCTCCCACTTCCTTGAACACCCCCAAATATTTTTTCCCACTCACATCTTGCTGTCACAGTTTAACAGCTAACCATCTGTGTTATATATATGCCAAAAATTTCTAAACTTGAGATCGTGATTTTGTTATCAGACAGCAAGACACCAGGTTTCGCGCCTAATGGGGACCATGGAAAATGCCCCCAAAGTTGATTCCACCAAAGTTGAGGCATTGACTTTATAGGAAATAAGCTAATAGGGACTGGACCTGTAAGAAAACTCATCCGTCTAGTGTATTTCCTACTTTAAATACATCGTAAAGTTATCTGAAATGTTGCTATTAACACATTAAATCATCAAGTAACATTAAATAAACAATAAAACATCAAAACATCATAAAATACACTTAAACACAGTATATATTTGCAATCTCTTACACGTGTAATACACACACACACACACTCCATTTAAACATAATACTCACCAGGCAGACCAGGGTGAAGGACTTAATGGACTTGATGCTAGCAGGTATCTGAGGCTTTGGGTAGGGCTAGTGGGCACCACCACTGCCTGACACTGTCATCATCACCACCACTCCCCTCTTGTTGCGCCCTGTGATGCAGCACATTCACTGTTATGCTTCTCCTCAGACGCTTGCTTTTCTTGCTCTTACACCATTTCCACTGTCACCCAATTCACCTCTGGCTCCACTAGAAGCACAAGATGACATATTTCCTTCAGTTACCATCAAGGATGCAAGAGTGTAACACTCAATTTGTGGACACACTGAACACTTGTGGGAAACAGGCCTAAACTGAACGTTGGCGCTGGCATCATCATGGCAAGAATCTGAAACTTATGCTGCTAGAGGGTGCAAAAGTGCATTTTTTAGTTCCAAATGTGCAATCATGGAACTATTTGATGGTTGCTGTCAAAATGCGATTTAGCCAATCTGGATGTTGCAAAACCTGTTGCAGTACTGGTGGACCTGCCAAGCCTGTCCAGTGAAGAATTACTCTATGATTCATTCTTTACCAGACGGGTGTGATCCTTGCCTATTTTGTATTGAAAATAGTCTTCATGGGTTACTTTTTATTATTCCAGGATTACCACAGCTACTTGGCATTTTTTATAAACATACCCCTGAAAACTATGCAAGGGATTTAGGATGCGTGATACACTGACACATTCAGTTGGAGCAAAGGTTGGTAAACAACGTGGCCAGTTGGAGAGATCATCCTTGTTTATTCCGTAATGGTGGGCAACTTCGGCCTTCTTCTCACCACCATCAGTCCTCCTTATTACATCAAACTTTTGGGTGTAAGTTAATGTTGGCTTCTGCTTCCCCTTCCTTAGAGAAGTTGTAGGCTTAGGAGGGTTACCATCGGTCATGGTAACAATGGGCAGGCCGAGGAAGCACGGGGGTGGGGGGTGGGGTGGGGGAGGGATCCTCGTACACCACACCAGAACCACACACTGCCAACAGAGAGGAGATAGTGCACTGAGCCAGGTGGTCACTGTGGCTCACATGCATATGCCCTTCACAGTTGGTGTGGGAGGCAAGTGCAGGAATTGGCTTAGAGTAAGTGCTATGCCTGAATATGATTGGTTTAGTAATTATCAGATGGTTAGACGCGGACTTGAGGTAATGGTGGTGCTTATTACACAAGGCATCAGAAAGCCTTCGCTTTCGAGACTGCATCTGCAAATTTCATGTAATTCCCGATGTCACTAACCAAGGGAAAACTGCCACTCTTCACCTTATTATTTAATTTTCGACATCAAAGTTGGTCTACTAAACTTCTTTCATTTTATGTGCCTTCTGTGTCACTAAAAGGAAGGGAGAAATTATAACAACATTATTTTAGTCACTGCTGCAAGGAAGAGAGGCTGTTTTATAGTAAAAGAAAATAAAGAAATAGTGGGCTGAGTCTACCATCTCGGTTTGGGGTCGGTTATTACTCTTTCCTTCCTTAAATATTGATAAGCTTTATTTTACATCCATTTTATGTATTTGTCAATCAGAACAAAAGTAAACAGTGTTATGAGAATCAAGTAACGATTCTTCATTAAGAAATATTAGCACGACATCGCTGAAGATCGTACGTTAGGATTGTAAACAATAACAAACTCACCTGTCTACTGCCCCGCTGGACCTGCTGTACATAGATCATGGAAAACTGTTTCAGAGAAAAATGGACAGTGCCTAGAGTCTACCATCTCGGTTTGGGGTCGGTTATTACTCTTTCCTTTGATAAGCTTTATTTTACATCCATTTCATGTATTTGTCAATCAAAACAAAAGTAAACAGTGTTATGAGAAACAAGTAATGATTCTTCATTAAGAAATATTAGTACGACACGGCTGAAGATCGTACGTTAGGATTGTAAACAATAACAAACTCACGTGTCTACTGCCCCGCTGGACCTGCTGTACATAGATCATGGAAAACTGTTTCAGAGAAAGATGGACAGTGCCTAGAGTCTACCATCTCGGTTTGGGGTCGGTTACGATTCTTTCCTTCCTTAAATATCGATAAACTTTATTTTACATCCATTTCATGTATTTGTCAATCAAAACAAAAGTAAACAGTGTTATGAGAAACAAGTAACGATTCTTCATTAAGAAATATTGTCACGACACGGCTGAAGATCGTACGTTAGGATTGTTAACAATAACAAACTCACGTGTGTCTACTGCCCCTCTGGACCTGCTGCACATTGATCATGGGAAACTGTTTCAGAGAAAAATGGACAGTGCCTAGACTGAAGTATTTCCTGAAGTCTAGAAGAATACCCTGTTTAGGGTACACCACTGGCGTGTTGTTTTGACTTTTTGTACGGTATTTTGGAGCCATTGGCATCGTCGGATTTCGGCCGGCGGTCTCGTCTGTGCACAATTTCAGCTTTAAACATTGTACAATTTTCATTTGAAAAACTTTGTAGATTTTCTTCAGCATTTTGGAGATGAAGCATTGTTCTTTTAGAAAGCTAAATTATGTGGGTTTCAAACAAAAGGTGCAGCTAGAGACTTGTAAATTCTGTATGTGATGAATGCTGTCACACCCTGTGTGCTTTCATGGCGTCTATAGTAACTTTTTCCTGCATTTACCGCATTAAAGCATATCTAGGAAATTAGTATAACTATCTATCTATCTATCTTGCCAGACGCCATAATCCCATAAAGGGTGACTGTTTGACTTTGAGTTATTTGTTTTACGGGGAGGGGCACTAACCCTTCACCAACCCACTTGTTGACACATATAACCACTAAAGAATAATATCATAAAGAACTTATGTACGGTACATCATTAAATATCAGAGGAGAGATTTTTAAAGATATAGAATTTCTGTGGTCACTGCATGAGTAGCCCAACTTCCATATTGAACTAGCTGGCAATCAGTGGCAACTCTTGAGTTAGTGATGGTGGGAATTTCCTCAATTTACTGATGTTGCAAACTGTTGCATGGTCTTACTGCATATTATGAGTCTGCTGTTTAGGATCTCGCGATTTAGATGCTACTGTACTTTATATTTTCTAGCAAACTTAGCAGTGATGTTGATACTGGTCATTTTCGTGTTGTTTGCTAGGTGAATCTGATGTCTGGTACCAAAAGCTATCAGCTTTGGTAATCTATATCACCATTGTTGACATGTATGATTCAGGATTGTGCTAGGAACTTCTCTGATAGTAAAAAATAAAATTTTACACTGGAATGCCATATACTTAAAAATGGCTGGATTTGCTTAAAATTTGGTTGCTTATTGGACTTAATACAGTACAGTACTGTATTTTTTATTCTGTTTTAAGTATATGGCTAGTTGGATGTTTATATGTTCTTGCTGTGACCCCTGGCTCATTGAAATGTAAACCTGGTAGGCTGCAGGATGATGGTACCACTTGTCCTGCAGTTCACCCATCCTTCTATCAGGGGATAGGGAAGGAATTAGGGACTTTTGACTAACTGGACATGTAGTAATGCCACTGTTAGAAGGCATCCCTCACTGTCATCACTGGTTATGTATTCACATTATAAATTTATGTCTACTGTACTTATTAAGTACAACAATAATTTTTTTCTCTCTCTCTCTCTTCTCTTCTCTTCTCTTCTCTCTCTCTCTCCTCTTCTCTTCTCTTCTCTTCTCATCTCTTCTCTCTCTCTTCTCTTCTCTTCTCTTCTCTCTCTCTCTCTCTCTCTCTCTCTCTTTCTTTCTCTCTCTCTCTCTTTCTCTCTCTTTCTCTCTCTCTCTCTCGGGAAATAAATACAGTACTGATATGGTTGAAGAGGTTAGAAACACTCTTCTCAATGCAGTTTTGCTTCTCCAATGCCAGACTTTTTTTTTTTTTAAGTACTGATTGACTGGAAAAGCTGTTCATTTGCCAATAATGGTGCTTCTAGAAATATAATGTGAACGGACTGAAATGCTTGTTCACTCCGCCCACTTAATTATACATTTTCAGGTGTACAAGTATTTTTTCCCCCACCCTCCCCCCTCGCCCCCTTTTTCATGGCTCCAAACTGTTGTTAACTGTGAAAGAACCATTTTTAGTGATAGGGTGGGAAAGTCACCATTAATCTTTTTGCAGCTTGATTCCTCTTCCTTATCAGAATAAAATCGTTTTAAGTTAGCGGTGAGTAAATAATACAAATACAACACCAGTTTGAAGAAGTCGAAAATTCACCTCTCCCCACCTCACTTTTTTTTATTTGACAATTTCTATAGCTGCACATTACACTCAATCCTCGTAAATCGCGGCAATTTGGGTCTGGACCACTACCGTGATTTATGAATTACATGATTTATGAATAATAACTCTTATGTGAAAAATTAATATGGGTCTGGACTTTGGCCAACCCGCCCCCACAGCACCCTAACTACACCTATCTAGGCACCATCAAACAGAAACATACAAATTTAGGAATATTCAGTGCATGTATTAAATAAAAATAAGCCATGTTAAAAGATCTCACCTTAATCCTATGACGAATTTGCTTAAGTGAATGGAGTGGGGTGGTGTTGGGAAGAACTTAGAGCCTCTCAGCACTTTCCCATCCTCTTTTTAGCTGGCTACTTTGATGGTAGTAGGCAAAGTGTCCTGTCTCATGGGAAGGCTATGGGAAATGCCCCACAGCCAAAGTTGTGGTCTGTAACTTAACATGGTCAGTTATCAAAACATCATGCAGACAAACTCTCAGTGTTTTAATGATAGTTTCCATACCATGTGGTGATAATGGAATATGCCTGACCTTTCTTTATTTCTGGCTAGACTGTACAATGCAGCATGCGTGCCGATTATATCTCAAAACTTCAGATGTTCCACACCTGATGGTCAAAAGTTAAGAGGTTTGCTTAAACCAGTGGTTCTTAACCTTTTTTCTTGGCGACCCAAAATCCATAAGATGGTCTAGATGGTGACCCAAACCCTCATAAACTTACTTTGCACCAGAACTGAAACAAACATATTTGTCATCATGTGACTAAAACCAAAGTAATATTTCAATATTTTATTGATGTCATAATAAATAAATTTCATTTTTATTATATGTACTTCCTAAGAACTAAAATATCAACACATTTTGGCAGGAAAAAAATAAATCGAAGATCAGAAAATCACAATAATTCATTCATGTTCATGATACACCTATTTACTCTGACCATTAAGGAGAGAGTCACTATTTTGGATGTTGTGTGAGACATAAAGTACTATAATCAGTGAGATCTCTGGCACTGAAAAGTTTCAATCAGCTTCTCAAACCGGGGTGATTTCGATGACAGACTGCATCTTAGGTCATGCTCTGGTTGTAGACGGTTTCTGTATTTTGTGAGTCCAGAAAATCCTGTCTCACACAGATGAGTTGTAGCAAAGGGAAGGAGTGCTTTCAGGGCTTCACCTCCAAGAATTTTCTTTTCTTTGTCAACTCTGATCCAGAATGAGCTCAGTGATTGGTTTTGTTTCCTGAAATCATAATGAAGTGTTTCATCATTTTGAACTTTGATGAGCTGCTCCTGGAGGTAGCTGATGTTCAAAATCTCGTCAGGTAAGTCTTCAGCTTCAGTGCAGAAGGGATTTCTTACCCAGGCATATTTCATCACATTCTCAGGAATGTAGTGAAAAATTCTTCGATTAGTCTGGAGATATGTTCCACAATGATGCTTTGGACCTGGGTGAGAGAAAATTTTTCGTCTTCCAGAAATTCACTCAAAGATGGAACGACACAGCCTTCCCAGTCTCAGTTTTACTCTTCCACAGTGCCAGTTTCCCTTTGAATGCAGTTACCTTCTCTGACAGCCCAACTAATGTCTAATCGTGACCTTGCATTGAAGTGTTCAAGGCGTTAATCTCAGCAAAGATATCTGCAAGATAAGCCATTTGCATCACCTACTTTGAATCAGAGAATCTTTGGGGCCAGTGAATGATTCTTTTTTGCTAGAAATATCTCAGTCTCGTTCCGCATTTCAGGCAACCGTTGGAGCACCCTTCCTCGTGACAGCCACCTAACCTCAGAGTGGTACAACACGTGTACATGTTCTGAACCAAAATCAAAACACATCCGACTGATGATCCTGGAGGGTACAGCCCTAGATTAATGAAACTGACTACCTGGATGACTTCCTGCATCACTTTCTGTAACTCAGGTGACAACCCCTGAGAAGCAAGATTCTCACGGTGAAGGAGACAGTGAACAATCAGCACGAATGGATTTTCTTCTTTAACTCTAGCAGTGAAGCCATGACGTACTCTCAGCATTGCTGGTGCACAATCACAACAGACATAAAACACTGATTCCACTGAAGCCTTTCTTCCTTGAAGAATGAGTCCACAGTACTGAAAATATCTTCTCTGGTTGTGGTTGTGTGTAATGGCCTACAGAACAGAAATTCCTCTTCCATGTCTTCTGGACCTCGGTACCGTGTGTAAGCCATGAGCTGGGCATCATTACTCCGAAATGAAAACGGTTAAGTTTTAAAATATAAAATGTACAGTACCGGTACGCTACTCCCAGTTGTGTGCATGGTAATAATCTTTTTTTAAGCCAAATGCAATCACCTACTGTAGGAGAGAGAGAGAGAGAAAGTAAAGTGTGAAATATCGACAAGTACGGTAATATGTTAAAAAGTAATAGTATACAACATTAATAATATCAGTAATATATTTGTCTCTTGGCGACCCACTCCAAATGGCTTGGCGACCCAAATTTGGGTCGCGACCCATAGGTTAAGAACCGCTGGCTTAAACCATTGAACTTTGATTTGTAATAATATGGCCCCCTATCCTGCCAAACTTACTGTTGCACTTTAGTCCTGATAATGGAAATTAATCTTTTATTCAAAGTACAGTATCAGAAACAGTACTTCCATTTTGGTACTTGTACACCTGACTCCCCACTCTGTGCAGGTGCAGTGAGTGAGTGACAGCATGGCATAGGGATAGATAGGGAAGTGTGAGTAGACTTTGAAGAGTTTTTTCTTGAACGATTTCCATTGCTGTGTCACATGTTTTAACCCGCCGCATCCCGTTGACGTATATATACGTCCACACGTTTTGTCACTGTCAGTCCCATTGACGTACGGTATATAAACACACATCAATTGCAAGGTCCCTAATTTGCAGAGTTTTCAATTTTCGCTCTTGATTTTTGGTACGTATACATGGGACACCTTCCTCTACAAGATGCCAGGCAGGGACAATGTCTTACCCGGCATTAACCCCCCCCCCCATACGCCATTGTCTTGGCAATTCACCTGTTACCAGTGACCTGGCCAGTAAAGACATGTCGTGCCACGGTACAAAATTAAGGGCCAGAGTGATTCCCCAATCGATGACAATGTGGAGGACAAAGTGTACATAGGATTAGAGGCAGAAACAGTCAGAAATGACGATCAGGTAATGTCGCCAAAAAAGGTCAGGTATGTTGATGTGTTTGGTGAGTGAAACAGTGCTTATATTGCCAATAATACTGTGTGAAAACCAATTTACCCTCGTACTACATATAAATTCGTACCAAATGAATAAATAAATACCATTTGCGAGTGGTGTGGAATAGTTATCCGCCCATAGAACTCATTTTCTTTGGAGCCAGCCTGATAGAAAACAGAGTAAGGTAAGGGGATACTGCTACCTGTATCGAGTATTTTAAACCTCGGGTGAGCAATTTCTCTATGAATTTTTGATGTTTCTCACCAAAAGCGGAGGTTTGAGCCAAAAATGTTTTTTTTTCCAAAATTGGTTCTTCCTTAGCCTTTATCATTCTTTCTCTATGCCTGTCCTCCTCTCTTCCTATTTCTCCCATCTTTCCTGTCACTTCTTATTGCTTTTTTTTCCGTTACAGGTGGCTTTACATTGAGTGACAAGCCAAATGGTTTCCTGTAAGCCAAGAAACCATTTACAATGCTGGGTGGTAACCATATAACCAAACCATACGTGCTCCCTACGTGTCAACAAGTGGGTTGGTGAAGGGTTAGTGCCCCTCCCTGTAAAACAAATAACTCAGAGTCAAATGGCCACCCCTTACGGGATTATGGCGTCCGGCAATAGATAGATAGGTTGGGATTGGGGGGAGTCAGTGGTTGAAAATCGGTTGAGACGGGGTGGATTAAGCACTTTGCAAATATTATTTGATACAGAACATCTAATAATAGTGTTGATGAATCAAGCATTCAGTAGGTGGTGTTGATGAGTGGATCACTTGGTCAGCTGTACAAAGTACATCTTCATACTACAGTGCCATGAATCATTCAGATGTAAGAAGTATTCACACCTACTGGAGAGGATCCAGGTCAGGCCAGAACTGTTATATCTTCCCAATGAACAATATTGGCATTATTATGTTGGGATGTACGATAGGTACCATATTTTGCAGCATATAAGATGCATCTTTTTGCCTCAAAATTACCTTGAAATATCCCCATGCATCGTGGTGGCCAGACTAGACAGGTTAGCTTGGCTCCACTTGGAAGAAATTCTTATACAGATGATCATCTCACTGCTTGGCAATCACGTGTATTTACTGGATTATAAAGACTTGATTTATTGCTGTAAAATTACATGCACTTGTGTATATACTCAACAGATTTTAGAAACATCCAAGTTCAAGGACATAAAACACTAGCAGTTTGTTTACAGTATAACTGGCCATGTGAGTGTAGGGGTTCAGTGGTTTAGCAGTTTAGCACCTAGTGTTTACCTTACTCTGGCAAGCTAACATGATCACAGGTGAACTACCAGCTAACCTTTTTGGCAGTCATGATCACTTCACCTGCCATTCACTCACTAACTAGCAAGGCAGTCATATTGGAGAGATGTTGGCTTGCAAGACTGCCTAGTCATTTTAACGGATGTCTGTGGTTTAGCGTTTAGCATCTAGCGTTCCCCTTACTCCAGCAAGGTAACATGATCACTGGTGAACTGCCTGCTAACCATCTGAAAGACAATCATGATCATTACACTTGCCATCCACTCACTAACTAGCAAGGCAGTCATATTGGAAAGACGTTGGTTAGCGAGACTGCTGAGTCATTATAACAAACTTCCGTGGTTTAGCAGTTTAGCCGTTTAGCACCTAGCGTTCACCCTACTCTTGCAAGGTAACATGATCACTTGTGATCTGCCTGCCAACCTTCTGAAAGGCAGTCATGATCACTTGTGATCTGCCATCCACTCACTAACTAGCAAAGCAATCATTGGAGAGAAGTTGGCTAGCGAGACTGCTGAGTCACTATAACAAATCTGTCTCATGTGGATTTTCAGCTCTTGTTAGGCTGGCTTCTCTTACTGATATTTTGTTTAATTTGAGACAAGAGTATCTAGAAGGAAGCAGTCTTATATTATGGGTATTAAAGAACAGGAAAAACAGTTGCAGCATTAAACAATACTCCCAGAAATTACAGCTACCCTGTATTTTTCAGCCGTTACTAGAGTGCTTTAACAATGTCTCAGCCACTCAGGGCTCAGCCAGTTGGACAACTGTTTTGACAGTAGGCTTAAATTTTCTGAGCAACATAATACAGTATCTGAAATTAGCAGTGCTTGATAAGCATTCATAGCAGACTAGCAGCCTCTGCCATTTCACAGCAGACAAAGCAATCAGGATGAGTGATCCTGTTCATCCTCTGCCTCACTACTGCCCTAGCAAAGCTATCAGGGTCAGCAATGGTGAATGCATGAATGCTACTCAGTGCATGTGTGTGTGGGTATGAGTGTGGTGTAGGTGTGGTTAAGGAGGGAGGAGTGGGAGAAGTCCAGGTTGGGACATAATAAACCACTCATCATTATCCCGTGAACCCAGTACTGTAAGGTATTTTATAGGGAAAATTAATCTTGTTTGCCAGATGGTTTTATTCACTTTAGGAAACATACTGAAAGGGTTCATGTGGATTGAATCAAATACCCCAAATTTGAATCGTTTCACATATGCAGTAAAAACATTTGCATTAGCAATACAGTAATAAGAGAATAATTGCAGTTGGTCGGTTAGCCCATGCTTGGCAGCTTCTTTGACTAACTTGTTAGAATATGACAGGTTAAGAAGAGGAAGGCTGTCCCTTGCTCACCTAACCTTTCGGCTGAAACTGGCAGAATATGTTTGAGGGAATGATGCAGAATTTTGATATGATGTTGTGATGTTTGAGAATGGTGCTGCACTTTTCTCAAGCTGTCGTGTACCATGCAGTGGTAGGTCCCTAAAATATGCTGAGCGTGTGTTCAGTGCAGTGTGTGTGTGTGCACGCGCATGCGTGCATGCATGCACTGTAGCAGCTTGGAGGTAGCAGTGTTTCTCAGGTGTAACAGAGGATGTTTCACTATACTGTACTCAGGGTTGGAGGAAATAGCTGATTTTTTTTAAGGGGGAAAAAATTTAAACTGGATTTTCATGATGTAAATCAGTATTTTCACTTTTATGAAGACATTTTCTTGTACAGTAATAAACTTTTGCCAGTGTTAAGTGAAACCATATTTTGGTATTAATTTTGGGAATTCAGTCAAAGGTTACCATACTGTCTCTTTTTTTCCTCCCACTTTATTTTTGACAGTCGACAGTGTGGTAACCATTAGACATCTGAGACTGAAATATACATTTTCTGGTGTGTAAAATCATGCTTTTCAAGTCTGTAAAAGGAAAACTTATGGTGCAATCCTCCCCTTTCTCTCTCTCTCTCTCTCTCTCTCTCTCTCTCTCTCTCTCACACACACACACACACACCATTGGTTAAAAAACAAAACACCTGGTGATTAATGCATTAATAGGTAATCTGATATAGCCATCCAGTATAACGATATTGAATGCATTTGGTAAGCAATCTGTAAAGTGCATCAGTTGATTGATTGATTTATTCATATATATTCATTGGAAGATCATTTTTGTGTTTTTAGTTTTTCAGTCAAAACTACATATGAAACCTGAAGTAGAAGATTGGATGTGTTGCTTGTACTATAATGTATAATTAGTCAGCGAAGCACCTAATGGAGAGCATTGAACTACTTTTTGGAAAATGAAGTTCATGTTGTAAACTTGTAGTAGTGTGAAGATGTCAGTTTTAGGTTGATACTTAAACCTAAGAATGATGGTGTAGTTATTGCCAAGCTTGTAATATCACCCAAGGTTGATGATAGCCACTATTTGCAGCTTTATGTTATTACTTATGTGTAGTGATTCATATGTTAAAGTTCATACTTCCTAAAAAATTCAGTGCTGTATGCCTAATTTTAAGTGGTCACGATGGTCACTATAGTAGGACTTGCCTACGTTTGCGGCTGTGGTGTGGCCCGCACCTGTGTACAGTGTTGCCACGTTTTCTATACCGTTATCTCTCTCTCTCTCTCTCTCTATCCTGGCGGGAAATGTGAGCCACCCTGAGTACTTTTGATTCTTTTATAAGTTATTTATCATTGTGCTTTCATTTGTTAATTTGGTTTTGTTATATTTAGTGATGCCGACAATGCATTCAATGCATGCCCCTCTCCTGCCTCTCTCTCTCTCTTTCTCTCTCTCTCACCGACTGGGTGTGAAAGTGTTGCCGCTCGCGAGTGAATAATGCTTTTTTTTTTTTTTTTTTTTAACTTCGGTATTGGCATATGCCTACTGTTTTGTCCTACATATTAGCTTATGATTATAAATGTGATTATTCCTCGCCCTTAAAATTATGGTAGAAGCCAGTAAATGTGAGCATTTTTCTCTAGCAACACCTGAACAAGCTATGGTTGGGTCTACGGAGGTACATACTTTACCTTAGGCCAGATGGGTGTGTTAGTGTTGCCACTCACAAGAATTACATGAATTATTTCTTTTACTTTGGATATTGGCATATTTCTTCTTTTTTCAGGCTCATTCTCTTGCATCCATAACTGTGATATTATGACCCACCCTGAAACTACGCTAAAAACCATTAAAAGTGACTACAATTTCTTTTAGCAACACTGTATAATATGTATGCCATGTTTCTTGTGTTACTGTATAAATATTTTATGCATAATAAGATTACTGTTGATTCATCCATCAAAATACACAAGTGTAAGTTTTATTCATCTGAATTTATCGAATTTGTGATGCCTTGTACATAAATAGCTTCCGTTTCACATCGCAAGTTGGGGAAACGTGGCACCATTGTACACAGGTGCGGGCCACACCACAGCCACAGACATGCGCGAGTCCTACTTTACAAAACATTTATCACTGTACAAACATGTGGTTTATTTTACAGATAGGTTTAGCTTTTATTGGCATTGAAGACTATATTTTTTAATTATACACACTGGATTTATTTTTTATTTTTATTTTTATTTTTATATATATATATTTTTTTACTGTGCATTGATGCACCTTAGGTTTTGCATTGTATTCTTTTTCATCAAACTCATCATTGTACTGGGACTGGGCAGGAAATGGTTAGTTAAGTATAGCTTACAGTACTAGTCTAACATGTCATAGCACAATACTTTTGGTTCCTTTTGTAGAACTTGCTGTTGAGAATTGCCTTTCTATATCCTTTCCAAATGGCATTTCTGTATTTTTTCCTCATCTTCAGTTTGAAAATTCAAATTACAGTAATTATAGGCATGGTGTGGCAATAAATGTAACCCCGTGTAGTTGTATGGAGCCCAACCAACAGTGCTTTTCTTGGCCTGACAGGTGGGGTGGGGTTTATCGAGCGCTCATGGGCCTGGAACTCCACGGTTGAAGAGGGCCACTAACCTTGGGTCCCGGTATCAGTGCCCTGTGTGTGGCAAGAATCACCGCCAACTGGTGGACCTCAAACGCCACATCTGGACCCACACTGGGGAGAAGCCTTATGCCTGCCCATACTGTTCCCATCGCTGCACCAGAAATGGCCATTTGAGAGATCACATACGAAGAATACATTTAGCTGCCCAGTACAATAATTAGATGTCAGAAAGTGATACTGTAATATTCTTGCAGTTGTATTTTTGTTGGTGCTTTAAAGGCAGTGTATATAATGCTGTGTTATTTGTATTTCATAATGATATGCTAATAGTTGTTATGGCAGTCAGATACTGTTTTTCTGGAGGTAATTCTGAAAAATACGTTGGTTAAGAAGACAAAAAAATGGATAAGGCATTTCAGATATAGTGTGTGTAACACGAACATTGAACTTGATATACTGTACTGTACAGTACATCGTTCGTACAAGAGCAAAGAGATAATGCTCAGATCATTTCTTGTGAACTTTTGGGATAGATATAAGGCCTGCAGTTGAAATAATTTCTAGTAAAGTTTTGGGATAGACATAAAGCCCACCAACCATCCTTTTATTTTGATGTCACAGGTAGGGCGGGGCTTTATGGGCGGCTACGGGGCGTTGGTATGGCCAGGCGGGGCGGCCAAGTATCAGTGCACGATGTGTGGCAAGACATTCCGTCAACTGGATGACCTGAGACGGCATGTTAGGATGCACACTGGGGAGAAACCCTACCCTTGTCCCTACTGCCCTCATCGCTCCACACGCAGATACCACTTGAAAGACCACATCTTCAGAAAGCACAGGAATGAGCTAAATGTGGTGCCAAGTTAACCTCTGTGTAGGCACGTATGGGTTGTCAGACTCATTAAAAATAGCCAACTTTCATGTGAATTTTACTTATTCAGAAAGCACAGAGATGAGGAAAATATGAACCCAAGGTAATCTACATGGAACTTCACATGTGTGAAGCAGACTCACAATTATCGGTCTTAAATTTTACTTGGATCATGTGAACCCAGGTTAACCCATATACTGTATATATATATATATATATATATATATATATATATATATATATATATATGTATATATATGTATGTATGTATACATGGGATAGCCATATGCAGAAAGTCAGCCTTGAGTTTTTCATTGATTATTTTTCTTTTATCCCTTTAAAAGTATTATTGAAGGTGTACAGTTAGATTTGTTATAAATGTTTCTGATCTGGTGAATTGTGCAGAAGTTATACTGTATAGTTCACAGAAATTTGAAACACTTTGAATAATGCATGAATCAGTATCATTACTTTCTCAATAAAGTGTGGATGAAAAATGGATTTTCTGTATGATTAAATCTGTTTCCTTAATTATTTAACACTAACATTGCCCTACTATATATTCTCTCTCTCTCTCTCTCTCTCTCTCTCTCTCTCTCTCTCCCATGGTAAAATGGAATGAGATGATAGTATGGGTAACATTTGAAAAGGCAAAAATATTTTTGTCTTCGTTATGTTGAAATAGGTGGAATCCATGTTGTTCATTGGTTCTTGTTGGATAATCTACATCCAAAAGTCTTTAGTTTCATGTTAAAATGATTTTTATGCTGTGAAAAACTTTTACCGCAGTTAATTTTTGGCACCATCACTAGGAGCATCAGCAAGTGGTTTCCTGAACCCTTCTCTATAAACTGTTGCTGTGTTTAGTGCTATTGGTGTGTTTGTTTATTATTGAAAGTTACCTTATATCTGAGGCTTCTTGTCTGAACTCCTTGTTTATGAGAAAAAACACCATCACATTGTGGCTCAGAATCTGTGCCACTTTTTTGCTGCTAAAAAAATTTTACTTGCAGTTCAGTAACAGAGATTGACATGCTGTACATGATCAGTTACTGTAACTATTCAGTTTGATTGAGATGCTTATTACAATCTGAATGCTGAAATTGAATTTCTATTCAGGGAATTTAATAATGCATTGGCTGAGTCGTGGATGTCGTTTGCGTAAGATTCACCATCTCAGTGGGGAATTGAGAAGAATTTTACCAAGAAAATGCATAAGAGTGTACTGTAAATGGAAGTTGGTCAGTTGTTGTATGAATCAGTGCTGCTGTAAATATATGAACCTTTCAATGTTGGTTACTTGTTGACAGTGTGTAGGTTGTAAACTATCTTAAGCAAACTTCAGGTGAATGATCATGTGCTTCAGTTACCCTTGGATGACCAAGATAAAATTAGAGGAACATAACAGTTGGTAATTGTATGACCCGACAAGGAGTGACTGGTTCCATTTCCCCATAGGTGGGTGTGTGGCCCTCGGCAGTGAATGAAGTCGAGGGGGAGGTGCAGCGCTCCCTCTTCCACTTCCCAGCAGGGGGCAGTGGCAGACTCTTTACCTGCTCTGTCTGCTCCAACACCTTCAAGAGACGTTGGCTATTAAAGCGTCACATGAGAATTCACACTGGGGAAAAGCCATACAAGTGTTCTTTATGTACCTATGCTGCAGGGACAAAACAGAACCTGATAATGCATATCAGGAAGCATACTGGAGAGAAGCCATACCCCTGTCCTCACTCACAGTGTAGCTACCGTGCTACTCAAAAGAGTGATTTGAAGGCTCATGCCCGAACACACAGTGGAGACCGGCCTTTCCCTTGTCCCCATTGTCCATATGCTGCCAGTCAGAGTACTGTTCTGCGTAGACATCTTCGCATTCACAGTGATAAAGAAGTCTACTTGTGTCCCAAATGTCCATTTGTTGCAACCTTTCAAGCTCAATTTGATATGCACATGTTAAGTCATGCATAAGTTTTCAGTTGGGACTTAACTGTCATTGATATCGTGGTGGTACGCTGCGGGCATGGATGCCAAATAAGACCTACATCTCTGGTTATGAAGGAGGGTTGAGTTATTTAGATCCATGTGCAAAATGGGTCTTAGTTTACGGTGATATGATGGAAAAGGCAACAAGTCCATAATTTGTCACACTGAATGGAAGATTTACCTAATTGAAGGCCTCTTCTTGCAGGCTCTCAATGTGGAGAAGCCCTTCGCGTGCCCCATCTGCCCTTATTCTACGTTCCGTCGCAACCATCTTGACATACATCTGCGGACTCACACTGGGGAAAAGCCTTTCCAGTGTGACATCTGTACGTACGCTGCCTCAACCAACCAAAACCTAAAGAGACACAAGAGGGTTCATACGGGAGAGAAGCCCTTTCCCTGCCCTCACTGCCCGTACCGTGCCACCCAGAGCAGTGATCTTAAGAACCACATACGGATTCACACTGGGGACAAGCCCTTCCCTTGTCCGTACCCTAACTGTACATATGCAGCAAGCCAAAACTCAATGCTTAGGAGGCATATACGAAATCACATGGAAGAGGCTTCATTGACCATTCATTGATATCCCCTCCCCCCTTCAAGAACCATGCTCATATGGCATGAGTGGATTTAATATTTTTAACTGTTTAAAGGTGTTGTTGTATAAAATAAATGGTTTTCACACTGTCATTAGGCTAAGAAGAACAGCACTATAGAGCTTTATTTTCATACTGTATTATTTATTGTGATACAAAACTCTGTCATCATGAAGTGTTTAGTTGTCTTCATAGATAAGAAAGTTACACAGTTATTTATTTGTGAAACAGATGTTAGTGTATATACAGTACCTATATGTCACATGGAGTGCAAAACTTGGTGATGTCAATAAAACTGGATTTAGGCACAGTCTTTGTTATCCTTACACAGAAAAAATAAAGTCTAATTGTACCTATTCAGCACTTAGTATATATATAAATACACACACACACACACACACACACACCATATATATATATATATATATATATATATATATACATACATACATATCACACACATGTATGGTAAAAAGTAATTAGTTAACTGAAGGCATGCAGAATAATTAGAATGTGCAGTAATGGCTTGATAGCATTGCATAAAATTCTGTACATTGAAACTTGGATGAAAAAGTCTGTAGAAAATGGATTATTGAATGTGGTATTGTTAGCGTTGGTAAAATCAAAGTCAAGGCGAAGATGAGCTAATTGTGGGCCTCTCCTTACAGAGAGTGGAGAAGCCCTTCGCCTGCCACTACTGCTCTTATTCTTCCTATCGCCGCGACCACCTAAACACCCACCTACGGACCCATACAGGGGAAAAGCCGTACCAGTGTCCCTATTGTCCGTATGCCGCCACAGTTAGCAACAACCTAAAGAAACACATAAGAACTCACACAGGGGAGCGGCCATATGCTTGTCCTCATTGTCCATATACAGCTAGTCGCAACTCAGCACTGCAGAGGCATATGCTTCTGCACACATCCACTCATTCAGATGCCTCGAACCAGCAATTTTCTTGCCCTCACTGTTTTTTTGTTGCATATGAAGATTCTGTTTACCAAGCACACTTACAGACCCATGCTCATTTTGAGCAGTGAAAAGGATCTGATAATGCTGAATTAGATAAGTGCTATAATAATTTTTAACATATCATAGAACTGTGGATGGAAAAGTTACAGAATACTGAAAAGGCTTACAAGAATTGACATTTCTGTAGTAGAAATTTCAGTTTGTATTTATGATGCTGCATCCTTGTCAGATGGTGAATAATCAGACTTATTAAACCTTACAGTGGACATGTATATCCAAAGAGACATATTTATCTGAAGTATAGTGTTTTATGTTCTTTATAATGAACGGCTAGCGAGTAGAGGTAGGGGAGAAGATGAGAGAGAGAAGAGAGAGGTATATGTGAGCAGGAGAAGGGAGGTGAAGAGACTGGTGAAGGAAAGTAAGAAGAAAGTGGATGAAGAGTTTGGGAGGATTCTGAGTGTGAAATGGAGGGAGAGTAAGAAATTGTTTTGAAAGGAGGTAAAGAAAGTAAGGCAGTGTGAAAGGGGAAATAGTAGGGGAGTGAAAGATAGGAATAATAGATTGTTGGTGGAGAAGAGAGAGAAATTGAGATGGAAGGAGCACTTTGAGGATTTGTTGAATGTACGGAGTGAGAGCAGTGCAAGTATAAGTGGTTGGGGAATGGCTGGGAGAAGAGATGAGAGGAGGGAGGAAGAGATCAGTAGGGCGGAAGCAGTGAAGAAGATCAAGATGGGAGAGGCCCCAGGAATTGATGGAGTGTGTGGTGAAATGCTGAAGTATGGGAGTGAGATTGTTGTGGAATGGATATGGAAGTTGTGTAGATTGGCTTGGGAAGAGGGAAGGGTTCCAGAGGACAGGAAATCAGGTATAATTGTTCCTTTATACAAAGGAAAAGGGGAGAGAGAAGTATGTGGTAACCATAGGGGTATTTGCCTTCTTAGTGTGACTGGAAAAATATATGGTAGAATACTCATTGATAGGGTTAGGCATATAATAGAGGAGCTAGTTGGAGAAGAGCAACGGGGATTTAGGAAGGGAAAAGGGGTGTTCAGATCAGATATTTGTTCTAAGATGTTTAGTGGAGAAGTATCTAGAGAAGGGAAAGAAATTGTATGCTGCCTTCATGGACTTGGAGAAAGCTTATGACAGAATACTGTAGATAGGCAAGGTATGTGGAAAGTATTAAGAATGTATAGAGTGGAGGGGAAATTGTTGAGTGCTGTGAAGAGTATGTACGAAGGAGCTAGGGCTACGGTGCGAGTGGATGGTGAGGTGAGTGAGTTCTTTGATCTATATTTGGGACTAAAACAGGGATGTGTGATGTCTCCATGGCTGTTTAATGTATATATGGATGGGGTTGTAAAGGAGGTGCAAGGTAGGGCAGTGGATATGGGGGTGGCTCTAATGAATGAGAGTGAGATTTGGAAGATTCCGGTGTTGCTGTTTGCTGATGATACAATATTGCTGAGTGAAGATGAATGGGAGTCGCAAGGTTTGGTGAATGAATTTGGGACAGCGTGTAGGAAGAGGAATCTGAAAGTTAATGTAAACAAGAGTAAAGTTAAGGTGTTTGAGAGGAATGAAATCACAGAATGTACAGTGAGGTTGGATGGTGAGGATATGGAGAATGTGAGTGCATTCAAGTACTTGGGTAGTGTGATGAGTAAGGATGGAACTTTGGGGGATGAAGTGCTTGAAAGGGTACAGCAGGGAAAGAAAGTTGCTGGTTCACTGAAAGCAGTGATGAGAAATAGGGAGGTGAGTATGGAAGTTAAGAAGTCACTGCATGATAGTATTGTGATCCCTACCCTGACATATGGGAGCGAAGCATGGACCTTGCTAGAGGGGAACAAGTCAAAACAAGAGTGAGAGCAGTGGAAATTAGTTACTTGAGAGGAGCATGTAGAGTGACATGGAGGGACAGGTTGACGAATGAAGAAGTGAAGGAACGTTGTGGGGTGGATGTGGTTGAGAAGATTAGGAGAAATACACTGAGGTGGTTTGGACATGTGGAGAGAATGGAGAATGAAAGACTGATGAAGAGGGTGTATTTAGGTGAGGTGGAGGGAGGGAGTGGGAGGGGAAGACCGAGGATGAGGTGAAGGGATGGAGTTGAGAGGTATATGAGGGAGGGAGGAGTGAGTTGGGGGGAGGGTAGTCAAATGGTGGGTGACAGAGCGACTTGGAGGCGTTTTGTCTGCAGCCACCCTTTGCAGGATTAGAGCGTCAGGCTATAGATAGATGTTTATGGACTTTTTATTTCCTGCTATTAATGATGAATTTTTATGATGAATAGTGGAAATGAGGAATTGGGAATAGCTAATGATTGGAGTGTTGAAGATTTGAGGAAAAATGATGTTTCAGCCCCCCCCCCCCTCCATGATGTACTCATTTAATGCCTAACCATTATTCTGTATATGCATTTTAGCACACATTATACTTTTTCAAGATGGTATTAACTGGCAGAAATACTCAGACTTTTTAAAGTAAATGGATGTGTAGTGTCATGCTTTTTGAAAAGTGGCACACGCCTAAAGTGATGGACAAAGCCTCTGAGCATTTGCCAAATTATGAAGCTTCTTAGTGTGTTGAATGCTTTAGATTTTTTCATCCCATTCACATGGGCAATTGCAAAACTCTTGTCAGATTAATATAGAATAATCCTGTGGGTACTGGGACGTTTTCCCTTTCCCCAGTTTGTGCTGTGGCTAATAGCGGGCATCTCCTTGCAGGTTATATATGTGGATAAACCGTACGCCTGTCACTACTGCTCTTACTCAACCACCCGACGGGACCACTTGAGAGCTCATCTTAGTGTTCACACAGGAGAAAGGCCCTTTAAGTGTCCCCACTGTCCATATGGAGCTGCCATGAGAGGCGACCTGAAAAAGCATTTGAGGACTCACACTGGGGAAAAGCCCTACAAATGCCCCCATTGTCCATATGCTGCTTGTCGCAACTACTCATTACGCAGACACATCCAGGATATTCACTTTCCAAAGTAGATTTGAGCAAGCCAGATATTATTTTGATACTAAGGATTGTCATATTGAACATGGAAGAAAGTAGAGAATTTCGGTTAATACCCCCAATCTGAAAAAGCTGAGTTTGCCTATGACATCAGTAATATGAATTTTGTTTGTACAGCACACTAGTGATACCTCAAGTTCATGTGTTGCTGACACGAAGTGATATAATTTGAATACCAGTTATTATTCAGTTATTGTATAATGATAGTAGTTCATAACATAAATTGTAAACTAGAATGCAGTAAAATGCCGTTATGTTCACTTTAGAAAAATTGCTAAAAAATGTGCTTTATTTATGGAACAACGAGTAGCAAAAGTCTCCACAGGACTTGTAGAACAACCAGTAAAAATACTGGGCCTGTAATGCATGAACATTGTGGACTGAAACAACTGGATTCCTAGAATTTTACTGATCATGGGACAAGATCATATATTATAATAGATCATTCGTTAGTGCACTGGAATCAGTTTTGGAGTTTGAGTGGCAGCTATTAGCAGTGTTGAGAGAAAAAAGTGCCGAGGGAGCATAGTAAGTGTATCTAGTGATTCAGCACTATTACTTCTATACCAAATGGATGCAAGAGATTTTGTTGCATTCGCATTTAAGCATATGTTGACAGCAAGCAGTCGTCTTAGTAATTTCAGGATAAAAGAAAGTTTTTTTTTTTTTTTTTTTTTTTTTTTTAATACAAAATTGCTGATTATCTTGCACTATACAGTTATATAAGTACAGTGAACAAATTGGTGGAAGCAAGCTATGATGTAGAACCACATGTTCTATCAGCATGCATAACATGAAACTGTGCATCTGAATAAAATGCCTGTCTAGAGTATCATTTATGGAAGGATACTGTAGTACTTCCAGTCTTGAAAACCTCAGATGAAATATACTTGTATAAACAACTGTCGTGAAAAATGTTTGGATTTGTAAGAATAAAATTCTCCTCTGTGTGCCTGTGTTTGCTTTGACATTATTTCCTGTTTCAACCTAGGTGAAACTTGCATTACACAGTACAGTATATTGGTTAAAATGATTTAACCAGCAGTTTTAATTTGCGTTTCTGCGTTCATTATGAGAAGCTAATTCGAGCCATCTCCTTGCAGGCTCTCAATGTGGAAAAGTCCTTCACCTACCACTTCCCTTATTCTGCAATCAGCAAGCAAAATGTCAACTTACACCTTCGGACTTCCATGGCCGAGAAGCCCTATGCATGTCCCCACTGCCCCTACCGAGCATCCCAGCGAATTCATCTTCATGAACACATTAGGATTCATACTGGAGAGAAGCCCTTTCAGTGCCCTCATTGTCCTTATGCTGCCAGAACTAACTATATCCTCACAAAACATATTCGCCGTCATACTGGGGAAAAGCCGTTCCCCTGCCCAAGCTGTGACTACAAGGCTGCTCAGAGGAGTCACTTGACCACACATTTGCGTACCCACATGGCTGAGCGTCCCTTCTCATGTCCACACTGTCCCTTCAGGTCCTCACAACAGACCATTCTTCAGGATCATGTTCGCATACATAATGAAGATGGATAATTGGTGTGTTAGTGGTTGTGATGTACGTGTATCAGTTACTCTTCCCGTGTTAAAAAATGCCAAAGTAAATATGCTGTACTACCTGCTTTTCAGTCTGTGCCAGAGCAGTATATGGTACTGTATTTGATTACATTTTTATCCTGGAAAATGGAGAGGAGGGAAATCTTAAGTGTGAGATGCTGTAATGCTGGGTCTATAAATGAACATTAGTCTATTTCACATGAAGTTCAAAGTTCATTAAAACACATTGAAGTAAAGAAACCTAATATGAGGCATCTTCTTGCAGGCTCTCAATGTGGAGAAGCCCTACGCCTGCCCGATGTGCACTTATGCCACGTATCGCCGTGACCACCTCAACGCACACCTTCGGACGCACACTGGCGAGAAGCCCTATGCATGCCCTCACTGCCCATACCGGGCAGCACAACGCGTCCACCTCAATTCTCATGTTCGAACTCACACTGGGGAAAAGCCTTATGCCTGCCCTCATTGCAGCTACCGAGCAGCTCAAAAGGCCCATTTGCTTTTCCATATGCGGACACACACTGGGGAGAGGCCCTATCAGTGCAAACTTTGTCCATATGCCTCAGCTCAGAGTTGCCACTTGAAACATCATATACGAGCAGTTCATAGCAACCAGGAAAATTGGGGGGATCAGGCAAATGGCTAGTTTATTTTAATCCTTTCACTGGAGTCACGCCTTTTTAACTAGGACCTGTGTTTGAACAAAAATTGTATTGTTTTGATTTTGGATCATCGTTGGTGTATTTGGGGATTTGAAATTACGAATTTATTGACATTAACTCACCAGTAATCACTCCTTTTTGTAAAAATAATAAATGGTTTTTAAGATGTGACCATAGTACACACTGAATTGATGTTGAGGCGCATTGCCATTTTTATCCCTCATCTTCACAAAGAGCCTCAATCATGACTGGAGCCCACTCTGGTTCTCTTTATAGATGGGTGGTGTCGTTGGTGGCGGCAGTATGATAGTCCCCGTTGGCAGCAGAGTGAGCTCCCAAGGCCCTCCTTTGGTTGAGGGAGGGCCTGGTGGGGTGAATGCTGGAGAGGCTAGGAAGAGCAGCAAGGCTCGGCTGTCCTGTCAGCTGTGTGGCCGCATGTTTGGTCAGATGGAAGACTTACGACGTCATTTCCGGACTCACACCGGGGAGAAGCCATATACATGTCCTTTCTGTTCTTATCGCGCAGCTGTGAAGAGTAGTGTGATCCGCCATGCACGTACCATTCATGGTGCTGCCACTACAAATCAGGCCATGATGGGGGTCTAAACCTGATGTTTTGATGGTGGTAGATGGACTTTGAGAAAGATTAACCCTGAAGTGAGCAAGTGTTCTTATTATGGGTAGTTTCAAGAACATTCCTAACCAACTCTGGTGCACCTCAGGTTCAAAGTTCGTTAGAAGACATAGATGTTACGTACAGTAACAGACTGTTACACCTAGTGATGAAATGCAGATTTATTTATTTATTATGTTGACTAATTTTTTTCAGTGCATGCCTTGCTTTGAGGCATGCTTGAGCAAAAGTTACATTGATGTTTACAAGTCCTGGTAGTTGTTATTTTCTGGTTGAATGTAAAGAGAATATTGATTCTGTAAGGGAAAAAAAAGTTTGCTATGTATTTGGGAGTGTGATGTACACATAAGGTTTTGTAACTGTTTTCATGACAGAAACTTCTGTTAACAAAATAGTGGTTACGTGTGTGATATGAGCAGGAAAGGTTAGTACTGAATGAACTCGAAACCCGTGTGAAAACATGTAATGTCCTGGTCAGAAATAGTTTCTTCAGCAAGAGAACTTTATTTTTTATTAAATAAATAACATACTGTAATAAACCATTCTTTTGATTTATTAAGTATGTTTCCCTAAGCACTAAACTCATTTCTTGATGGTTTTGGTTGGGTCAGGAAGGTTGCGGGTCTAAGAGCGGCACTCCCTCTCTTTTAGGGTGGACCGGGCGTGGGGATCATGGGCGCCCGGCTGGCCAGGATTGGCGGTGGTGGTGGCCATCGCGCTGGTAGTCTGAGCTGCTTGGTGTGTGGCCGGGGGTTTGGCCGCCTTGAGGACCTGCGCAGGCACGTACGGACTCACACTGGCGAGAAGCCCTACACATGCCCTCTTTGCACCTTTAGGGCAGCAGTGATGAGCAGTGTGTACCGACATATGCGCACGGTGCACAATGTCAACACCCGTGCCACACAAGGCCTTACTTCCACGCACATGCCCAGTTGACCACACCTCTAGGTCACCATGTGACAGAGGTCCTTTCTGAGACTTGATAGTCAGTCTTTCGAGTTACAACTTGGAAAGCCCCACTCGTATGATTGCAGGCTTAGCAGTATCCTTCATTTCTACAAGATATGCTGGAATTGGAGTACTGTGCATCTGTGATCTATGTTAAGTGTTGAATGGGGATCAGATTTTGAATGCATATATGAGTGCAGTGTAGACAAATGCAAATTATAAGAACATTCTTAAAGAGGTTGTGTGGGAGAAAAATCTTTAGGTTAATGTAATTTCTGCTGTAAAATTCATATTTGTGAAACTTTAGAAGTGTTTTGTGTTTTGATTTTTTTAAGGAGGTGAAGCAGTGAGGCAGTGTGGTGTGTTACTAAGGCAGGTGTTCTGCTTCAGGGGCAGGGCGGTGGTGCAGCAGCGGTGGATGAGTGTCGCCTGCCGCTGCCCACGTTCCTGTCCCGTCTTGGCCTTCCTGGTGGCCCCCCAGTCCTGCCCTCAGCCCACCCGCCTATGCTGGACCTGGGAGAAAGAGGGGAGGCTGACCCTAGCGGGCGGAGGCACGTGTGTGGTGTATGTGGCCGGGGATTCCGCTTGGCTAATGACCTGAGGCGGCATCTTCGGATTCATACTGGAGAGAAGCCCTATTTCTGTCCCCACTGCCCCTACCGAGCCTCACAGAAGCAGTCAGTCAACAGACATATTCGCACAGTCCATGCAGATCTGTTCCTGCTACAGGAACCTCCATTGTCCACTCTTGTCACCTCTGCTTCAACTCTCAGTCATTCCTCCAAGATGGACATCTTCTCTCACACCAGACTAGATAAGTCTTAGCCAAGACCTTATCATGGGGGAAAAACACGAAAAAGACAAAGATTTCATTCATACAAAGAAAGCCAATGATAGTTACTAACAAATGAAGCTCACAAAAATGCCAAAAGCAGATCATTGAAGGAACATGAAGCAGTGGTCTCTCCACTAGAAACTGTAGAGTCAAGTGTTATCTGGACTTTAAGCGCTGACAAAATTATAGATAAGCCTTTCAAGAATGTCTCTTGTAATGTATTTTTGTTTTGCTGTGGAGATGTTTGTAAATAAAGAAAGCTGAAAACTACTTGAATGGTCTTTTCATCAGTTATTTAATTAAGCAACATTAGATGCTGGAGTTGTGTCCCATATACCAAATAATATCTGTTTCATCACTGTCAGGGGATAAATTCAGTAATTTCATCATCAGGCTAGTCATTACCAAGCTATGTAATGTAAACTTTCATTAACCGTACATTCCAGGGATGTCCTAATGAAGCTGTGGAAAGTTGTTTGCCATTAGCCAGAATAAAATAAGTAGACATACCTGGGCTGATGAGGATATTGATATTACTAGTCCCTTAACGCCATGGGATGTCCTAACTAACATTAGTAATACCATCTGGGAATCAGGATGGCAGTAATGCTAGCCAGAATAAAAGAAAATATATACTCAGGTTGAAGGGGGATATAATCAGAAACACATTTACCTTGTAGTTATGTAAAATTTTGAGTATGGTCTTCATGCACTCAGCTATTGAAGAAAGTGTAGTGGACTAAAGTTATTCCTTTAACTCAAGGACATCTCTTTCGTTTTGTAATTGCTAATTGTCAAACTATTATAGTGAACTTGAACCCCCCACCCCCACCCCCACCCCCTGCAGTTTGGAATATCTGCAAAGCTGAATAAATTGCAAGAATAAAAACAAAATAATCATAGTGAAGAGGTTGTTATAGCAACTGTGCACCACATAAGTAGATACTGTAGTACAGTATTAAAGGAGGGAGGCATTACATAATAGGAAATTTGGGGAATTAAGATACTGTGGAGATAATTCTTACTTGTTATGTGGTGGTAAACCTAAAGCTGAATCACTAATTAAAAAAAAAAAAAAAATTGGTCCTCAAATGATGCAGTTCATTGAACTTGAAATATGGGGGTATACCTATTGCCATGTGTATTGCAGAAATCCATTTACACTGTACCAGTTGTACTTTGTAGGTCAGTGGGTGAAAAAATTGTGGCCATTACCTTTTCTCTTTTTCTGACATCTGATTTTAATTATCTTTAGTAAGATTCTGAAGTGAACCTAGCCACCTAACTAAAAGTTCCAGCTGTGCTTAAGTGATTTAGGTCCAGAGTCTGGCCCTTTTTTGTATTTCGTATTAAAATTAATCGAGACTATGAAGCAGCTCCTGCTGTTTTCCAGGGAAAAAGGTACTATAGTCTGTAGTTTTCTTATGACAAAAATCCTTTAATTCATACATTGTTAAGCTTAAGATATATTAGGTATGTTAAACTGTACAAGGAAGTGGTGTGGATGTTACATGCTGCTTAAAAATGGTTATCCTCCACTTATGACTAACATAGTGCAATGCACACAAGCAAGATATGGGAAGTATCTTACCCTACTTGTTAAAAGATATTTAAAATACTGATATTGAACATACTGCAGTCAAAATAGCATATATAAAAGCAAGACAGGTTTATTACAGAAGCAAGATTTATGGCAGAGTAACATATATTTTAAAAACTGGTGAAAGTGTGTGTAAAAAGGAGAGAAGAATGTGAACCCTCTTTAGACTGTTAAGAACTGTAAGACACTCATGGGGTTGATGCGACCAGTTTTAGCTCTCTGCCTGCTAGGAGTATCCTTCAGTTGATGAAAATCATTTAATTGTTGTCCAGAACAATATCCATATACATTACTGCATTGTATGAAGAAAGACCTTTCAAAGGGTAAGCTCTAGACTAACGGAGAGGTGAAGTGGTTTGTTGGAAATGTGACTGAGGAAGAGGAGAGATGTTGACTAAGGGCTGGCATGTCTCTCTCTCTAGGCACGGCGAGCCTGGCGTGAGTTGCCTTGTGGGCTGTGTGGACGCATCTTCCGCTCTTCCATGGACCTGACCCGACACATCCGCACACACACAGGGGAACGACCATTCCAGTGCCCTCATTGCTCTTACCGTGCTGCACACAAGAGCAATGTTCATAGACATATTAGAACTCGGCATTTGGACACGCTTGTGTCCTATGTTCATCCACCAAATCCTCTACAGTATAAAGATCCAATATAAGACCAAGTTTTAACTGTTATGGGTACTTAAGATTTCATGGGCCCAATAAAATTATTCATAGTATGTTATTTATTATTGTATGTAACTTGTGTCATTATTGGTGTTGAGGTATCAGTCTTTTGTACACACACACACACACACACACACACACACACACACACACACAGGTAAACCTCAGTTTAACTATGCAATTGGTTAAGTAAAAAACCATCACTAGGTGGGGTATCGTATCTTGGGGTAGATTTAACATGTCAAGTTTGGGGGGGGGGGGTTGAGCCTTGGGTTTCCCCCTGACCAAGTTCTAAACCCACCCAGATGAGTCTAAAAAAAAGTTTAAAGCCAATCTAAATGGCCTAACAGCTGTAAAAGAAGCTAACTTAAAACCAGTGCCCATCTCACTTGTACCCCATCTAGGTCACTGGAGAATGCTTTCTCCAACTCGTATCCAAATTTGGTAGAGAAGAAGCAGCAACATTGTATACAATCCCACCATCAAACGGTCCGGGACAGTTAAATAAACATCTGTTTTGCATGATAATAATGTATGAATGATGCAGAATCATCCAAGGTGCGAACTTTTGTGACGGAGAATCATTGATGTTTTGATGGATAATGCGATGGATGTTGTGATCGGGATGGCCTTTCCAATGGCCTGTCTTTATGTCGTTTTAGTTACTGTTCTGGTTGCTGAGCTCCTTTATTTTCTTCTCTCTTATTTTCCAACATTTATTTAGAAACTGCTTTGTATTTTCAATGCATTTTCCCATGAACAGCCTGAATGTAAGCACATGATTTATTGTTCAATGATGTGATCGGGATAGCCTTTTTTCAACAACCCCACTTTATGTCGTTTTGGTTACTGTTCTGGTTGCTGAGCTCCTGTATTTTCTTCTCTCTTATTTTCCAACATTTATTTGTATTTTCAAAGTGTTTTCCCTTGAACAGCCCAAATGTAAACGCATGATTTATCTGTCGATGATGCGATTGGGATACCTTTTTCAATGACCCCTCTTTATGTCGTTTTGGTTAGTGTTCTGGTTGCCGAGCTTCTTTATTTTCATCTTTTTCATTTTTCAACAATTGAGAGATTCCTTTGTATTTTCAGAGACTTTTCACTTGAACAGCCTGAATGTAAATATATTTTATCAGTGTCACAGTTTGCATCAATGCATGAAATATTTACTCTTTAAGGCTTTCATAATTATTAGTATTTATTTAAAATTATTTTGCATTCCATGATAGGTTAGATGTTCAATGGTCAACACGAAATATTCTTTGTTGAGTCACCGAGTTGTCCTCGCTGTTTTGTACTTCGTTTGATGGGCGAGAAGCCGTAACCCAAATGACAGCGTTCACTCCACCTATGACTAAAACATGTTAATCTAAGTAAAAAAAGTTTTATAAATTAACCTTAACACACACACACAAAAAAAAAAGAAAAAAAGAAAAAAAAAAACGGGGCTAGGACTTTGATAGGCGGGGCAGAGTGGTAATTCTACTCATCACTATTCCGTGGTATCGCAACTAGGGGTATCGTAAATCGTGCTTTGCCTGTATATATGTGCATATATACACATACATAATATATATATATATATATATATATATATATATATATATATATGTATGTATGTTTATATGTATAGGTATATATATATATATATATATATATATATATATATGTATAGGTATATATAGAGAGAGAGAGAGAAAAAAAGAGAGCAATTACAGGTACTGTGTTATGTACAGTTGACTCCTACGAAATATATGGGGCAATAAAAGTCCTGTCAAATTCATGAGACAATTCTCTCTCTCTCTCTCTCTCTCTCTCTCTTTCTCCCCCAAAACACACACAATGATAATCTTTCTACCTTAGTTGGTAAAACAGTATCAAACTGCTTTTATACAGTTTTTAGATTGATCGTACCATGTTCTTTTGCAAAATTATCTCTTATAATGGGAAACATTTGCCTGCATTACCCTTGAAATTAAAGCATAACAAACAAGGCATTACTGGTAATGTGTGATACCCTTTCATAAAGTGTTGTCATTTTTCAGCTGTTAAAACTGATCAAAGGAAATACAGGACAGGCATCCTCAAAGTAAGTAAATATTTTTACACTGATTGTATTTTTGTAGAGGGGGAATGTAAAAAATATTAATTATTTCATTATCAGAATGAAATTGGTAGTGTAATCCACGGCACTGAAATTTGTGGGTGTAGGAAATAGCCTGCAATAATTTGAGTCTGATTTATTTGATGCAAGAAGAGAGAAGACATCAATAGAAATACAGTATGGCAAGCTGGAGTTCTGGACAGAGGTAGGAGTTAACTGACTGTAGATATCTTTCATCTTGAAGGAAAGTGTTTAGGTTTCTTTGGTTGATACCTCAAAAGGCTTCAGATTGGGTTCGATAAAATTTTTAGGTCTTAGACTGGAGAATTAATCCAGAATAAGACATTGAGGGAAGGGTAGCTGTCATTGGAGGTGGTTGTGGTATACAAGAATTGGTATTGTCATTGTGAGAAACTTGGGTTTGAGCCATGATATAGTAGTTGAGGGACAAGTATGCTGCCAATTAGAACTGGTGACATTTGTTGACATTCATCTGATGCAGAAGTGGAGGAAGATCGTTCAGTGTTTTGAAATGGAGAATATGAGATTAGAGTTGAAACCATGTGATGTGAGGTGAAGTGTCAGAATTGAGGCTTGCTAAGTAGTGGTGAGGATAAAAGGCAGAAGCTGACGGGCGGGTTGTCTGTTGCAGTGCGGGCTGGGGACGGTGGTGGCCTTGGAGACGACCCGCCTGATGAGCTGTGCTTCGTCCTCCACCCTCTGGCCAGCTAGGGAGGTGGTGGGTGGGGTCTCCAGTGGGTGGAGCAGTGGCCAGAGTGGTCGAGGGGGTGGCTCTGGAGTGGCGGCAGAAAGACACTACCCATGCCTGTACTGCCCCTACAGCTCCCGATCCCGTGTTGACCTCGACAAACACATCAGGATTCACACTGGGGAGAAGCCATTCAAGTGTCCCTTCTGCACGTACATGTCTGGTGACAAGAGCAACTTTCGTAGGCACATTCTTGGAAGGCACAAGATTAAATACACGGATCTCCAGCTATCGCTTCTGCCCTCCCAATCCTCTCAGTCTCAGCCATCTCAGTCTTCCCAGTCTCAGTCCTCTCAGCTGTCACCACAGTTGCCGAAGGCCTCTCATGTATCTTCATCAGCTCAGTCCTCAAAGCCTTTGACTCATACCATGCCTCCACTGTCCGGACTGTCCCCACCCATGCCTGAGTCCTCACCAGTTCATCCTCAGCCTCAGCTCTCCAGGCTGTCGCCACCCTCACCTGAGCCCCAACCAGTTCAACCCCTACCCCATGACCTTACTACAACCCGATCCCTCCCTCACAGTTCCTCCTCACCTCCCCCACAGTGAGTTGACA
This sequence comes from Coenobita brevimanus, assembly GCF_032717465.1. Lineage (NCBI taxonomy): Eukaryota > Metazoa > Arthropoda > Malacostraca > Decapoda > Coenobitidae > Coenobita > Coenobita brevimanus. The sequence goes on from NC_137018.1 coordinate 40,707,884, forward strand.
CTTTTGGTCTGTGGCTGAGCTGTGACTTTGATTTATCATGTAGTTATAGGTGCAGAAGCTGATTGGAGGTTAATGAAGACAGTGAGGGTGTCTATCTGCAGTGGTAGCAGTTAGGGCTGTGGTGTGGCTGAATGAGTGGCAGCTGAGGGATTGTAGCAGTGCTGATGTGGTGGTTTCCTTGCAGCCGCGTGGTGGGCTGGCGGCAGTGATGGCAGCAGTGCGGCGGGGCGGCGGCTCACTCCAGACCGGATCGATGGGGCTGTCCAGCCGCCAAGCCTCCTGTCTTGGTCGGTTAGGAGAGGTAGAGATGGCCGTAGGGGGCACCAGGCAACCTGAGGGAGGTGCCAAGCCATTTGTTTGTGGCTGGTGTCCATATCGTGCCCTACGCCGTGGTGATATGAAAAAACACCTAAGAACTCACACTGGAGAGAAGCCTTATGGGTGTCCTGCTTGTGGCTTCCGTTCAGCTGACTCCAGTGCCCTTCACAGGCATGTCCGAGCAAGGCATCCTCACCATCAGCCCCCACAGCAACCACTGCAGCAGCCACTACAACAGTTTGAAGGCCCTTCACCACTCATGTAGATTGTTGTGCCCCTTTCTTTGATCTCTGACCCTGCTCTCAACTACTACTCTAATCAGAATTTAAGTGGGCAGATCCATTAATAGAGTTAAGTGACAGTTGTGTGAAACTACTTTGTAATACTGTCCTAATGAAAGAATGGGAGTATATAATCATATTCAAGATGATATAAGACTTCGTGTTGAATTACCTACAGGTTTGCCAAATATTTCACCTCTTCTCACTTCCCTCTATTGGCTGATATTCCAAAGCTGAGAAAGACTTGATATGTTTCTTTGTCCATAGATGATTCTCTTTGATATAGTGCATCAGGGAGAAATATAGCAAACATCCTCCTAGTGAAGTAGATTGAGTGGAATAGTAGGTGAACCTTTGACCCTGAGTGTAATTTAGTTTTCTCATTAACCCTTTCACTTCATTGATGATTTTTATATTCCATTATTGTTACCACCAGGCTGTTTTATTCAGTTTTGGAGACACAGAAATGAAGGAGTTAGAAATAGCTATTACTAACCCCTTCTTTGCTAGTGGTTTCTCCAAACTTGAATCATGTGGTAGAAGCAAGAATAAAAGGTCACCAGATAGAAAGTGTTAATATTAAACACAGTTTGGTGTTATTTGGTGTCAGAATGTTTTAGTATTTCCTTTCTGGATAAAAGATTTGGAGTGCCTTCAGTTATTTAGTTTTCGTACATCACATATCACTTCAGGCTGGGCACCAATCTAGTTAGTAGATATTTTAGAAAATGAGAGTTGGTATGAAGGGCTTCTTCATAACCACTTAAGAAAAGCTGATATGACTTGTGATTAGAGAGTTTGAGAAAGGACAGAGATGGAAGGGATCATGTGGACTTAATTGCACAAACTAGCAAATGTGCAATTGATAGTGGGAGAGGGTGTCATCTGTTGTACAGTTTGTCTAATATTGCTGTTATCTGCAGTGCATTAAAGCCATTGCTACATGTATTATGTATTCCCTTTAGGACCAAAGATAAGATTTATATAATATATAGCCTTTCTATTTTTCTCACTGTGGCCATGAGTTAGGCATTAATCGGGGCTCTGATTGTACATAACAAAATTCCAATTCTGTGACGTAAATACCCCGAGCATGGGAATAAATACTGAGCACCGGGATTGCCTTAAATAGGGTTATTGGACTCCTCAGGCTTCATTGGTGGTAGTGTTGATCATTGGTGAATGATATTTTGATGCCACTGAGTCATTTGTAATGAAGTGTAAGTGCTGTAATAAAATATTAATTCAGTAAAATTTGTTTATTTTTATATACAGAGCTTACTCTTTGGAACCTCAAATCAATATCTGTACAGTGTCACAGTAAGACATACCATTCTCTCTCTCTCTCTCTCTCTCTCTCTCTCCCTCCCCCCCCCCATGTCCTACTAAGATTAGGGGTGGCCACAAACCAGTCACTGCAAATGTCAGTCTTTCCTCTGTTATTAAACTGTCCATTCTGTCACCAGATATATACTAATTGATGCTATTTTTAAAGGAATTTTTTTTCCCCCCTTCAGGCAATAAAACTTGCTAACATCTGTTTATGCAGGCTGGGTAACACTGCTTTCCCTCATTTTATGATTGTGTGTTTTTAAAAATCCAGTGCCTAACAATTTTTCATATATAGAGTCAGTTATTACACAGTATCAATGGGGATATCTTTTTGGCCAAGGGTCACCCACCCAACAAAACCTAGAAATAAGTTTCCAACTCACCTAAGATGGTAATTAACTTCACAGCATGTTGCATGCTGCCTACCACAAAAAATAAGTTTAAAAAATCTTTCCAACTTAACTAGTACAGTAATGCCTCTACTATCCGATGTAATAACGCCAAAGGCATGTCCGGAAAGTGGGCCCCTGGCTCCTGGACTGGTACTTATTGACCCTAACCCAGCCTAACTTTGAAAGCCACCTAAATAACTCCCTACTGGACATGCATAGCACCTAGTTAAACCTATTTAAGACCCTATTCACACCAATAATGGACATAAAGCATGAAATAAATGAAAGGATCCAAAGAATTGATGGAGTGTGTGGTGAAATGCTGAAGCATGGGGGAGAGATAGTAGTAGAATGGATGTGGAAGATGTGCAGATTGGCCTGGGAGGAAGGTATAGTCCTGGAGGATTGGAAGTCAGGTATAATTATTCCCTTGTACAAAGGAAAAGGGGAAAAAGAAGTGTGTGGTAATCATAGGGGCATTTGTCTTCCTAGTATAATAGGAAAAGTGTATGGTAGGATACTTATTGACAGAGTTAGAGAAAGAACAGAGAAATTAGTTGGAGAAGAACAGGGAGGCTTTAGGAAGGGAAGAGGTTGTATAGATCAGATATTCATTCTTAGATCTTTAGTGGAAAAGTTTCTGGAGAAGGGAAAGAAGTTGTACGCGGCTTTCATGGATTTGGAGAAAGCATATGACAGGGTGGATAGACAAGGATTGTGGAAAGTGTTAAGAATATATGGAGTAGATGGGAAGTTGTTGAATGCTGTGAAGAGTATGTACGATGGTGCGAAGGCTGCAGTGCGTGTGGATGGTGAACTAAGTGAATTTTTCTCTTTGAAAGTTGGGTTGAAACAGGGATGTGTCATGTCTCCATGGTTGTTCAATCTGTACATGGATGGGGTAATAAAAGAGGTACAAGGTAGGGTAGTGGATGTTGGAGTGGCCCTGGTGAGAGAGGATAGTGTTTGGAAACTCCCTGTACTGTTGTTTGCAGATGATACTGTGTTGTTGAGTGAAGACGAAGGGGAGCTGCAAGGCTTGGTGGATGAGTTTGGGAGAGTGTGTAAGAAACAGAATCTAAAGGTGAATGTAGGGAAGAGTAAAGTGATGGTCTTTGAGAGAAGTGAAGTCAGTGAATGTACAGCAAGGTTGGATGGTGAGGAATTGGAAAATGTGAGTACGTTTAAGTACTTTGGTAGTGTGATGAGTAGGGATGGAGGTTTGGAGGGTGAAGTGCTTGAAAGGGTACAGCAGGGAAGAAAGGTTGCTGGTTCTTTGAAAGCAGTGATAAGAAACAGGGAAGTGAAAAAGTTACTACATGACAGTATTGTGATATCAACTCTAACGTATGGAAGTGAAGCTTGGACGTTGTTGGAAGGACACAAGTCAAGAGTGAGAGCAGTTTAAGAGGAGCCTGTGGAGTCACATGGAGAGACAGGCTGACGAATGAGGATATAAAGGAGCGTTGTGGTGTTGATGTGGATGTGATAGGAAGCGTTATGAGGAACACACTGAGGTGGTTTGGCCATGTGGAGAGGATGGAGGGTGAAAGACTGACGAAGAGAGTGTATGTGAGTGAGGTGGAGGGGGGAAGAGGGAGGGGGAGGCCGAGGATGAGATGGTGGGACGGGGTGGAGAGGTATATGGGAGAGGGGGGTGAGTTGGGAGCAGGGCAGTGAAATGGCGGGGGACAAGGCGACTTGGAGGCGATTTGTTTGTGGCCACCCCAAATGGGATTGAGGCGTCTGGCAATAGTTAGATAGAGATAGATAGATCCAAAGAATGAGGAATTAGAAGTGACTGTTCCTCAGCCAGGGTACTTACAGCATGTTTGTGGCTGCCTTTTCTCAGGTTTTGGCAGTGGTGAAAATGCTCTTGAAGCACGTACAGTAATCCAGTGTTGTGCTGCACTTAGTTCTTTGCACTGTGACACTGTGAGTTATAATTGTTTAACTCTGCACATTGTTCTTAACTGCACCATGCCAGTTTCAACCGCCAATTTCAACCACCAATTTGCACTCCACAGTTAATCCTTTGCACTCTAAATTCTAATTTCTTAACACTGCACAAGACTGTAAATTCCCGTGTGATCTAGTGGCGAGGTATTGCAGTTTATTCACCGTTTATTCACAAAAAATGAGCACGTGTGGCTTCCATTGCGATAAGCATCTACTCGTGATTGAAGTTAGGCAGTAACTGTTGGTTGGAGTGTTGGTGACGGGGAAACAGAGTTGCCAGATCGCAACGGCCACATTACCATACTCTTCAGTTTTCATTACCAAATTTAACTTTTCATTACAAAATTCGTAAAGCTAGCATTTATTCTTCACTAATTATATATACAAGTGGAAATACATGTAACCACTCTTCTTACAATTAACAGCATGTTGATTATATTCATGCAGTGTTGGCTAGCAAATTAATCAGAGCAAACAATCCACCATCTCCATCCTGTGTATCCTCATGCACGTGAAAAATACGTTTGGTAATGCATTATTCTGATTCATTACCAAACGAATTTTTCATTACCAAATTGGCCTACGTTTGGTAATGAAAAATACCAAATGGCAACCCTGACAGGGGAGGGGTGAGGGGGAAGAAAGGAAGGGGTGAAGGGTCAATGCTGTAACAGCTGTTTGGTGCTGCGTGGCAATTTCAAATTACGGGTGGGAAATAAAATCAGATTCTGGGGGGATTTTTTTCATTTTTTGGCCATTTTGGGTTCCGAAGGTCCAGGCCCACAATGTCCGGAAAGTGGGCATCCAGAAAGTACGGTAATTACTGTAGTTATTTCGCATAACTGCACTTCACTTGATGCTTGAACTTCAACATCACACTTTTGTTCGATCACTGACCCTAATATACCCAACAGTGACTCATGCAAATATCATCTTGAAACAAATGAATAGATTTGTGTGAAGGTGATTGTACGAGGTCAGTCCAAAGTGGGGGGGGGGGGAAAGGAAATAGTTTTGCTTACACAAACGGCCACTACTTACAGGATTATGGCGTCTGGCAATACATAGATAGATAGATAGATAGACTTACAACCTGTTCAGACTTGTTTCGTTCAAAATACTCCCTGCCACTCTTCATAATAATGATCTCAACATTTTTTCCAGTTTTGGAATGAACCGTGGAAACATTTTCAGCGATGGTACGCAGTTCTCATAGCGAATTTAATATATCTCTTCTGTTCTCTGAAATCAGCAACCTTTCTGGGTGGATTTCAACTTAGGGAACAAAAAAAGTCTGGAGGGACCACGTCCAAAGCGGAGGGTGGTTGGTGGATGATAATTTTCTCGTGCTTCACCAAAAGTCACAGGAATGGAGTGTTGCGTGAGCAGGTGCATTGTCATGGTGCAGCATCCAGGTTTTGTTTGTCCATGCGTCAGACCTATTCCTTCACATTGCCTCTCTCAAACACATCAGGACGTCTGAGTAAAACTGTATTGACTGTGCGACCATGTAGCCTAAACTCATGGTGGATGATGCCCTTCCTGTCAGAAAAGATGATTAACAACACCTTCACAGTTGAGCAACTCCGACGTGCTTTTTTTGGTCACAGTGATGATGTTCCAACCCACTGCCATGGGTGACTTTTTTTTCGACATCATAGCTGTACACCCATGCATCATTACAAGTTATGATGTGTTCAGAAAGTTTTCAGCAGCATTTGAACAGTCAAACGGTTCCTGACTGATTGTGGCACATTTCTCTTTTTGCTCATCTGTCAGCAGATGTGGCACAGATTTTGTGGCAACACTATATGTCTTCAGTTTTTCAGTTGAAATCATTCGGCACGAACATCAACAGATGTCAACTTCTTCAGAAACTTCATGGACAATCAGATGACAATTTTCAAGGATCACAGCAAGCACTTTCTCAACGTGATCATCGTCTATAACTGTGGAATGCTGTCCAGATTTGGGATCGTCTTTGGTGGATGTTCTTCCCTATTTGAACCCTGGAGCCACATGTGACATTGCATACAACTCAAACAATGCTCCCTGTTAGCCTGTTGCAACATTTGAAAAGTCCCCATTAAAGTTTTTTGCAATTTGAAACAATTGCGTGCAAACACATTGCTGTTCAAGATCCTTCATTGTTTGTCTTGCAACAAATTGCTAAGTGCACTAAACACATGTTCGCTCAAGTGTGTGTACCTCAGTGACTAAGTAATGTGGCATGATGCAGCTAGTGTTAAACTTAAGCTCAAAGTCACTGCTGCTACACAGCGCTCCCGTCGCAACTATGCAATTCCGGCTTGGTGTGATGTTTAAAAGTTCAGTTTCTTTTTGGACAGACCTTAAAAGCTCAGTTTCTTTTCGGACAGACCTCGTACAGTATGAGCAAAAACAGTGATCATATATAGACCAGTGAGGCTTTGTACAGGATCATAATCATTGCATAATTGAAAATTCTATCTTATACTGATAAAAGGTCCAAACCTTTACATCATCATGCAAGCAGCTCATCACATACTGGATCATCATATAATGAGGTTCCCTTTTACAGTAGGGCCTTCCTCTTCCCAGGGTTCGCTCTTGCCAGGTTTGGTTATTTGCAGAGAGCATTTGGTTATTCTTCAAAAATATCTGAGAAGTGTTAGAAGGCATTGATGTGGTTCCACTTGATTTATTATTCCTGCCTGCACAACCCTTACCGCACTTTCTCATGTGGCCCGCACACCTGCTGCCCTTGTTTGTCATTGTTGCTAGTTTGGCAGAAAAGTCACAAAATCTATCAACTTTGTGTACTGTATTACGTAGTTGCAGCGCAGCACTAGCTGATTCATACGAAGTATTTACTATATGCTGTACAGTAGACTCTTATCTGTTGTCACAGGATCTGGCCCAACGCAATATCCGGTGCAACTCTTGGCTCTGTTAAAACAATATCCAGTGATTTTTATTAAATGTCTGGCACTGAAACGGGACATAACTGGCGGCCCAATGCAATATTTGGCATTGAGGTCTCAACTGGCTCGTAAACAGTAGCTAACCGGCGCCAGGGGAAATACCAAAACTCAGGTGCCAATGAAAATGCCTGCTACACACCAGCCAATCAGAATCCATTATGGGCATGGCTTGTTCTGCCCATCAAGAATATCCCTGTGCTGTCATTCTCGCTCGTGGCTGTCGTAGAGTCAAGATGTGTCATATACCTCTCCACTCCATCTCAGGCCTCCCCCTCCCTCATATCAAAATTCATGAAGTTGTTATTATTTTCATTCCCCCAAATTATTACACAAATTAATTAAACACACAAACAAGCATTGTTTTGAAAAAATATGTACCATAACATGACAATCCAGCCTCAAGACCATAATGTGTGCAGATGTTATGAGACGATTGTGGTAATGGAAACACGACCATGTATGACTTAAAACCTGGTAACATTCAGAAGGTTCTGTAAGTTACCAGCTGACATGAGTTAATAATAGTCTTTGCACATGTTCTCAGATACAGCTATGGTGCTGGAAACTCAACAGTATACAGCTTTACAAAACTGTGATAAGATTCTGAAGTATTGTGGTGAGTGAAAATACAGTAAATATCCCACAACCACTTAACAGCGTTTGTCAGATGTCATTAGCGGACAATATTTACTCATGTTCAACAAAAGCAAATTTGCTGGTAGGCAGCAGTCTCCTAGAATATTTATTACATGACTTGTGTCATTGTTAAAGCATTATGCAAGTGACATTTGAGTAAATTACACTGTAACCACTAACTGTTAACCTTGAATGCCTTTTCCCACTTGTTTCTCACACACACACACACACACACACACACACACACACACACACACACACACACACACACACACGAGCGATTGACGTGGTACAGGAGAGAGATGGTTGGGTGGATTGAGTGTACTTAGACTTAGAGAAGGCCTTTGACAAAGTACCTCATAAAAGACTAATGTGGAAACTAGAATATATAGGAGGACTGAAGGGGAAACTTCTGGAATGGATGAGAGACTTTTTGAGAGACAGACAAATGAGGACAGTAATAAAGGATAGGATGTCTGGATGGAGGGAAGTAACAAGTGGAGTCCCTCAAGGCTCGGTGTTGGCGCCAGTAATGTTCCTGATTTACGTAAATGATATGGTAGATGGAGTGAACAGTTATGCAAGTCTGTTTGCTGATGATGTAAAGATCTTGAGGAAGGTAGAGGTTGAGGAGGATTGTAAAATACTGCAGGAGGATTTGGATAGGATACACAATTGGAGCTGGACGTGGGAAATGAAATTTAATGTAAAGAAATGTAAAATATTGGAAATGGGTAAAAGTACCAGGAGGCCATCACTGAATTATTTGTTGGGTAATGAATTAATCACAAAAAGGAGAGAAGAGAAAGATTTGGGAGTGCTGGTCCAAGATAGTTTGTCACCAGAAAAGCACATTAACAAGATACAGTAAAAGTCCAATATTTCGGCATCCAATTCCCCGGCAAATCTGACATTTCGGCAGTTTTGAGAAATAGTCCCATTTACGAAAATCTCCGATCGTTCGGCAGATTCTCCGATTTTTTTCGTCAGTCTTGAAATTCTCCATGAGGCTCGCCAGCTAGCTACCCGCCTTTACCCGCCTTAGTGAGTGAGATAGTGAAAGTGATGGAACGAGTCTACCACTGCCATGAAGCTCAGAGGCTAGCTCTTTCTCCTATAGCATAAAGAGAGGACAAACATGTAGTGAGTCTAGCATGGGAAAGAGAATCTGTTTCGCCATTCTTCCGAGTTGTTGCCGTGCTGCTGCCGACTTCTCTTGATTCTTCTGTGTGCTTTGTGAACTTCGTACCGAAATACCTCTGAAATTACTATTCGAGTGTGCTGGGGACTTCTTCCAGCAGTAGCAGACTCCAATCAACCCCTTCTATTGTACATATGTAAATAAGGAACCTACTATAAGTTTAGGTAAGTGCATGTGAACTTGTAGGCCTACTGTACCATTACATTTATATACAGTATGTTCACTAATTTCTTTATTTTTCATATTCATGTATAGTACTGTATTCATTACAGTATTGTACAGTATCAAACAGTATACAGTACTCTCTCCAAACACATTTGTAATGATATGAGTAATGATGATAGTGTTCACCGAAACATATAAGGTACTGAGTGGGTAGGGTTTTCGATAATTCGGCAATTTTGATATTTCGGCACTTGCCTGGTCCCATAGATGCCGAAAAATCGGACTTCTACTGTAGTTGGAGAGACTTATAAACTCTTGATTAACATAAGAGTAGCGTTTCATTATATGGATGAGGAGATGATGAAAAAATTGATAGTGGCAATGATCCGCCCCAGGTTAGAATATGCAGCGGTAGTGTGGTCCCCACACAAAAAGAAAGATATAAACAAGATTGAGAGAATACAAAGAACAGCAACCAAGATGGTCCCCAGTCTGACAGACCTGTCATACAGAGAGAGGTTGGAAAAACTGGATTTGCCCTTCTTAGAGGAAAGGAGAAAGAGGGGAGACATGATTGCAGTGTTCAGGACCATGGTGGGAGTAGATAAAATTGACAAAGAAGATCTGTTTGTATGGGATAAGAGAGCAACAAGAGGACACGGGATGAAATTGAAAAAGTCAAGCTGCTTGAAGGATATCAAGAAATATAGCTTTCCTTACAGAAGTATAGACTTATGGAATAGCCTGGAGAAAGAGATTGTCCAGTCTAAAAACTTAAACGAGTTTAAAGCCAAATTTGACTTATTGAGAAACAGTGATGGAAACCCACGAGCATAGTACATTCCGTGTATATCACAATTAGGTATATTAGGTAAATACCCACGAGCATAGTACATTCCGTGTATATCACAATTAGGTATATTAGGTAAATACTTAAATATTTGGAACGACTTAGACAAAGAGGTGGTGCATGAAAAAAACATTCATGTGTATAAATGTAGACTTGATAAATGTGGATATGGAGACAGGACAACACGAGCATTGCTCGATTCCTGTATACTACAAATAGGTTAATACACACACACTCTGCATCATTTTTTCAAATGTTGGTATTCCTACAAGATTGCAATAATGCAGACTTAGAAAAGTGTGCGTTATCATAAATATGTAAATAAATGGTAAACTAAGCATTCTGTGGGTTGGATATAGTACACACACAATGCATGAAGCTGTTGCACCATCCCAAATGCATTAAAGGCTGTAAACAACAATTAGCTAGTCACCTAGGGAGAGCAAGGCAGAGGTGAAAGATAGGTAGACACTTGTAAATATTCATGTATTTCCACTGTTAAATAAGTAACTGAATGTAAACTTATTTCTCCTAACAACTTATTGGTGGATGATAAATACAAATACACCTGCTTAAGAACAGGGTGGGCATACAGAACATGAGGGAAGAGTTAAGATAAATACTTTGTGGTCAGTAATGGGTACAGTATTATACTGACAATTATTATTTGCTTCATTTCTGTAATTATATAGAGTACAGTGTAGGGCATAATGTCTTAGGATGTTTGAGGCAACCATATACTGTATATTTATTGCTACTGCAGGGCCTCGTTGGGGAACATGACCAGTATTCTTGGAAATTTGGTATTTGCGGGAAGCTCTATGACATATTCCCCATGAAGAGGAAGGAAATACTGTTTATGGTTCAAGAAATTGTATTAGCCATTCCAGAGCAAGCAGTATTACTGCATTGATGAGGGGAAATGTAAGTCCTGGATAAAGAAGATGAAAGAAGAAAGAAGATTGAAGCTAAGGAGAAATTGCAAAGCATGAAGGAAGGAAAGCCAAAGAAGAGAGAATGAGGGGGAAGAAGGAACAAGGAAGTACCCTGATGCAACTGTTTCCTTCATTGCAGCGGGGTGTGGCGACCATGCTGGGCAATGTTTGTGGTCTGTGTGGCAAGACGTTGAGCTCAACCTCTAGCTTGGAGCGCCACCTCCGCTACCACCGTGGAGAGCGCCGGTATGCCTGCCCTCACTGCCCATACCGTGCTGTGGCCAGAGACAAGTTGGTGAACCACCTTCACACTCATACTGGACATCGCCCTCATCGCTGTCAGTACTGTCCATTTGCCACCATACAGGCCACTCATCTGCGCAGGCACATTCGCACCAAGCATGCCTCCAACTTTCTAACACAAAACTGATGCATTTAAGTAATGGATACAAGTCATAATCATCATGCCTTGGATATGTTTGATTAAGATGGTTCTCATGCTTGCAAATCAAGGTTGAGTACTAACTGAAATGAAAGTACAGTACAGAATAAGAGTTGACAAGCAGTAGACACGGATGAGTTTGTGAAAACTAAAATGTAAACAGATTAATAAAAGTTGTATATATTTTATGGAAGAGACATAAGAGCAGATTTGAATTTAGCTGCATGTTATTTGTACAGTACAGTGTCTTATTGAAATTACCTTTGCTGCACTTTGTTGTTTGTGGTACTTCTTGTCATACTGTACAAGCCATAGGATGCAAAATTATATATATATATATATATATATATATATATACACATATATATATATATATATATATATATATATATATATACACATATATATATATACAGTATAAACTGTATATATATATAAGAACACACGTGACTGTAGGTATGTTCATTCTTGAACCAGGGAGTTCTGCTTACCATCTCCCCGTACTTGTGAATGGAAGATGCTTGCAGCAAGGTTTTTCCACAGAGGAGGAGTAATCCCACCCTTTAATTTGATGTTTTTATTGTCCAATCTCATGCTTATTTAAAGATGAGATTTGAAGTGTACGTGTGAGTTTGTGATTTGATACCCCACATCTCTTTGGTGCAGTTTGTATATTTGATTTTGTCTAGTACACTGAATAAGCAACCATATGTCTGATGGGGGAAAGATAGTAATTCAAAGAATTGTTACCCTCCGCATGTAGCAGTTCATATTGTTATTGCTGCTTATGCGTGACCTCCACATTGGACTGGCTACAGCTTCTAACAAAGAGATGAGGGCTACCAGAAATCATGAATTATGAGTGTATTAGTATTAACAACTCCAAGCATACAAATAGACAGTTGAATAAGGACTACTGATTATTATAGTTCTGTTTGGCTGAACCGCGATTGAAAATGTTGTGTTAATTGTGAATATTCCCAAAGTAATAAAAGTGATAATATGAGCTGATCATGTAGTACTTTTGATCTTATTAAGATACTGTGTGTATAATAGATTTGAGGATTGTTGATGGCCTTGAGCTTGAAATGCTTAGGAAAAGTTGAAAGTATTAGGGAATGTATTTGAGCTTGTGGATAACAAAGCATGTATATTAAAAAGATCAGCAGTGTGAGTGAATAAATGTAAGTTGTGTACCAAATTTCTGAGAGTGATTGAGTGAGAATATATAGAAAAATTAATGGGAAAAATTTGGTAGTTACAAAAAGTGAGATCAGGGTGTACAGTAGTACAGTACCAACTGATAGAACTAAAGTAAGGAATGTTGAAAAAAGTTCTGAGGGTGTATTGTTATTTTCATGTCTAGGCAAAAGCACATTATCCTTTATTATGGAATTGTGTAGTATAGGGCAGTATATGCTTTTCATGTATAGAAAGTAAAGTTATGGTGTTTGAGAGGAATGAAGTCACAGAGTGTGCAGTGAGGTTGGATGGTAAGGATATGGAGAATGTGAGTGCATTCAAGTACTTGGGTAGTGTGATGAGTAAGGATGGAACTTTGGGGGATGAAGTACGTGAAAGGGTACAGCAGGGAAGGAAGGTTGTTGGCACACTGAAAGCAGTGATGAGAAATAGGGAGGTGAGTATGGAAGTTAAGAAGTCACTGCATGATGGTATTGTGATCCCTACCCTGACGTATGGAAGCGAGGCGTGGACCTTGCAAGAGGGGAACAAGTCAAGAGTGAGAGCAGTGGAAATGAGTTACTTGAGAGGAGCATGTGGAGTGACATGGAGGGACAGGTTGACGAATGAAGAAGTGAAGGAACGTTGTGGGGTAGATGTGGATGTGGTTGAAAAGATTAGGAGAAATACACTGAGGTGGTTTGGACATGTGGAGAGGATGGAGAATGAAAGACTGACTAAGAGGGTGTATGTAGGTGAGGTGGAGGGAGGGAGAGGGAGGGGTAGACCGAGGATGAGGTGGAGGGATGGAGTTGAGAGGTATATGAGGGAGGGGGGGTGAGTTGGGGGGAGGGGAGTCAAATGGTGGGTGACAGAGTGACTTGGAGGCGTTTTGTCTGCGGCCACCCTTTGCGGGATTAGGGCGTCGGGCTATAGATAGATAGAGTTTTTTTTTTTTTTTTTTTTTTTAATGTGTCTGACTCTGGGCAAAGGCTTCAGGGCCTATATCTCGGGGGCAGTAGCCTATCCCAAGGCCCAGTAGTCCTCCTACACCTCCACATGTCACCACTTCGGCACTAACACCCACCGTCCATACTGAATACATGCTAAGGCTGTCTCATACAGGACTGGTGTATTGGTATTAGCGGGGGTATTTTTACATGTCAGCGGGTCATCTGGTAGATCAGGAAAGTCTGCCTTTTATGAAATTCAAATCCTTAAACTGTTCCCTGCCCCAGCCGGGATTCGAACCTGGGTCCATCAGGACTGCAGGCCGCCTCTCTACCGATTCAGCCACCGCCTCCCCCCAATGTATAGAAAGCTTTTGAAGTATGGAAAGTTTGGAACAAAATCATATAGTTTGACCAAATAACAAGCACATGTATTACCTTCAGCGATATGAAGCATTCTGATCCATTTTTCACCTAGAGATGGAGTGAAGTAAACCATGTTTTTTGTGACACAATTATTTGATGGTGAACTAAGCAGGATAAGGTATTGCTAACCACTTAGTTAATATCTGATGGTCCAGACTTTATTATGCATGACCATTTGGTGTGGAATCAAACAGACTCTGAGAGTATTTCATACATCAGCCTTGCATCCACATCTTCTTGATGGCTTTTATTAGGTGGACACACGAGATATCCTGAGAACTGAGGTTTTGTTTCATGGATGACCAAGCATTTTCATTTGGAATCAGGTTTTGGCTGTTCTCCAGTCATTGTGGTTCATATCATGAATATTGTTGTAACTTAAACATTAGAGCACATTTTTTAACCAATGACATGGTTCACCTTCCAACATAATGCTGTTACAACCATGAATGCCATAAACTGCATACAAATGCAGTTCTAACGCTGGCTGATAACAGTCACTGTTGATTATAACATTCATTGGGAGAAATTTAAACTGTTTCTCCCATAACACAACTAGAAGAGCCTCAGATCATAAAATGGTTTGGTTGTTTCATAGTTTTTCTGGTTTACTGATGATGGTTGTATCTGCTGACTCCATGGACCCCCCTCCTCCGGCATCACTAACTTTAGATCACTGGAATCAGCTCTCATCACACCACATGATGTGCTGACTGCTCAGGTGTCCATGGGTGATATTTGTGGGCAATTCAAGATGAGCTTGTGCATTTTTTCTGACATCATGGTAATAAGAGTTTTTTTTTTTTTTTTTTTTTTTTTTTTTTTTTTTTTATGTTGAATGATTTTGTGTAATACATTTCCAGGATATCAGAGTGGTTTCTTTGTAACTCTGCAGGTTTCATGCCAGGGGTCTTCAGTGCCAGTAATATAACCAAACCATACGTGCTCCCTACGTGTCAACAAGTGGGTTGGTGGAGGGTTGTTGCCCTTCCCTGTAAAACAACTAACTCAGTGTCAAATGGCCACCCTTTGTGGGATTATGGTGTCTGGCAATAGATAGATAGATAGATAGACTTATTGCCTCAAAAGAATATTTGTCTATCTATCTATCTATTGCCAGAAGTCATAATCCTGTAAGGGGTGGCCGTTAGTCTTTGAGTTGGTTGTTTTACGGGGAGGGGCACTAACCCTTTGCCAACCCACTCGTTGACACATAGGGAACACGTATGGGTTGGTTATATGGCTACCACCCAGTGTTGTAAATGATTTCCTGGCTTATGGGAAACTATTAGGCTTGTCACTCAATGTAAAGCCATCGGAAATGAAAAGAGGATTAATAAAATGTGACGGGAATGATGGGAGAAATAAGAAGAGAAGAGGGCAGACAGAAAAAGAGTGATAATGGTGAAGGCAGATGTAAGCAGCACAACATCAAGTGAGTGGATGATTGTAAGAAATAGGAAGAGAGGGGACAGACAAAAAAAAGAGTGATAAAGGTGAAGGAAGAAGTAGACAGCACTGCATCAAGTGAGTGGATGATGGTTGCCACCACCTACCACCAAGAATGCTTGTGACCTTAGAATATTGTCTGTGGTTGAGCAGAACGTGGATTTAAGGGCAGGAATTAAACAGCTGGTAGGCCACTTATTAAAGCCTTCAGTCCTACAGTGTTGCACTTACAGTCCGGTAGTTTCTGTAACTTTTTTCTTGTAAAGTGAGGTTTCTGACCTTTTCCATATGTGATATGCTTTTCCCAGGTACCTTGAACAAGGGCTGAAAAAAATTAGGGGAGTCCACAAAAAAATACTTTAAAAACCAGGCGGGCAGTGCTGGAAATAATACATACTGTAAAACATCGTAACTTCGGACAGCACCCAAATTTCGGACATTTTGCAAAAAAATGTAATAATTGAAGTTTACTGGAAAAGAGTGCGATATTTGCAAAAAATAATGATATGGGTAGGTACGGTAATCTTTAAAGATTATTATGTATAAGTCCTATTAAACTAGCTTGAATATGAGTGGGTGAAAAAAAGTTTATGAATCAAATGGAAAAAAATCAACAATTTCTAACCCTGCAAAACTTTGTTCACACAGAACAAACAGTTTCATTTGTAAGAACGTGATTAGAACGATTATATGTGGAAAAGTGTTGTAAGTACTGGGCAGTGAACTGTTTTAAAATATATACATGCATAATCTTGCTATGACTGTTTTAATGAATATCTCTGTATTTTTCAGAAAAAATTCCTAAATTCGGACAGACAAATTACTGGAAAAATACAGACTATAGGTGTGTGTGTGTTTTACAAGCACAGGCCAATTAGGAAAGTGTGTGTGTGTGTGTGTGTGTGTGTGTGTGTGTGTGTGTGTGTGTGTGTGTGTGTGTGTGTTACAAGCACAGGCCTATTAGGAAAGTGTGTGTGTGTGTGTGTGGTGTGTTTGTATGTATGTATGTGTGTGTGTTTAAGACCAAAGTGTGTAGCTCGTTAATACATTCCATAGTGCTGTCATAACATGTGCCTGTGCGTGTGTCTGTTGATTTGTGTGCATGTTAGTGGGTGTGTGGGTGTCATCAGAACCAGTAAGAAGTGTTGAACATCATATTATGTTACTTAAGTATGCATTTGTTGAGTCAGTGAGGTATCTACTTGATAATTACATGTAGTTTTGTTTAAGAAAAAGAGATCAGTTCCCCTTACAGTTTGGAATGTATGCAATGCATTTTTATATATTTTTTTCGTCTGAAAAAGTTTCCGAAGAGTTCTTAGTTATATTTATGGCCAGAGTACCTCACTACAATGTGATATGATGCATCTTAATGTGATCTCAAATTATGAGCTCAAAAAAGAAGATATTTTTGGATATTTCTCTTTATATTTGTATAACTTGGGCCACGAGTGCACAATATTTTTCTTGAGATTTTTTTTTTTAAACTTTTAAAGTGTCGAAGTTTGGCCAGTGTGTCCGTAGACAGGTGCTATTAACCTTTCTCATGTTTAAAGGGCAAATACTTGGATGTCCGAAGTTTGGAAGAGCTCTCCAAAGTTAGGAAATTTGTTCCTAACTTCAGACACTTGAAAATGAAAAATAAACACACAAGTTCAGCGTGGCTAATTTTTTTTATTATATGGACTCAGTAGGTACTGTCCCTGGCTACCACAGGACACCAACAGGGATAAAACTGCACCATTTTACACAGAGTTATCCATTAAAACACATGAAAAGTGTCCGAAGTTAGGGTGTTATACGGTATGCACGCTTCTGTGATGGAAGCTACATGGCAAGGCAGAATGTGACTGTGCATCTAGGAGAGTCACCAAGTACAGTACTGTACAAACATTAGTTGGTGAATTTCAGAGGTAGGATAATGCAAGAAACCACTCAAAATTTTGGCCCTGTCGCAGAGAGTTGAGTGTTGCAAAACTTTTTGCAGTGGATGTAGGATCCAGAAACAAGGAAAGAGAAAGTTCAAAAGTGAGAGAGGTATCAGCATCATGCCCAGTGACACAGGCCACACAGTCATTCGGATATCATTCAGGCCTCTGGAATCTTGGCTTCGTCTTACAAACCTAACCATCTTTTTTAATAACAGCAGGAATGAAAAACAAATGAATAAAAAAATAATAATACACCAGATTATAGGTGTTGTCCATTCGTAAAAAATCTGTAACAGTTGGACTTGAACAGTCGTAGGTTGAAGTTTGGAGGGAAACTACTCTGGGGAATTGAGTTCCCCAAAAGTGGGGGTTCTGCACTTGTTGAAGAAAAATGCCTGACACAGGTAGCCATACTGGCCCCCCAAACTTGTGTCAGGCCTGGGTGTGGTTTAGTCACTGCCAGTCACCCTCCATCAGCACTTGATGTGATTCGGGGTGACAGAGGGGCTAGGGAGCATCAGGGATGGTGCTCCATCTTCTCAGTTATTTCTGATTTCTGGCCAAGAGAAAACTGCGCTCTCTCCTCCTTTTCCTGAACCTTAGGCATGGTTCATAAACACTATGGTTCACTGGGGAAAGAAAAAAAGGGGAGAAAAAAAAGAAAATGGTAACAGTACCAAGGCAAGGCCACACAGACTTGGAGCAGTTGTTTACAGCTGAGGGATCACATGAAGACTGCATGCGTGGTGGGGACATATGGCAACATTGCACTGCCAGTCAGGGGAATGTTTCTGGTATGGGCTTGATGACACACTAGAGATGTGGGACTTTTTCCAGTAAGTAGGTGGATTTTGGAACGGAATTTTCTTTAAGAATCATACTAATTTTAATGGAAATTTTCCTTTAAATTGGGCAAAAAAATGATTCCATTATCTTGGGCTTTCGCTAAATTGGTGTTCATTAAATTGAGCATCTACTGTACATATACAGTAGATATATATATATATATATATATATATATGTATGTATGGATTTATGTATACAGTATATTGTGTTCCAAAAGGAAAGGGCATAACTTTGGGAATTGATACATGAGGGAATTCTGGACAAAAAATGCTATATCAGAGTGGGGCCAAATCTCTGCTATTACAGAGCTACAGTTATTGATGACTTTTTAAATGGATAATGGAAATCATTTACGGCCATAAGGTCATCAGTAATTTCAGCATCTTAACAGTTGAACTGTGGACCCATGTTGCATTAGCGTTTTTTGCTAAGAAATTTTTTATATGCCCTAGCCTCCTGGAACACCCTATGTTTAGTGACTTTCATATGTGTGAATTCAGTATGCACAGATTATTAGTGCACAGTGGCTGTAAGCTCTACCAGGAACATTGTTTGCATAGATACAATATGCTGAGTGGGCAGTTTTGTACTCATCTTCCATTTATTTATTGCTCTGTCAATTGCTACTCAGGTTTCACTTTCAGACTGGAGTGTGGGCAGTAACACACTTTCATACAGGGCTCCCTTAACCTTCATACCAACTCACATACCTTTTAAAGTACAAGCAAGCTTTTTGGCTACTCTTCTTCCTTGACATGATCAACCTTCATACTAACTCACATACCCTTTAAAGTACAAGCAAGATTATCGGCCTTGAAGTGATCTCTCCTTAACCTTACTCCTCATTTTGCCATATTTACACACCATAGCTCCCAGATGCTAAAAATTGTCAACCTCCGTAAGCATTTCACCTCCCATCTTGACCCTGCAGTTCACTGTTTCTACTCTGTACTGTGTGCCAAAATCTGTTGTCACATTCTTTCCTTTTACACAGCACTATCATACTTTTCATTCACTTTTAATTTTATTGTGGAAAATCTACAATAAACTCCTTCACTACCTTTTGCAATTTACTCTCACTTTCTGCCATCAAATCAGCATTGTCAGCATATAGGTAGGTTACAGGACCCCATTTGTTGCCATGTAGCTTCAGGTTTGCATCTATACCTTCTGTCCTCACTCTCAGCAGACTACACCATTTGCATATACTGTATGTTGAACAACCATCACTGTGATAGTGTCCTTTAGTGTTATAATTTAACTGGCAGATTATTTTACTTAGCTTAATAGAGGTTTTTCAAAGTGGATAGGTTAGATATAGCCTTCACTGATTTCTGTTACATTGAGTGACAAACCCAATGGTTTCCTGTAAGCCAGGAAATCATTTACAGTGCTAGATGGTAACCATATAACCAACCCATACGAGTTCCCAACAAGTGGGCTGGCAGAGGGTTAGTTCCCTTCCCCAAAAAGCAACTAATCCAAAGACAAGCGATCATCCCTGATGGGATTATGACATTTGGCTATAGATAGACATTTGATGTGGCCATTGCTCATCCGCTGATGCCATATTCATAACTTTTCAACTTCAGTTTTTTGTGTACAGGTGTGTGTGTTTCTGTGGCTGTGTGTGTCCCTAAGTTGCTTTAGACGCCAAATATGAAGTGACTAGTAATGTGAAAAATATGAAAAAACAAACTTACATTTGACGGTTTATTGCTTAGGGATAAACTGTGTGTGATCCATTATGAATGTGGGACATGGTCTGGAAAGAGTGACTGGTGAGATTTGCTCAAGTCACTCACTGCAAGCCATTTTGCCAGTTGTCATATTGTCCCATTCCTCACATTTATGCTCATATATATTACAGAAGCACAAGTATACTCCTAGTGATGCTGTACAGCAAGTCCTCATTATAAATTACCCTTTTTGATGTCCACTTTTGCCATTAATTCCACCGTAAATTGTAGAAAGTTGCCAGTCTGAGTTCCATTCCCATGTTTAGAGTACATCTAGTGGCTGTACAGAACTTGGTAAATTACCGTACACAATGATTTCTAAGGAGGATTTCTTGTACCTGTATTATGTAATGCTGTAATTTAAGCAAGAGTGTGTTTGAAGGGTAAAGTAGACTGTGTAGAAGCATGATGGTCAGATGTGTGAACTTTTAAGGAAAACGTATATTTTCTGTTTTATTCTCTTTCTTTGTGCAGTGCTTTATTTGGAGCTTTTCCTGCAAGTTGAAACTATATAATAAAATCATCCATTAATTACATTTTTCCACACCCATGTGAGAACTAGTCCATTATTTTTCAAGATATGTAATTGATGAGTATATGAAATAATAAAGCTTCCCACTTATCCTCTAGTGCCCAGGAATGGAACTATATTCTTTTGGCTGAGATAATAGTGACTTTGTATCATACTTAGCGATACTGGTAATTGAAGTGCTGTAATTATGTAAGTGTGGATGATACAGTATGTAGTCCATGGAAAATTTCAAAGAAAATTTGAAAAAGAAGGAGAATGGAGAAGAGGAAAAAAGTGCAGGGAGGAAGAGGAAATTTTAGAAATTGGAGTGAAATTGAAAGAGTTGAAAGAGAAAGTAAAAAAGCACGGAGGTACCCTGACGCAGCTGTTTCCTCCATTGCAGCGGATTGCGACTTCTCTGCTGGGCAATGTTTGTGGTCTGTGTGGGCGGTCGCTGAGCTCTACTTCCAGTCTGGAGCGTCATCTTCGTTACCACCGTGGAGAGCGTCGCTATGCCTGTCCTCACTGCTCGTACCGTGCTGTAGCCAGAGACAAACTTGTACGCCACCTCCACACTCACACTGGTCACCGCCCTCATCGTTGCCAACTCTGCCCCTTTGCTGCCATTCAGGCTACAGATTTACGCAAGCATATTCGCAGCAAACATGCCTCCAGCTTTCTCCCACCACCCTGAGATAACTGAGACTCTTGTATGAGTCAAAGCAGCACTACTGTTATTCCAGAGATATTTCAAGATGTTTCTGGAAGTACTCCCCAAGTTGCTGTCATCCCTTGACACTGATACAAGATTGTTACTGGAAAGAGAACATACAAATTATCAGCATATCGACACCTGTTGGAATGATACAATAATCCCTTTACCCCATAACATTTGTGGACATCCTTTACTTTACAGAGTAATGGTTCTTATTATTATAATTTACCTCCAATAATGCTGAAACGTGACCCATGCTTCTGCATATTATACCCTTCTGTCAAGCAGTTTCTACCAAAAAGTGAAGGGTGAGGTTTGATGTAAAGAAATTTATCTATTTTAAGATAAAATCTTTTGTAGGTATTGTACACTATACTGTATACATACGTAATATAATTAAAGATTGCACTTTTAATTATCATATTGTTCAAAGGAGCAGGTAGTTTATAGCCCTCTTAATTGTCTCATTGCTCATCAGAGTAGACACCCATCTATCTGTACCATATCAGTCTGTCTATCTGTCTTTACTTGTATATTAACTCTGCACAGTATCTGCCTCAGTTCTTCCTTCCTTCTTACTTATTTTACCAGCCAGCCAGCCAGCCAGGTCCGAAGCACTGCAACTCATGAGGCATTTTTTTGTTTCCTTTGCAGTTGCAAGGGCCGGACCTGGCGCGGCGTGCATGGGAAAGCCTCTCGGAGAGCCTTACCGCACACCTGGCCAAGCCTGTCGCTCCTCTGCGGCCCCCCCACAGGCTTGGGGGGTCGCAGCATCACCCCTCAGAACGCCCTCACATGTGCCCCCTGTGTCCCTACCGTGCCACTACCCGTGACAGCTTGGCTAGACACATCCGAACTCACACTGGGGAGCGACCATTCAAATGCTCATACTGCACATACAGAGCCATACAAAAGTCCGACGTAGATAAACACATCCGTCGAAGGCACAAGGATGCCATCACCCCCTGGGCAGACACAGTTAGTCTTTCAGGCATTGCTTTTCCCCCACCACCTGCTACTGTCACCACCACTGCAGCCACCACAAGCACTTGGCCTCATGTCTGTCATTCTGCTGGATCCACCACACAACCTTATCCTGCCCCAGCCAAGAGTGATTTGTAAATGGTAGTGCAGGATGGTCAGATTTTTGAGGTGATCACCAGAGAATCACACAAAAAAATATAGGTGTTACTGAATATCAAGGTACAATATTGTTAACATGTTACAGGAAGAGTTGAATCACATTTCAGGACATCAGTATCCAGAAGTGATCATGTCATGAACTACAGGTATTTGCTACAAGAAGTTAAACTAGTAGCCCCCAGTGGGTGAAACTCCTCAGAATCTTATGCCACAGAAAGAGGACAGATCAGTTGACATGGAACAAAGCCTCTCTTACTATGAATCCCTTTTGTGACCGCTGTAGTGCAAAATCATGTTTTATTTTGTTTTAAAGGTCATGTGACCATTGTTTTATAATTGAATCATAGCTGATGCTAAAGTACCTGTATATAAGGATGCTTCAACTTGTAGCTTGTTTTAATTCAGTACTATACTGTACTCCTTTTCAGCTTTTAGTTAATCGCAACAGTGAATGTATTTATTTATTATTATTTTTTAAATGGATGTAGTCCATTTGACTGAATTATATGTCTCCACCAGGAGACAAAATGTGTATAATGGCGTAAGCAGTAGTTTGATAGAAAGCTTTGTCTGAGTCTGTTGTGAAGATTTTAACATTAATATTGTATACAGATGACACAGTAGTCTAATATTTTGAAGGGGGAGGGTGGGGAATGGCAGTGAAGTGCTGATGAGGATGAGTGCTTGGGCACTTCGTACAGTACATTTTGTTAGAGCATCCACAGGAAATGTAACAAGGAAAATATAGAAGACTAGCAGTGCACAGTATTTTAATTGTGCTGGCATAAAAGATTTCTCCCAAGTATTTAACATCATCTGATGATTGCCAGGATTAATTAACATAAGGCAGCAGATTCATGGAGAGTCTACACTTTCCACCACAAAAGGCAACTACATGTAGTGTAGTAAGCCCGCACACATTTGAGTAGAATCTCTCTAGTGGATATTCTGACAGCTTTATATACGGTCAGCTGATCATCGATAAAGACGAAAGTATAAATACAGACATGCTGATTTTAGGCCAATGTACATTGGCTAAATGACATACCATAATTTATGCAGGCAAGTCACAGTGTCATTATCCATCCCTAGTGCATGGAAGACAAAGCATGTAGCAGCAGATTTAAGGAAATGGAAGTATGAGTAATATGATAAGCAGAATATACAGGTATAGGGAAGGTGATGTGTTTAAAACTGAAAGTGTAAGATGTGTGGTAAAATGAACTCTGTCTCTTCATGAAATTAGGCTCATCAGTAAATGTGGCTTTAGAGTGAAGGGTAGGGTGTTTCCTTTGGAGTTTACTGTGGAGTACATTCCTTGAAGACCGTAAATAATGTAGTTTCATTTTGTATTCTTTGTTGATGATCTTACCACATGCAGAATGAGCTGGTTGATAGAAATTAATAATTCAGAAAAGAATTATCAGTTTCATCAGCAGATTCAGAGATAGTCATCTGGTGTTACATATTTGATGCTCTTTTCTCATGTATGTGCAGTTATAAAAGTAAGAAAGCCCAGATCAAGTGAGTGAATACCATTTCTAACAAAGTTAAAGCACCTTTCTTTAACTCTTATGAATGTATCTTTGTGGTGAGATGGTTGATCAAGCATATATTGAAACCTGTAATTTTGTTCATTGTGTCACATGTACATAACTTTGAAATTTTAAAAGAAATATAGGTTTTGACAAAGAAATGTACATCAAATACTTAAAAAAATAAAAAGGTTACTGACATACTCCAGTTTGTGTTGTACGAGTAAAAAGAGTAAGCATTTCCCGCACCTTGTGTGGGATGTAAGCATACATGGAAATTTGACATGACACTGTGTAGTATGCTTCCAGACTACACAGAAAAGTTAAATTTTGGTGTATGACTGGAAACTGAACTTTGGAAAAATGGGAACAAGATATTGGGATTAATGGCTACTGTACTTTCTAACCCTCTTAGCCCAAGTAAGCCTCCTAAAGGTGATTAAAATGATCAGGTGTGTGACTGAAGTAGAATAGAAAGAAGAAAATTCCCCTCACACTTGAAAAGATATAACACTAGGAAGTTCAAGGTAGTTACCTCAGCATTTAAGAAACAAGATATAAAGTTCATGAAAGTGAAAATGAAGGGAAGAATTGTTGTTGGAGTATGCCTGATGTTAGTACAATATATGCCTTGAGAAAATGTGAAGCGTTTGTATTCATCCTTCCTAAAGGAGTTCCTTGAAGAACCAAGACAAGATTTGTTAGTGGGTGGGAGGTGAAAAATGCAAATGCAAGCAGTATGTAGGGGCATTGGTAAGAGGATGGTGTAGAAGATACTTACATTATCTGTCACCATGGACCTTTCCATAAGGGTTAAAATACATCTAAGTATCATCCAATTGTTACCGGATGCTTAGCTCCACCAGTGTTTTTGATCTGACAGCAGGAGTCAGGCTAGTGCAGGTAGAGCAGTTGACCACAATATTGTATGAAGTCAGTGCAAGTTTGATTTTGCCAGTTAAGATTATCTACTGTATGTTCATTGCAGCTACACTACTTTCAAATAGCTATATTTTGCCATTGAATATGTGCCATTTTCAGGCTGTTGCAGCCAAACCTTAATCTTTACAAGGGATTGTAAGAACCACATCTGAAGAAAAAATGATTTTTTCCTTTTTAACTAGGTATGGCTAAATATTTAGTGTACTTATAAAATTTTTGTATTACAGTATTGTAATTTAAATTATACATAATTTGTAAATTGCATTTTAATGATTTGAATAAATCTTATTTCATTAAAGCTTCGTATCATAATTATTAACTTTGATACATTTGCATCTGCCTTTATTGATGGAATTGTTCATCAGTGAGAATGACTCAGCTGTTGCTTTTCTTATTTACCACACTTTTGTGTCAACAGTATGTTGTGTTTCTTCAATGCTACCTCATGATTTTAGACCATTTTTTTTTTTTTTTTTTTTTTTTTTTTTTCCAGGAAGCTAATTACTTTTGCAGGTAGGGTGAAAATTTGGCGTGTAATATGTAAAGTATTAATTATATATATACTATAATGCAGTACAGAAAAGTCATTGATCATAGGTAATATTTGTCCTGAAATGCCAGTACACTATTTTTAATTTTAAACTCACCTTTACCAAGTATTAATCAAAGACAGTGACTGGAGGTTCCCCACAAAATTAGGAATACTTTTGCCAAGTGTTCATCATATAATGACAGTGAAAGAAATTTCCTCTTATGATCAGGCATGTTGTGTCATTTTATTGTCACAGATGCCATTTTCCTTCCTGATGTACCTGGCAGCTGTGATGTGTTGGTGTGGCAACTGAATTTGTAGAATGGAGGCAGAGATGGTTTGATGGAGTGAGAGTCTGACGTGTGTACTCTTGTCCGGCAGAACGGTGGTGGTGGAGGTGGAGGAGGAGGTGGAGGTGGATGTGGAGGGACGCTGGAAGGAGGGGAAAGATGTAGCGGGGCCAGGCCATGGGTCGGGCAGGACCCAAGAGAAAGACCATTCTGCTGCTCACTTTGTCCCCATCGAGCACGACGCAAGGACAGCCTCCTGCGCCATCTACGGATGCACACGGGAGAACGACCTTACCAGTGCCATGCATGCCCTTATGCTGCTATCCAAAAGTCAGACCTGGATCGCCACCTCCGGGCACGTCACGCCCCTCCTGGCCTCCTAATCACCCCTCTCAGCTTTCCTCCACAGGCATACCTCCCAGCCCACTCTCCCCCACTGCCCCATGCATCACGACGCTAGCATGGGTGGAATAACAGTCAGGAATGTTTTATCTGAGAACTCAGTTCTGGGCCAGCAGTGCAGCTGGTAATATAGAACATCTGAAAAGATGGAAAAGTAGCATGATAAATGCAGTGCATTTAAATAGTGCAGAAACTGAAGAACGTGTTCATTGAGCACGTCAGTTTACGAAGAGCAGAAATGCAATTATTAAGTTTTTTAAGTACTTTCAAGAAGAAATAAAAGTGATAGCCACGTTGAGACTTAATTGTAGATGCAGAAGTACTGAAGATGATTCGTTAGTAAGTGAGAGAATGGAAAAGTGTGATTCGTGAAGTTGCACCCGGTAGAGAAACCAAGGTGTGACCGCTCTCTTACTTTTTCCCTTGCAGCTGGGTGATGTGTCGTGCCCCCCACAGCAGCAGGCTTGGCATGGTTTACACGCGCCCTCTTCTGAGCACCCACACCTGCACTCAGGCCAGAGTCAGCAACCCTACCCTCTCCATGAGACACAGATGCTGGCATCTTCATTCCCTAGGCTGGCTGAGGCAGCTAGACTTGCTGCTTATCCAAGAAGTGCAGATGTGGCTATAATAGATCATTTCAAGAGGGCTTTTCCTTGCCCGTATTGTGAACAGAAAATGACCTCCAAGGGCAGCCTAGTGCGACACATCCGGAGTCACACAGGGGAAAGACCATACAAATGTAGTTATTGCTCTTATGCTGCTCTCCAGAAATCTGACCTTGACAGGCATGCGAGAAACAGACACCGTGATGAACTCTGAGAATGATAGAAATACTGTAACTATTAATGGACTAAAATAAATTTCCTTGAAGTTGCTTGGCCATTCATACTGTATTTTTTGTATTTTCTCAACTTCAGAAAGTTCCTTGATCTGCCACCACCGTCCTGCCTTTGTACCACACGTTATATCTGAAGATCTCCAGAACCATACGTGGGTTTCATGTTATGAGATTCCATTCATCACTTGTCGTAGATGGAGCTGACCACATTGCCACCACGTTGCATTGTGACAGATTTATTTCCTGGAGGTTGTCGTGTTTAGGAGTTCATTTATTACAGTGTATTATTTTAGATCTGATGCAGCATCTTTTCTAATATGCATAACTGGAAAGTTTTATTAGTGATTGTAAGCTTAGCTTAAATTTTTTCAGTCTTAAACAGTATTGTATTTTGAACATAATTGGAGTCATGTAATGTTCATGAAAGGCAAATTTTTAAATACACCGCAATACACATTACTATCTTGTGCTTCTGAAATGAAGGCATTTGTTTTGAAAACCACTGCAGCCTTTCTTATTGGAGGCTCAGTACTAACGTTCTTTTTGCGGAGATACAACTATTTTATGAAGACTGTTTGTGAACTGTAATGCAAACTATTTTAGGTCAAAAAATCTCTTAAAAGATTTATATGAAATGTACACTTGTGAATAAAATTCTTCTTTGGATCTGCATTTTTATCACTGTTAATCCTGCAGTGAAAGATTAAGTTGCATATATTCAGTACCATATACAATACAGCTGTATATATACAGTAATTATATGCTGTATTTACGGTATATTATATGATAATATACATACATTTTTTTGAAGTAAAATTTGAAGTGTGTGAAATATCACACTGCACTCTTCTACTCTATTGTGCAGGTATTAATACTAGTGCATGACCAGGCTGAGCACCAGGCCTCACCCCAGTGCATCTTCAGGTACTGATTAAGATACTCTTTTTGCTGTATACACTAGGCTTTTCTATCTGCCTCTGCTGTAGTTTGTAGACGTTTAAGTAAACGGGCGTGGATGATGATTGGAGCACCCACACATCTCTCCTTCCAGGCGTATCAGTAGTATGGGTAGAGCATGGTAGTGAACCTCAAGCAGTGACCGTCCTCTGCCTGCCTGCCTGCCTGCCTGCCTGCCTACCTGCCTGCACCTCCCTCTGAAGCCGATGTTCTCTGTTGCAGCGTCTGGTGGCTGGGCTGTGTGGAACTGCGGGACACCACCTAACCCTGACGCCACATCAGCAGCAGCAGCAGGATGAGGTCACCATGCCCTACCTGTGCCCGTTCTGCAGTAGAAGGTTCCGAAGGAGGGATGGACTGGTGCTGCATGTGCGGACTCACACTGGGGAACGACCTTATGCTTGCCCGCATTGCCCAGTGGCTTTTGCACAGAAATCCCACCTCAACCGTCACATTCGTACAGTGCACAAAGTGGAGCCTAATGCTCACCTGGTCCCACACATGTTGCTTGGCAATGATTCTGGCCAGAAAGACAGAATATCAAGCCAAGGTCCTGCCAGTGGCAAGGTTCCCCGCCAGGCCAAATCTGATGGTCACAATGGGGATGCCAGTGACATGGACCTTCATATCCCTAACATCCCCAGTCCACTTTTCCCCCATGTGCAAATTATCAACGACACCTCCACCACACTTGGCCAGGACTGAACGTATACTTAAGCTCCAATATAATGTCTCTTAAGATGAATTAAATATAATCAAGTACAGTATTACATAGTACAAAAGAAAAAAAAGAATAGAAAATATGCATGTTTCTAGATGATTATCTACATTGTATCCAATAATGAAGTATGAAACCATTTGTGAAAAATGTATACTCATTATTACTCAAGATTTTTGAGACATAAATACTCAATATTAGGAAGTACAAAGAGCATTTAGATATACAGATAGACTGTATCCATGCTAAGGTCTGTGATTTTGAAGTAGAGGCATTAATAATAATAATAATAATAAAAAAAAGACAAGTCTTTAAAGTACAAACACTAATGATTTCTGATGAATGAGGTAACAGGTACAGCGAGTCTACTTTATTCTGACAGTGAAAGTTTTGTGCATCCTGACCTTATTGTTTCTGTTGGTTCACTGTTCTAGCACTAATACCATTAGAATAATTTGAGTTTGTTATGCAGTGTGATTGTAGGAAAATTTCATAATTAGTTCATTTCTGAAGCCTAAAATTGTTTGTTTTAAAGGGTAGGTAAATAAACTGGTAAGTTGTAGAAATACGGTATATAACTTTTGGGTTTTAGCCAGGTTTCTTCTTTTTTCTTTGTTTTTTTATATCAAGTATTGTGCCAGTAGATACAGGCTTTATGATTTTAGGAGTGTTTGTTTGGTGTACCTTGATAAAGCTAGAATATTGAACGCCTATTGTACCTGTAATGTTTAGTGATCTGCAAATCTGGACAAGGTATGATTGAACCATTAATGTAAGCTGTAAGTTAGAAGTCATTTTCAGTTTTGTGTCAGGTTTGTGTTCTTAGATTTAGTGAATGATCTCATCCATATCTATTGTTAAGTGTGTGATGGACTTTTAAGGGAATAAGCACGAATCCTTCCCCCCCTCTCTCTCCCCATTGTCTGTGCTGAATCCTTTATTTCCAAGTTTTTGCTTCCATTTTCTTCTCTCATTTAAATGAACTGAAGCCATTTCTTTCAAACAAGGCAAACATAACGAGGGGCATTTTTAAATAGCAATCTGAAAACTAGTACACACCTGTGGAAATAATAGTAAGCTTCAGTATTTGTGTGGAGAAAATGGTTTAAATGTTTCTGCAAATTTGTAAGGTATTTGCATGATAAAACATTATGTCCATGCTGAGATGGTTGCACCAGCCATTGAAAAGCATGATTTCTTTGTTCACTTCTCACCTTAACAGAGTTGGATGGTATGTATTGACAAAGTATCATTTGCCATTGTAGTACTGTACATAATTTATCAGATGTAATTGAACCAAACAGTTTGTTTTTGTAGTTTGCTGGTACTCTGTATAGCAGTTTCACTTATTATGGGTTAGTTGATAATTTTTGCATCCTGTTTTTATGTTGGTGTTGTGAGAATTCCAGTTTATTTGTCTTAAAGTAAGTGATTTTTTTTTTATTTTTTTTTTTTTTTTTTATTTTTTTTTTTTATAATACTGTAGAATAGTAAGTGATTAGAAAAGAATGGTTCTGCAGTAGTACTTGGTCACTTTACAGTATTACTTTGTTTTGTCAGTGTGCAAGATTTTAGTCAGATTTTGTTCCCATCACAGTCCGTTGTTCAAGAGTGAGGATGACGTTTGCAGATTAAAGTGCCAAAATGAAGCGTCAAGGACAAAGTGAACTTCGTCAGTGGAAGTCTATAATGTAACTGATCACCACCACAGTCAGCCATATTCCCTGGTACCTGGAGTTTTAACCTCCGTGGTAAAATCTGTCTCCCTTTTTCTCTCCTTTGCAGTACCTCCCTCAGCTGCCTCCTCCTGCTGGTGTCAGGGGTGGGGTGTGCATACCCCACCTCCCCCCCCTGCTCTACCGTCCTTATTCCTGCCCAAGGTGCCCCTACAGCACCAACCAAAAATCTGATCTCAAGAGACATCTGCGGATTCACACTGGGGAGCGACCCTACGCCTGTCCTTATTGCCCATATCGTGTGAATTACAGATATGACCTCGTTAAACACGTTAAGCGGCGGCACTCTGATTGTTTAACTCCTAATACCAGTCTAAGTGCTCCTGGGACCTAGCCATGTTGATACTAACCCTCCAAACTAAAACAATGCCAAAGATGAGTAATAGATACTGTTATTAGTTGATCAGATGATGAGAATGCTGCATGTGTGCATTTATTGCTAATGAATACCTTATAGTAATGAGTACAGTATATCTGTTGTGTTACAGAATAGAGAAGTTTTAAAGGCAGAACAGTTGTGACTTTAAGAGCATGTAATTCATCACACATTCAGTTCGGACATTTTATCAAAGAAAATATACCGTTTGACGTATAGGACAGTGTACACTACATTTTTATGCAGGTTTGCTCATATTCTTAGTTCTTTGAGAACCTTTTGTTTTTATTATGCTTTTGGGGGTGAGGGCAAAATAATTTTTATTTTTTGGTGTTGTGTGTCTTTATGATAACGGCAATTGAAGATTTATTATTATTATTATTATTATTATTATTATTATTATTATTATTAGTTGTTGTCTCTAAGGAGAGGTCAGAGGGATATGGCAGATATTTTTGTACAGTAAAGTAAAGGGTATCCATTAAAATATTTGCAATACTGTTTGAACAGCAGTACTGTACTGTACTGGAAATAACTATCACTCCCCCCCCCCCACCCCCCAATACCATGCTTAATCTGTAGTACAGCTTGATATTTCCATCTATGTGTAGTTGCTTCTTTTTATTTAGCATTCCATACACATGCCAGGGAAGTCTTGCAGTTTCCTAGGGTCACACTGCGGCAGTTGTGTAGCAAGTAGGATCTTCGTACTTTAATCTTAGATGATGGAGATTATTTTAGTGCCCTTATTTTTGTATGTGGAAGGTTAAGGCATCCTGCTCTGCAGCTGTGGATGAGGATGCTTATATTTTACTATAGTGCTGTAGAATGATGCTGTGAAAACTGACGTACTTTTAGTGATGTTGCATCTTTAATGTACTCGATTGAGGTGACAAGACTGAAGTAAATTATATATGAAATTGCAGATACAAGTATTAACAGTACAGTATCAGATGTCACTAATATTTGATAAGGTACTGTATAGTATTAATCTCTTGTGTATCGAAACTGATGTTCCTGAATAATAACAAAGATATGTGTACAAAGGCCCATTCACCCATGTTGTAAAATCATGATGAAGTACTGGACTGTACAGTATGCACAGTATACGACAGCATGGTGGCGTAGTTGAGCTTGATGAATAGAGTCAGTGTCCCACCTTGTTGGTCATAATGTTACTTATAATGTTTGATTACAGAGCTCTTTTAAATTGGAAGATTGAAAAGATCTTTATTATATTAGTACAATGATTGTTAGATACAGTACTGATGAGAAGCAGAATTTTTGGAGTTCTTTGTTTTTTTATGTCGTAAATTATTGGTGTGAAGCAAATATGTCCTAGTACATTTATTTTTCAGTTATTTTGATTCTTAAATTACCCCATGAGGAAAATTTTAACATCCAAGTTCATATAACATGGCCAGGAATGTTCAAGTACCAGTCCTCTTTATTGTTTCTGTAAGAACACATTAATGTATCCATATATGATACTGTGTAACTAACTCTCAGATGTACAGGAGTCAGTGGTTAAAGTCATACCATGCAAGGATTATTTTTGTGATGTGAAGTAATTTGTGGTTCCTCTATGTAATGACAAGTCAGACCATCTCAGTATTAATAAGCTTAAGGAGTTGTAGCCATTGTGGCATTAATTTATTTTAATTTATTTTCAATTGTAATAAACAATTTAGATATTACAGTGATGTTACTTAAGTTATCCAAATAAATTCTGTACCTATGAGGCAGAAGCACATGTTTATCTTGAACCTCATATTTTCCTGTGGATAACATATGTTCACAGAAGTTTGTAGTGCAATATGCAGTATTGATGAACTAATCTTACATTTAGTTACATAATTATTGTATGGTGTTGACTTAATGGGTGATCTCTTATGTTACTTTTATCAAAGTTCATTTATCATCACAATTTCGAGTGCCTAACCCTCTCGTGGAATCCAGTGATGGCTATGATAACCATCTACAGGCTGCTATGTCCTCTTAGGCTTTTCTCTCATTCTCTCACTTCTCATCCCCTGCCTTGTCTCTCATTTTATACAACTCCACTTTTGTTTTCCACTTATAGTTTTATGTGTACCACCATTACCTTTAGATTTAGTAAGTTTTGCTTATGTTGATGGAGAAAGAAAAAAACGATCATGAACTGAAAAATGTGTACAGTGTTGACATTTTGCCCCAGCTGTAGCAATTCATGGTAGGAAATTTAGTATCCAAGCAAACCAGGTGTTGAAATGGATAAGAAAGGAGCCTCAGGTGCATTATTTCATTAAGTATATCTTCAGACATTTCTGTAAATGTTAGTGTCCTTCAGTTGTGGAAAAAAAAATGCATGAACATTAAAGTCAGGAAGTGTGTGACTCTAAGTGTGTGTGATGCTTGAGAGTGACAAACAGTGCCCCAGTGTTTCAGTACGAATCACATGCCGTTTTCTGTTGTCTTCCAGCGGCAGCGGCAGCGGGGCCCAGTAGTTAGAACGTGTGCTGTGTGCGAGAAAGTGTTTGACTCCCGCGCCAAGTTGATGATCCACATTCGAACTCATACTGGTGAAAGACCCTTCGCCTGTACGCTCTGCCCCTATCAAGCTTGCCAGATGTCCACCTTAACATCTCACATGAGGACCCACACAGGGGAAAAGCCATTCCAGTGCCCATTTTGTTCCCACCGTGCCCGACAGAGAGGGTCACTCAACAAACACATCAAAGTAGTGCACAGCACCCAATTGCAGGAACGAGCTAGCATGTGGCCCAGCCTCTCAAACTTTTAGTCAAGATACAATTTGACCCATAACACAAAACACTTGATAAGGATTTAATATTCAGAGGTAAGGTTTTGTGGAATGAAGCTGGAAGTTAAAAGTCTTTTTCATCAAAATTTACGATATTGTATTTAAGACATAAAACTCAGTCTCAGATTACATTGATTTGCACAGGAAATAGAGCCTCAGTTATGTGTTGGTTGTCAGTTTTTAATAACAGCTCATTTTATTGCTGACGGTAGATACTGTACTAAGAAAGCTGAATATTGTTTAAATCTGTACTGTGAAGAATTTCTCTGCACCTCATTAACATTTTTACCATTAATTGTAAATTACTATATAGGTCAAAATCATGTCCTGTATACTGTACTTCTTTCATACAAAAACGTGTATTGTGTCTTTGTTTGGAGAATGAATCATTGATGAGGTGTGAGTATATAAGTGCAGAATCATATTGATTATTAATCAGTATTATTAATGTCGTTATGAATAGTCTTTGAAGGGCATGACACATTTGGCTGCTGGAAAGATTGACCATTAGTAGCCAGAGAAAGTTTTCCACCAGCTGACCTTCACGGGTTAAAAGGTAGTAACTCTTCAAGGGCAAGTTGTTTCCCACAGGTGAAGAGAATTGTCTGGCAGTAGCCAGAATAAAGTCCCAAAATTTCTTAGCCATCCTTCAGTGATTGCTAATATATTGCTTTTAAAGGAGCATTAGTATGAGTTGAATTGTATTTTGTGTGTAGTAATGTGGTCATTAAAAAAAATAAATACATCAGGAAAAGTGATATCTGAAAGCTGTGAGTCGATGAAGAAAGTTTAAGCTATTAGTTCTTCAGATTTTCCCAAGGTAACACAGTGGATATTATGAGAGCAACTTGTAACTAATGCAGCATTCTTTTGTTCTGGATAACATATCACAGATGCATGCCTAGCAGTATAAAATCTCTAAAAAACATTTTAGGAAGGAGCATGTTTTCACTGTGCTCCTTAGGTACTGAGCAAGCTATATTGGAGAGTGAAACTGGAGTGACTAACCACAGAAATAGAGATAGAGAAAAGGGGAGGAGGGATGTGGTGACAGGCTGACGCGCAGCACAAAGAGTGACGCAACTTTATCTCTTACAGTTGGGGGCGGTGGTGTATGGGCGGCGCGGGAGAGGGTCGAAAGTTTGCGGCTACTGTGGCAAGTCTTTCGTGAGATCGGATGTTCTTGTACAACATGTCAGGACCCACACTGGGGAGAAGCCATATGCCTGTCCTCACTGCCCTTACCGAGCTTCGCAGCGCACACATCTGCGACTACACTTGAGGAGGCATGAGGCAGTAGGGCAGACACAATTAGAGGCACTTAGTTCAAGGCTTCACCATCAGTCATCATCTTCAATCTCAGCCACACCTGGACAGGCACAGTCACAGACTGAGATCCAAGCACTTAGGCACCAACAGCCTCATGCTCAGTCCTCAGCACTCTCAGTCACTCAGAGCCAATCACAGACACAGTCTGATATCCAGTCATTGCAGCACCAACACCAGTCACCGTCATCACAAACTCATGCGGATATTCAGGTGCTCAGACACCAGCCATCATCATCATCACCCCAAACCTCAACACAGTCAGATATTCAAGCTCATAGACACCATCAACCACACCACTTTCTGCCAGCAGCCCCTAGACATACCCATCGCTTAGCTCATCAGGGAGAACAGGTGTCAAGCGGATCATTAGTTTCCTCACCAGTCACCAGTCAGGAAGGAGCACAACACTACAGCTTCAAATGAGCTCAAGAAGGGAGCTGAATAGATAACCTGAAGAGTGAAAAAAAAAAAAAAAAAAAAAAAAAAAAAATTTACCAAGCTGAACTAATAATACTTAATACAAATTACAATGGAGGAGTATGAAAATGCAGAAATATGATAACTGAAGTGTTCAATAATTCTTTGACGATAAACCAGAGCAGAACAGATATGATTAAGTTCTGTGCCGATATGGATTTCATAATATTGCAAGAAAATGTTTATACATGCATAAGCTCGAACAGGTTCAAGAATTGTGAAATTTTCAGATGTGTGATGTTCAAAAGTTTACAGATGTGTCATAGAGATTAGTATCTCATCTAGTAAAGTAAGTTGTTTTAGACTGTTATGTTTTATAAAGGGATGTAATATGTGCCAAGTCCCCCATTTTTCTCTCTCTTGCTAAAATATAAAATTAAAAATGTGGTAGGTACCCCATCATGTTTGGTTATGGCAATAACTAAATGATCATCATTTACTGCACATTTTCTAAATGACTAGTTTGTGGTCATATGTTGAAAGTGATGATATCTTTGTATGGTACTTAAAAACTGGTCAGTATGGTATTTATACTTATTTATTTAAAGCACACTTTATTTTATGTAGCCTTTTTTTGTAAATTCTTTGTAATGTGTGTTGCCAGTAATCTCAAGGAAAATATAAAAACTACTTTAGTCTCCTTTGCTGAAAGTGCAATATGATCTGTTTTGTGCTGAGGCATTAATATGATTTGATAAATAATTTAATGGCATCAATGCCACGTATAAGTTTTGACATTCTGTGTCTTGTAGATCTTGTCATGTGATAATGTTGATGATTGCAGACTAGGTTGGTAAGAAAAAAAAATAATCATTAGTTATTTTCCCAACAGAGTTGGAAGTAACTGGCATGCATCCTTTCAGCTGCAACATTAATGTATTGTTGTCTTGTCAATAGTTCAAATCCCACATTTTGGAAAGATGAAGGGCTTTAATATATGTCTTAGTAAGCAGTCGCATTTTCCTCTCATTTATCTCATCTACCCTTCCCTCTCTGGTCAAAGTTTAATAAAAATTTGAGCAATATGAAGTCTTTCTGCTTTTCCAGAAGTTACAGGAATTTACTTACGAGAGTGAGTGTCATATATACGCAGACTGTGTGTGTGTGTGTGTGTGTGTGTTAGTAATCTGATGTACTTTGAAACTGCAGGAAAGGAAATGTTTGCATAATGTGCAACATAGTACTGTATTTTTTATATGTGCAGTACTATTAAATACTTCACTTTATTAACTAGAATAGTATAATGATTTAGTTTATCTGTATGATTTTGTAACTGAATAATGAGTAAATCCTGTCTATATCAGTGTCATAGGATATTATTTAATATTTAAATAGTTTAGTTATGCAGTTATATTTTTACTTCTAAAAGTTGGAACATAAAAAAAAATCACATTTACTTGGTTTTGGTAACACTGCTGCTGAGGATTGTAAAGTTTTTACTTTCTTGCTTGTTTTCTGAGGCTTAGTGATGGTGGAGGTGGAGGCAGTGGGTGGAGTGAGGTAGACCACCACTCCATGGTTGACATGGCCTTCTGTTTGCAGTGCCGTGGGTTGCCGCTCCTCCACCACCACCACCACCACCACCACCACCTGCCTGCTCCTCGTCCTCATCCACACCACCACCCTGCCACACAATCACGAAAGTTCCACTGTGAGTTTTGTGGCAAGGCCTTTCAGTGGCAGAGCAACTTGCAACTTCATGTTCGGACTCACACGGGGGAGAGACCATTTCCTTGCCCACACTGCCAGTACCGAGCATACCAGCGTTCAGACCTTACCAAGCATCTGAGGATTCACACAGGAGAGAAGCCATACCCATGCCCACATTGTTCATATCGGGCTGCCTATTCGTCCTCCCTGAAAGACCATATTCTCATCCACCATCGTGGTCTTGAGCAGTCACCAGTGCATATATCTGTTGGCACCACTTCAACTGCAGTGACTGTTGTGACCACCACTACAACTACAGCCACCTCGCAACCACAGTAGCATCAGTGGGATTGCTGAACATCCACCAATTCCCCACCCTTCTCCCTTGTTGGTATGTTAGAATTTACTTAATATCCAATATTTTTAATGTGTGTTAGTCCTGTGTACTTGTTATATTTGCTACTTATGAGTTGAAAGAGAAAATTTTGCTTCTTTCACTCTTTTCTTATTTGGTATATTGCAATTCTGTAGTTTCCTGCATTATTTGGTCTTACTTGAAAGGCTCAGTAAAAGTTCTTGATTACTGCTATGCTTCAGCCTAATATTTATATTTAGGGTTTAATTAGGGATGCGCCATCTTGATGGAAGTTGAAAGTAAATGGGGATACATTAGTATTATGAGATATCTCTTGCGCAGCAATGTCTACTTACAGTGGGGTTCGGAGAAATTTGGCTTGCACGTAGCTGGTGTGTTGGTCAAGGCGTGTGTGCATGACCTTTCCAATGCCTGCAATGCCCTGTCCTGCCCTGACTATCTCCTCCCTGCCAAGCCATGCCTTTTCCCCCTGTCCTAAGCCCCATCCATAACTGCTGCATGCTGACCCACCCCTATTGTCCCTGCTCGTCAAAGTCTCGGGTGCCGGTGTGGAGGTCTGACAGTGCTCTCTGTTGCAGGCCGTGCAGAGGGCAATCGCAGCGTTGGGGGGAGGGAGGACGGTGTGTCCCATATGCCCACGAACCTTCCCTTCTGGTGCAGAGCTGAGCCGCCATGCTGCCACTGCCCACCATCTTGACAAACTCTACTGGTGCCATCAGTGTCACTATCGCTCTGACTCCAAGTCCAATCTTTTGCGACACCTTCGGACTCACACTGGAGAGAAACGTCACAGGTGTCCAGTATGCCCATACCGTGCAGGACAGCGCTCAGACTTACGGCGGCATCTCCGGGTCCATGCTTACAGGCTCACCCCAGATGCCTTGCGGTGCCGTCTCTGTGACTTTACGACGGGCACCCCTGTTGCCTTTGCCATGCACATCTTGGACAGTCATTCAACCACAACCCACCATGATGATGACACTACTGATGACACTCTTGTTTCAGATTCAGCCTGAAAGTTTATTTTTGTAACTCCTCTTGAATGTGCTGATTCATACTTGGTTTGTGTTCGGGTATTTACATCAGTCCTTAGTGAGAATATAACATTCATTATGTAGTCCACTTTTCTTATGCATTGTTTATGATTGGATTTAGACTGCTCATTCCACCTCAGATACTTATTATTATTGTCTTGAATTATCTCCAGATAATTTTTTGCTGGAGTAACAAACATATAAATGTATAGTAAGCTACTACTGCTTTACTTGGTTGTGTGTGTGTGTGTGTGTGTGTGTGTGTGTAAGATTGTATATCCTGGTATCTATAATAATCATTGTGTTTCAAAAGAAAAAGTAGTAAAGACACCAAACCTTTATATGGATTGGCCATACAAGTTTGCTAGCAGAAGTATGAAAGTAATCCTTGACTCCTCAAGTATTTACTCTTACAAGAAGTAAAGACATAATTTACAAAATGTGCATCATATTATTTGTCCTTGCTTTTCAACAGATATATTTTCATGGGACAAAATGATACACATTGCTGACGATATTGAAATATTGCAATTGTTTCGTATGATTCTTCAAGGTAGTGTTTTTTTTTTCTTGAGAGCAGCAAAGTAATTTAGTTACATTATTGAATGGAGTTTAGAGTTATCACATACATAGCCCCTCTCCTCACCCCCTCTTCAGTTCATATGGCATGGCTTTAAAAATTTATCATTTGATGTGCTGAATTTCTTAAAGCATGTAAAGGAAATTAATTTTATTTTTCAGGTATCCTGGATTTTATACAAACTTTACTAGAACTTAGAAACTGAATATTTATTTTCAGCATAGAAGAGGAAGGTTGTTTATCTGAAGAAGAAAGTATTTGATGTCTGTATTTAAGTGCTTGTTCACAGTATTAAGGATCATTATTGTGCCTTTATAGTTCATTGTACAAAGATTTTTTTGTGTGTTTGTGTGCTGTTTTTTCATTATTGTTTATACCTGTGACAAAAAAATTAAAATGTGAACTACCAGATATTTTCAGAGAATATTAATTGGTTTAGTGCTTTTTTTTTTTTTTAATACTCTTCTAACCTTTTTAGGCTGATTACATACTATAAATTTTATTCTTGCAACCATCAGATGATTTTATTCA
The DNA here is from genome assembly GCF_032717465.1 of Coenobita brevimanus. NCBI lineage: Eukaryota > Metazoa > Arthropoda > Malacostraca > Decapoda > Coenobitidae > Coenobita > Coenobita brevimanus. The sequence goes on from NC_137018.1 coordinate 40,747,359, forward strand.
GCTTACAAAGGATCTCTGTTATTGCGGGAAGTTAGTAAAGGCAACATCAGATGCCTCCAAGTTGGCAAGTCTCTCCTAAGCTGAGTAAAAGTATCTGGTAACAGCAAGAATAATATAAAAAGTGTGCAGTTGGAGTGATGGGGTTGATTATGGACATGAATTTGTGGATCTACAGAATGCTGTGCTGTAGGAGAGTGCTGTCACCACAGTATTACATATTGAAAAGTTTCAGACTTATGTGTTGTGATCCTCGGTGTATATAAATGTGGGCCTGATGGTCTGCAAACTGAAATTACCCGTAGAGGATAGAGAAAGAGTTGAGAGACAGCTCAGTGCTACCACTTGAAGGTGTCCCTCTCCAGGCCTCAGAATTTTGTGAACCACCTTTTTGTCAGGTGGAAAACAGAGTGGTGCTGTAACGTCTTCACTAACCCTACCGTGGCATAAAGAGGGTACCGTTGGTTTTGATCTCGTGGCTGGAATCTGGAATTGTAGAGTGACATATTTCTTACCTTTCACTCATTTTACTCTTATCTTCTGGTGGATTTTTTCTCTGAGGAAAGTGTTCTTGAGTTTAGATTATATTTCCTAAGACAGGGAAAGGTATGAAGTATTGTAAGCACCTTGCTGTGAAATACTTGATTAAAAAAAAGAAAAAATCAGAAAAGATATGCAAAATTGAAAAGTACCATGAGCTACAGAGTAAGCCTAATAGGACCAGGATTTTATAGTGTGGGGTTTGGCAGCAAGTGCAGCATTTAGAGTATCACAATGTTTTTTTTTAGGACATAGATTTTAGTTCATTGTGGAGAACTGTGTGTTGTTCCTGCAGTTTTTATTCTGCAATGAACTCCCAAGTTTTTCACTGAAAAAATGATCATGCTACTTTATGAGTTTTATATCCAGTCCACAGGAGTATGCTGTTTTGTGATTCTCACAATGCCAGATATTTGATTATCCAACTCTTTGTAGGTTATTGAGTGTTGTCATTACTTTATCTTTGCCATTAGTAATATATACCAACTACTTAGTATATTTTCTCATTCTCATGCAGTTTACTTGTGCTGTAGTAAAAACGGAGAAACATGTGTCCTGTATTGTTATGTTCAGTAAAGTACTGGTGGAAAACAACAGATATTCCAATGCAACAGCAGTGAAAAGTACAGACTGCTGCAAGATTGTGATTTAGGTTTTACTCTCCAGTATTTTGAAATAATTTTCAAGATATATCAGTGTATTAAAATGCGCTTTTCCTTTAGCCTTACTTTGCTTCCACTGTACTTAACAACAAAGCCACAAGAATGCATGATATCCAGATGTGATATAACTCCACCTCTGATGGCTATAAGTCTTGTGTACCCCAGAGAGATATATATATAAATACATATATAAATATATATATATACATACATATACAATATAAAGTATATTTTGCTGAGTATGGTGTGTGTATTTTTCCTTTAAATACAGTTAAGCTTTATTTTCCATGGATGTGATTGCTGGTTACATGTAATGAATATTAGAGGGAAGAAATTTTCATCTTCTTCTTCTTCTTAGTTACAGTGTAGGAATAAAGGCAGATACAGTAAGCTCCCACAGTCCGTGAGTGGATGGGCGGTCCTGGTCCTCGCACACTGTGAATACATAATCTTATGGGAAAAATTACATATGGGCAGTACCCCCTCATGCCTTGACATTTTTTGACTCTTAGAGACATAATAATGGAAAAATCTTTCAGACATATACTATAGATATAGCTACAATAACAAAAATGTGGTCAGTCACCTTAAGAAGAGTAGACAACAGGCCTGATGGACTTAAATAACAGGGGTTCCGAGACGCGGCAACACTTACAGTTCCGTACCCCCTGCTGCACCAACACCTCCGTCCTCAGGGTCCTCCTCAGCACCTTCACCACGAGGCTCTAACTCAGTCACTTCGGCCAAAAACCCCTCGAAGTCCAATGTTGACACAACTGACATTGCATCGTCTTCTTCCTGTACAGGAACAAGATCAGACAATGTAGCTGGTCCCTCACTTGCACTTTCTTGAGGCCGCCTTGTGTAACTTGTTATGAGTGTCTGCCTCCTCCTGTAAATTACTTGCCTGTGCCTGTCTGTGTAGAAATGGAATGCTTTGTCAATACTAACAAGAACCTCCTCCATTCTGAGTTTGTTGATTTCGTGTTCCTTCACTTCTTCTTTGAGCTTATCCACAGCAGCAAGGATCTTGCTTATCCTTGACAGATAATTCTGTGCTGCCCTCCATCACACTAGGCTCCTCAACTTGACTCTGTCTGGCCTCAGGCTTTGCGTCAGCCTCATCTGTCCTTTGCAACACTTGCCTGGGAGGCTGTTGTTCAGTAGCAGCGTGCACTTCTTGTATGTCTGCCAACATAACGTCCTTGAAACCTGGTACAGCTTGTGCTGCTGTCAGTGTTACTGCCTCAGCCTCGAGCAGTGGTTGAATGGCTGTCACGTGGTTCGTGCATAAGTGAGGCACGAGCAGTTGCCACTCATGGTTCACCGTTGCAGGTGTTATCTTGTCCCAGGCTTGTAGGAAAAAATCAACTCCATCCTTTACTGAGAAATTACGCCAAAATGCTTCAACAGACATGTCAGCTGTGGCGGGTGGGGATACAGCTCCTGCCGATGATGGTACGGGAGCAGCTGCCTCATCGATATCTTCGTTGTGGTCTTCTAGAGCATGAAGTTCCTATTGTGTGTTGGTCTTCCTGCTTATGTAGTCATACACCTGTTTGTGGTAAAAGTGTTTCACAGTGGCAATCAGTTCTTGATCCAGTGGCTGCATGAGTGACATCGTCCTAGGCAGCAGAAACACAACATGACAATCCTTGTGCAGAGCTTTGAGGTAGGGAGGGTGACTTGGTGCATAATCGAGCACAAGGAACATCTTGAATGCCAAGTTGCCGACACTTCGCCCTGGCATCGGAGATGGAGTGCTTCGTTAGCCAGTCTGACATAATGTTGCCAGTCATCCAACCATTAGCAGACTTGTAACAGTACATGACACTTACGTCCATCTTCGTAAGGTTGAACACCTAGGGTGTGAAGCTGTGTGTACAACAACTGGCCTCATCTTGAGGCTCCCAGACAGGTTTACAGTCAACATTACCATCATCTTACTTTTCTGGAGCTTGCAACCAGGGGCTTGTTTGTGTTTCTTAGCAATGTAAGTTGATTTCGGATTGGCCTTGTAGTATAACAACGTTTCATCACAGTTGTAGATCTGGTCCTTGGTGTACTGTCTTTCTTCAATAAGTGCTCTAAATATCTCAGGATACTCTTTCACGGCCAGCTCGTCGACAGAGGCACGTTCACCCGACAGTCTGATGTGACGGAGTTCCTTGCATTTTAAAAAACGGTGCAGCTGTCTTACAGATGCCTTGGAAGGTTTGTCCACAGATATCTTGCAAGATGCTGCCTTGTAAAAGAGCAGGGCTTGGTCCCGAATATATCTACCATTGTGTGGTACACCTTCCTTCTCCTTCCTCATAATGAAGGTGGCAGGATATCTTTCCATGAGAACGATTGCACAATTACCCACGTGGGAACGGCCCGCAAGCTCACATGCACATACGACTTCACAAGTGCCCTGATGGCATCACAGCTTTTCCATACAGTCCTCACTGTAGATTCAATGGCTTTGCCGATAGCGGTGCTCCCTTGTCCCTCCTCCTTTCCCTTCAGTATCTCCAACTTGGTCATGTGCTTAAGAAGTTTCTTCACACATGGGGCTGGAGGCATGGTGCTGTGAAGGTACAAACCAAGATGGAGCAAAAACAAAAGCCACCCATTGTACACGACAGGTTAGCCTGAGAGAGCGTATCCTCACTATGCACGAGTCTTGCCTGTAATGGCATGGTCCCTCGCCCTATACCCTACACTGTGCAGTAGAATGCCCGGGAATTTCTGCGCATCTACATCACGACTGACATCATGATGGACGCGTTGTGTGGGGGTGGGGATCGTGTACTCAGGGAAAATGGCATTTTTGTGCCACTCCTTGCCTCTGCCTTGCATATTGTGGGCTAAACTCATGCATCAAGGATTTTGGTTATTATTTTTGGTCACTCCCGTAGTATGCGATTCGCGTACTCTGAGCTCGCACACCATGGGAGCTGTCTGTATCTAGTTATAAAAGTGTGTTGCACTTGACTTGGTGAACATTCACTCACTGTTTCATGCTAGAAGTTGGAAGCTGTAAGATGATATACAGTAGTTTGAAAAGTTTAAAACTCGAGGACATGTCTCCGGATGGAAGGTTTTAGCGTATACAGTATATACAGTATATATCTATATATATATATATATATATACAGTACCCTCGCATCCAGCACGGTAATATTGTCATGCATGGGTCACGTGTTGGACCAAAAGCATGTTGGACTAACAATAGAGCTTATGGGAAAAAATGAATTATGTCAGCAACCCTCGGAAAAGTCACCCTAAATACCTACCATATACCTATACATATATTGGTACTATTGTAATTATAATAAATGGTACTGTGCTATGAATGATAACTAACCTTTTAGGATAGTGTTGGTGGGCTTGCTGGGAATAAAAGGTGGTATCCAAGGCTGTAGTTAGTCCTACTGGGTCCCCGGAGGATGGCTGCTGGCGTCACTAGCGGGTAATGGCTGTTGCTCCTCCTCAACCTCCCTCATAAATCCTTCGAAATCAAACCTCCCTCATAAATCCTTCGAAATCAAACCTCCCTCATAAATCCTTCAAAATCACGCTCAGAATCACTATCTTCGTCCACAGCCATGGAAGGTCCTGCTTCTGCCTGTCCTAGCCCTGTAATCCTCGGCAAAGTGCATGCTTCTCTCACTGTTGCCAGAGCCCCGTCTTGTGACTGTGGAAAGTGATCGCTGTCGCTGACTCGGTAGAGAATAAGGAGAAACAACTTTGTTTATAAACTGGTACGCATGCCGATGAGAAGGGTTTTAAAACGATTGATTTTTATTCTAAAATATTAATATGTATTCAGTGTCAGGCTAAATGTTCAATGCTGTAGTACGATACATTCTCTGTTGAGTCGCCTGGGTTTTGGTCACACTGTTTTCCCCATCATATGCTCGGCAGGAATCCATCCAGATGAATTCCAAATGCCCGTGGTATCGTCGGCAATTTTACCACGTTACCGTTCTGATTTACCATCGTATCCTTGGCAAACCTGGTATGAAGTGCCGTGTGATAGCCTTCGGCTGCCAGGATCTTGTATTAAGTTTTTTATTACGATCACGTCGGCTTCATTCATGTCGTAGGCCTTGGCAATGTCAACTTTCCTCTCCCCTTTCTTCTTCCTCTCGATGCTTTCTAGCTTGGTGGCCTGAGGGAGGTGCCGACGCTTCTTGGGGTTCTCAGAAGGCTTCCTAGGCATCATGAGCAGGGTAAAATGCAGTAACAAGGGCAGAAAATGCAGCAAGAAAAAAGCACCTTCCAATGCAATTATGCGACTGAGTGGCTCTGTGGCGGGAGAAATGTAAACAAAACATCACGTGACACCAGAAGCGTTTTTAATTGGGCGGCATCACGATCATGTCACGATAGCGGGTGGGGAAGGCTACTTGATCAGAAGTTTTTCATTGGCTATCATCATCATGGGAATGTCCAGTATGGCCGTGTTGGACTGGGGGTGATCATGCTAGAGTGAACTCTGCGGATTTGGCCCACTTCTCGGAGCTCTGTGCGTGTTATGCTAACACACTCGTGTTGCAGTAATTAAATCGTATTAAATAATACTAATTAATTGCTCACCGTGCTGGACTCGAATCGTGCTGGACTAACGCGTGCTGGACGCAAGGGTACTGTATATACCCTCGGCTATCACTCCCAATTGGTCCTGCTATGGCTGCGCTATAGCCGAAACCGTGATAGCCGAATTGAAGAACTTATGGAAATAATTCTAATTGGTGCCATGACCTCAATCTTTACCCCTAAGATACCCATTTTGTACCACATATTAACATACAATAGTCCAAAAATGAGCATGTTTTATGATGTGATCATGATTCTTATAAATACCCCTCACAGTTGATTCACTGATGTTATATTTCTTCCCCACACTTCGCTTGGTCTCTCCATTGTCTATGAGTTTCACATTTCCAGTTTATCTGCATAACTTAGGTTCTTCCTTTTCTTTTATTTCCCTGCCAGGTGCCGCAGCATTATGTTGGGTGATGGTAGTGGGACAGGGAGGGGGTACGTTGGCCATGGTCATATCATAAAAAAGGTTATTGTTCTTGCTGTCACTGTTCACGGTCTGAGGGTGCGCACTTGAATGGTTTGGCGGGCAGGAGACTCGGTCGGGCGGCCAATCAGCGCTTGGCTGGCGCTGACGTCACACGACCTATCACGGAGTGAAGCTTTTGTTGGCTGGGCAGAGCACCGGAGCTTGGCCTTCTTGAAAATTTCGAGCATTTACGGTGCATGATAGCAAGCATTTAGTGCGTGATAAAGGTATTTGGGTAGTTTTTTATATAGGCGTGATAGCAAGATACGCTATAGCGGAACCCGTGATAGCCGAGGGTTGAGTGTATATATATATATATATATATATATATATATACAGTAATCACTCTAATATCCGGACGCCCAATATCCGAACATCCCCACTATCCGGACATAAGAATGTTTCATACTATACTTTTTTCCATACTATACTTACCTCATTTCACTCTTTAATGTCCTTTATTGGTGTGAATAGGGTGTCAGGAGCTATGCATGTGCAGTAGGAAGGTGTTTTTCTGAGTTAGGCTAGGTTAGGGTCCATAAGTACCAGTCCAGGAGCCAGTCACCAGAATTTTTATTATTGTATGAACCTACTTCTAAACCCTCATTTTATGTTTCTTTTGCATTTATTTCAGTCATTTATGTGCCTTATTGGTGTGATTTGGGTCTTAAATAGGTGCTATGCATGTCCAGAGGGAGTTATATAGGTGTTTCTCTGAGTTAGGGTCCATAAGTACAAGTCCATAAGCTGGGGCCCAATATCCGGACAGAACCAATATCCGGACCTACCTATGGCTCTATTACATCGGATATTGGAGTGATTACTGTATATAGATAGATAGATGGATATATATATATATATATATATATATATATATATATATACACATACAGTGGTCCCTTGCATTTAGCAATTTAATTAGTCTGGCAAAACTGTCGCTAAATGCAAAATCACTAAATGCAAAGTGTACTTTATGTGGGAAAATTATCAGTTAGTCAGTGCCCATCCTCCAAGTCACCCTTTTGACCCCCGATTTCCTACTTTAAGTGCTGATAATGAAGCACAGTGTATTAGCAATACATTATACAGTTACAGTACTGCATGGTTATAGACCTACTCACCAAAGAAAAACGCCAAATGCTCAGCACTGTGAGAGAAAAAAAAAAGCACCCAAGGTTGCCAGACACTCACAACAGTGATAACAATGGCGGTCTGGATGTGGAAGGGCAAGGCATTTCATGCCCCACATCACTAAATGCGTAGTATATCTATCTATCTAATGCCAGATGCCATAATCCCGTAAGGGGTGGCCATTTGACTTTGAGTTACTGTATTTGTTTTATGAGGAGGGGCACTAACCCTCCACCAACCCACTTGTTGACACATAGGGAGCACGTATGGTTTGGTTATATGGTTACCACCCAGCGTTGTATCGCTAAATGTGTGGGATTGGTTCCTATTCTAACCTATCGCTAAACGTGAAAATCGCCAACTTGAAACACGCTAAACACGAGGGACCACTATATATGTATACAGTATATGTATATACATATTATATTATATTATATTATATTATATTATATATATATATATATATATATATATATATATATATATACACTCAGGTCCTCCACCATTTACAAATGGTTGACTTACAAATTTTTGCTCCTACGAAGTTGTACTTTCAGTAGAATATTCAATAAATTACATGGAATTACATGAGATATTGAACATTCTGTTATAAAATGGGCTTTGTGTTAATAATTTTGTCCACCTGTAGGCTAATGTAGGCGTTCTAAACATGTTTAACCCAAAGCGTCCTGTTGACATATGGATACGTCACCATGTTTTGTCACAGTGACACCCTATGACGTATCTATACTTTTTGCAATTGCGAGGTCTGTCATTTGCACATTTTTCAAGTTTTGCGGGTGATATTTGGTAGGCACGTGTGGGAGACCTTCCTCTACCTGCTCTCAGGTGGGGATACTGCCTGGCCCTGCCTAATCCTCCCCTCGCATGCTATTTTCTCAGCAACTCACCTGTTAACAGTGACCTGACCAGTAAAGACATGTCTCGTCATGGTCTCTCCAATGACAAAATTCAAGGCGAAAGTGATTCCCGAGATGGAAGACAAAGGAAGAAACAAGCAGAAGTGATGAGGCAGTTACATCCTAAAGGAAGGTGCGGTATGTTGATGTGTACTCGTATGGTGAGTGAAACAATATCGCCTATATTATTGTGTGAAAACCAATATACTCTTGTACTATATATAAATTCTTACCAAATAAATAAATATCTAACCAATTATGGGTGGTTTGGAATAGTTACCAATCCCATAGAAAACGTTTTATCTGGAGCAGGGCCCCCAGAAGACGGTAAGGTACCAGGTATTCAGAGGGACACCTGTATAACGCAATTATAAGCTCAGCTGAGCACTTTTATTGGCATTTTCCAATGTTTCTCATAAAAAGCGGAGGTTTTAGCCAAAGAAACACTTCGAAAATCTGCCGGGATTGGGGGGGGGGGGGTCAGTGGTGAAAAATCAATTTGGATGCTGGGGGTTAAAAGTCTTGGTAGGCTTGGCTAGGCTATGATATTCAGGTGGTTAGGTGTATTAAGTGCATTTTTGACTTATGAAAAATTGACTTACAAGCGGTTTCTTGGAACGTAACTCATTCGTAAGTGGGGAGGACCTGCATATATATATATAGAGAGAGAGAGGTTGATAGATAGATAGATATAGATATATTTAGATATACAGGCATGCACTTACCACATTCCTCCCCCTCCTCCCCCATGGTAAGACTGCTAGCTAGGCCACTGTTTGGAGGTGATTTTATGCTTACATGGCTAACAAAGAAAGTGTACAGTATAAGTCTATCTATCTATCTATAGCCCGACGCCCTAATCCCACAAAGGGTGGCCGCAGACAAAACGCCTCAAAGTCACTCTGTCACCCACCATTTGACTACCCTCCCCCCAACTCACCCCCCCCCTCCCTCATATACCTCTCAACTCCATCCCTCCACCTCATCCTTGGTCTGCTCCTCCCTCTCCCTCCCTCCACCACACCTACATACACCCTTTTAGTTAGTCTTTCATTCTCCATTCTATTCACAGTATAAGTAAGGACATTAATATGATTGGTGACTATTGTATAATGTTTCCTAAGGCCCAGCAGTCTTTCTGTATCATTCACTTTTACATCATAACTTTGGTAGTGATATCCACTCTCCATACAGAATACATGCTGAGCATTCAGTACTGGTGTGATGGTATTAATGGGAGTAGGCACCCGGTGGTCCAATGAGTTCAGACACTCCAACTAGATGTGGCCCATGTGGGTCAAAATATGTTGGGTAGTTTGGGTTAATTGCTCACATATTGCTGCCAAAAGCCATTCTTCCCTTAAATGTGTGGGGTGAGTGGCCTAGCCCTGTGCCTCTAGACTTCTAATGGAACAGGGCAGGATTGTCTGAATGATGGTTTCTTATGACATGTTGAAGGATCTTGTGAAAGATCAGAAAAGATTGTTTTAATGAAACTTACATTTATAAATTGTTCCTTGCCCTTGCCTAGAATCAATCTTGTATCCATTATACAACAGCTCACTGAGAGAGGGCATTATGGTTGCATAAGTAGGGTAGTGAGAGAGCCAAGGAGAAATTTTTGTCACACCACGGTTCATTATAAGAGGTAGAGCAGGTATATTCGTAGATGTGATAATATTGATGAACTATTATCCATCGATGATGAGAAGTAACATTTTCATTCCATACTCACAGTCTTCTTATCCCAATCTAATTCTTGAAAGTTAAACATGAATATCTGAAAGGACGGTAATGCAAAGGAGATTGTTTCATTGAGTTACACAAGTGTGTGTGTGTGTGTGTTTTTTTTAATAGGTAAGTGAGATTTGAAATTTGTGTTAGGTGGTGTAGTGCAGCCTACTTCTTCATTCACTTTTATCATTCTTTTTCTGTGTCTGCCCTCCACTCTTCCTATTGCTCCCATCTTTCCTCTCACCTTTTATTGCTCTTCTTTCCTTTTCATGTGGCTTTACATTTAATGACAAGCCTGATTGTTTCCTGTAAGCCAGGAAACCATTTACGGTGCTGGTTGGAACCCATATAATCAACCGACACATGTTCCCTATATGTCAGCAAATGGGTTGATGGAGGGTTAGTGCTCCTCCCTGCAAGACAGCTAACTCAAAGACAAATAACCACCTCTTATGGGATTATGATGTGTGGCCATAGATAGATAGATAGATAAATAGATTTGTAATACAAGCTAAAATACGGAATGTAACTTTTTCTTGTGTTAATTATACATTAACACTCAGTAGGATTACATCTTTTTATGCTACTTCTAGACAATTTTTTTCCATTTAGAAGAAGCCATTCATACTGGAAAATTAGAACTAAACTTCATTAAATCTCTCCTGATGGTGACAAAGTCTCTGATGGTTGAGGTGTTCGTGCTAACATATGCCAGTCATCTAGGCCTGAGTTTAATCCCACCCAAAGACAAACATTTAAGAGGATGCAGCAGTATGGCATTATGCAGTACAGTATAAAATTTTACATCTTTCTGTCATGTTGAAGGTAACTCATCTGTGTAGAGCATGCCAGCACACAAAATTCTCAAATAGAGTTCTGCCACACTAGCAGAATACCACACCAGCAGGACCAAATTCCACATGCATATCACACCCTACAATCCAAATGCCTCCTACACCTTTATCTGTGCATGTAGCAGTGGATGAGGGCAAGTCAGTTCTCCAGTGACAAATTGATGCTCCTTAGCCCTGCAGATTACTTGCCCTTCAAGTCCCATGTTTAACATGGCTTGAATATGTATATAGTATTAAAGCTGTCTGCCTATATCAGGCATGTACTGTAATAGCCAGCCACTGCAGGTCATTCATTGAATACAATTTATTTCCTGCTGCTGATTTTATTCAATTTTGGAAAGGCCCCTGGAATTAAAGAATGGTTGACAGCGGGTACTGGTAACCATGTGCTTATTTTTCACCTGCTCTCTCTCTCTCTCTCTCTCTCTCTCTCTCTCTCTCTCTCTCTCCATACACACATATTCATTCATTGTTACCCTCTCACATTCCTCTCTCTTCTTTCTCACCTCTTGCTTCTCTAACACTGTTTATTGCCTTTTCTCTCAAGGTGGTTGGTGGTGGCGACCATCATCCACATATGTTAGTGCAGCCTACATCCATGACCTCTATTATTAGGCTTATGTGTCTGCCCTCCTCTCTTCTTACTTGTCCCTTTACATCCAGTCACTTTTTAATACTCCTCTTTCCCCTCAGGTAGCTCTACACTGAGTGACAAGCCTAATGCTTTCCAGGAAGCTAGGAAACTATTATAATGTTGGGTGGTAACCATATAACCAGATAACAGGCAATGTGGTGCTTCATGACGGTGGAGATGTGCAAATTCAACATCCATCCAGGAACCAGACTTCCACAGCTTTCCTATGCTTTTCTGTTGCAAGGTGCTGTCAGATACAAAACATAGTTTCACTGCATGGGATGACCCTTCAGGGGCAGTTACTTGCCTGCAGTTGATGGGTCTACAAGTATTTGGTCAGACAGATTGAGGTTGATCAGCAACAACAACTCTTCCCTCATACTCTTCTCACTTTATTACTTTCTTTGTATGCTCCTGCTTTCTTTCATCTCACCCTTTTCTGTTCCTGCTTGTTTTCAGGGCAGTTGCATTGCCTGCATTTGATGGATCTATGAGTATTTGGTCAAACAGGCTGAGGTTGATCAATAACAACAACCTCTTCCCTCACTTTCTTCCCTTTCAAATTATTACATTCCTCTTATGTTCATGCTTACTTTTGGCTTGAGTAAGCTCGTGAGTCATCCCTCAGATTTTTTTTTTTTTTTTTTTTTTTTTTTTTTTTTTTTTCCGGTTGCTTCAGAACTCAGGTTTAATGAAAATTAAGCAGCATAGAATCATTTACTTTTGGTCTAGCTTCTGTTAGAAATACTAAAAGTCATGTAAGTATGAAATGAAAAAGTTATGGTGCCATTCAGCACCCCCCCCTATGGCCATCACCCTGGGCAGACTGCCCTCCCACCCCCCTCTTAGCATACCACTGCTTACAATCCTCATTTCCTCATCATCATCTTACATCCCTCATTTCTGTCTCTCTCTGGCCCCACTCACATCCTTGTTTTCTCACCGTCACTTGTCTCGCCTCCTCTCACCCCTTTCTCTCTTCTCCTACACCCTTCACTCTTCTTTCCCCCCCCCCCCATTAACCCTCCTCTCTTCTTTCCCATCCCCTGTCTTCCTTCTCATCTCTGGCTTGTATGAAAACTTCTTGTATTTGCAGCCATTCATCAAAGTTTTTAGTGGCTAAGAAGAATTCTGTTGTCTTTGAATAATGAACTGCCTCTCAAGGGATCATTCATAGACTCATGAGCACACATCTATGTAGGATTTTAACTAATTTACAGGATAAACAGTTTTCTGTAAACGTTAAGTACTGCACTTGTATTATCACTAATAATTGTTTTTTGTACAGTAGACCCTTGCTGTAATGGACTACGTTTGGGGAAGTCTGATCTGTTAAAGTCGATAGTCCGTTATGTCTAACCCCCCTCCCCCCCTGAGGTGGGAGTTCAAGCATATGTATGAAAGTAAATGAGCACAAAAGCATATTCCAGTACTAAAAATGAAAACTATACCCATTTTACACTAAATTGGCCCATAATTTTGTGCCCTTTTGCAGCTTATTTCATATGCTTGTCATAGCACTTATTTGTAACTAGTACAGCATTACTGTAGTCTTTTATTACAACTCAGCACTCATGACAGGGAAAGGGCTATTTCAGGCCAGGTTTGAGTGAAAAGGGAAGGAAACATGTATTGCAACCCATTGCCTCCCAAATAACAGACATTGTTCATTATAGCCAACAGAAGTCCTATGGCCTTCATAATGTCTGTGAAATTTGATATCCGGTCTACTGAGGTTGGTTAAATCAAGGGTCTACAGTACAGTACAGTAAACTTTCAATTATGTGGCATAATTCAGGGAAGTTCCCAAATAAAGTAAAACGGATATTGCATAGTAACCCCCATCAGCTCAATATTCGGCATTGACCCGGATATTGTGTTACTATCCTTCTCGACCCTTTATCCTAAAAAGTTTCCCCTGAGTAAAATATAAAAATTAAGCATAAAATACAATAAAGTAATGATGCAGTACAGTAATACAGTGCCGGTTGGCTATTGTTTATGAGCCGGTTAATTCACCTTGATGGTGCTATTGGCTACTGTTTATGAGCCAGTTGATTCACCTTGATGCCGGATATTGCACAGAACTGCCAGTTACGTTCTGTTTCGGTGCCAGATATTGCATACTTTTGCCAGATATTTCTTGTATAGAATCAAGCCAGCAGCATTGGAAATTACATTGGGCTGGATATTGCGATGATGTATAATTGAGAGTTTACTGTACGTAATTGCTTTAATATTATGTGCACATCTTAAGCTTAGGAAAGTTTATGAATACAGCTCTTGGTTTCATACCTTCATGTTATAAATATGCCATGAAAAGCTGTCCTTTCTTATAATTTACTTTGACATTCTACATTGCCATCCAGTTTTTCCTCGATTTTGTGTAGTGGATTGATGGGGAAGTTTCTATACTGATATAACTAGAGATTAGCGTATTGTCAAATATAACGTGAATTTTAACTAGGATATCTGCAGATAAGAGACTTAGAGGCATTTAAGAACCAGTGGACCCCTTAAAAGTGAAACCTGCCCCATATTGATAGGATATAAAGGGTTAATATTGAATTTCAGGAATTTTCAGCTCAGGCTGTCCTTCAAAATCCAGAGAAAAAAACATGACTGAGTCTTGTTTTGTGGATGATGGACCTCATTAGAGTGAATGTGATGGTTTCTTGTTTGATTCTTGATGTTTATGTTGTGTTTTTTACACTTTTGTGCAGTAAAAGTTAATAAGTTGAACACTCAAATTTTCTCATTATTGTATTATAGCGTATGTTTGTCTCCCTACGTGTCAACGAGTGGGTTGGTGGAGGGTTAGTGCCCCTCCCCGTAAAATAAATAACTCGAGGTCAATGGCCACCCCTTACGGGATAATGGCGTCTGGCAATCGATAGATAGATAGATTATCAAATGACTCATAAGGTTTGGGAAACTGGCCCGTTAATTGGTTGTGAGATTTGACGTGATAAAGTAATACAGTGCTCCTTGTATTTGGTTAAGAGTGCTTGACTCCATAGGTAACAACTCTCCCGAGTAATCAGTTAAATACAGGTACCTCACACAGAGTATAAGAAGATAAAGGATTAAATTGTGTACATTGCCCAGTGCAGTGTAGAACGCCATGGTTTTGAGTGTTTTGCATTTTGTGCTATAACCATTTTTAAATTCTGACTTTTCAAGTGCCATTTATAGTTGAATTTATTTTACAGTTTTGGCATTTTTAAACTTTAGTTACAGCATCAACATCCAAAACTGTTCAGATATATACAGCACTATACTTCAGGCCCATACTAATACTCCTATAACCGCCACTCTCCTACTTTTAGTACCGTTGCACGTCATTGGTGCAATAGAAATAGTTTTACTTGTATTTTGTATTTCAGTTTTTTTATGCCTGCTTTATGTGTTGGCAGTGATGTGTGTGTGTGTGTGCGTGATGGGATGATTGGCATTGTGGTGGGAGGGAGGGCAGGCACTGACAGGCGGTGTCTTGTGTTGCAGTACCATGATGGTGCCGCGCCGCTTGTGGGAGTGCCAGAGGAAGGGAAGGACCTGTACTACCACCATTTGGAGGCAGACAGCGCAGGGCTTGCTGGGGGGTTGATGGAAGGGGAGCTCCTTGGAGGGCTGTCACATGCCCTCCTCTGTGCCCACTGTGGACGTAGCTACACACACAAATCCACCCTGCGCCGCCACCTACGTGCACACACTGATGATAAGCCCTATGGCTGTGGCATGTGTGGTTACCGGGCAATCCAGCGTTCAGATGTGACACGACACATGCGGACACACACTGGTGAAAAGCCCTACCCTTGCCCACATTGCCAGCACCGTGCCTCACAGTCTGGTGACTTAGACCGTCACATTGTCTCCGTGCATCCAGACTTGTGCCACGAGTGTCAGATCTGCTCTCATCGTGCTCCCACGCAAGCTAGCATGGTGTCACATCTGCGCAAAAAGCACACATAATAATCATCCTTACTCTCTCTTTTGCGTTGTTTCTTTGCATCTCTGCTTAATGTCTCTGTTACTGCCTCCTTTTTTTTTGTTGTTGTTGTAAACTTCACATTCCATTATTGTCCTGTTTCAAAATTTTTCTTAATATTGCTTTTTAGCCATTTAGTTTCTCTATCGTTTTTTACATATCCTCTGAAGTTTTCATATTACTGTACTCTCAGACTTCATCCAGACTTGTGCCACGAGAGCCAGATCTTCTCTCATCGTGCCCCCGTGCAAGTTATCATGGTGTCACATTTGCACAGAAAGCACACATAATCATCCTTACTCCTTGTTTTGCATTGTTTCTTTGCATCTCTGTTTAATGTCCCTGTTACCCCTCCCCCCCTTTTTTGTTGTTGTAAACATCACATTCCCTTATTGTCCTGTTTCAAAAATTGTTTTTGATACTGCTTTTTAGTAATTTAGCTTCTTTATCATTTTTGATGTCATATTTTCTGATGTTTTCATATTACTGTACTCACATTCTCTCTCTCTCTTTCTCTCTCTCTCTCTATCTTTTACTGTGTACTCTTTTTGTCGTTTCTTTACCACTGAAGTGTGGCTACATTTCTTCAAACATGATTTTCAAAGGGCTTCTGGTTATGTATATCTTGTCAACCATTTCTCTTCATTTGAAACCCAGTTATACTGCATTGTCTCTCAGATTGACAGGCAGCTGTGTAATTGTATGAATCTGCTTTCCATAGTCTGAAATTAGCCATTTATCTGCTCAAGTTCTTGTCATCTGTTACATATATTCCAGTTCCCTGTGCCTTATTGCCAAATTCTGCTGCTAGTCAACTGCTTCTATATATCCCCGTGAGGATCATTTGCTTTGAGTAGAGGTTGCTGAACAAGGTTTAAGTGGTGCCAGGTGATGCAAGACTGTTTCTCTGTGTTGTAGTTCTTATCTCTTAGAGTCCAGGGTTTAAATTTCCCTTACAGTAGTATAAACACAGTTTTTGTTTGAAGAGTATTCTTTAGATATTGCAATAGACTGGATTCAGTTTGCTGTTTTATCAGTGACTATTGTTTTAAAGTAGATGTGTATCTTTTTACTGGTGTGTGTGTGTATGGTTTATATATTTATATATTTTCATGTTATCGGCCTTATATTATGTATACTGTATACAATATTATGCCTGTAGAATAATTTCACCTGCCAGTAGCAGAAGCAAATAATTGATATTTTGTAGTACAGACCTGCTGATTGTTACTAAATCTGACTCATCTGGTTTAACCTCTTCAGACCAAGGACTAGTTAATCCCGGATGTTCTTGATCAGCTTTGTAAAGATGTCCTTGGGCATCAGGTGTTAGAGGTAATCCCACTTACCCTTTTCAAGCAGAGGACATCTATTTTTATTTTTTCTGGCTTGAGTCAGTCAGTTTTATTCAGCTAAGGGATGTCATCCCTTAGCATAAGGAGTTGACAAGAAGTTAGCCATTTGGCTGTCATGTATGAAAGATCTTATTATTTTATCTCCACTTACTACTTGTAGGTCAGTTTGTGACTAATACAGCTTGGCTTGTGACTATAATGCAGTACAGTATACCATAACTGATGATACCTTTGTGCCTTGCATAGTGGGTGAATCCGGGAGCTATAAGACAGAACTCCATTAATGAAGTGGCTAAAGGAGAGTCCCTATCTAATTTTTGTTATACTGCACTTTATTTTGTTTATATAATGCCAATAAAAGTAAAAATTTGTTTATGCTGTACTGAACAGAGAATTGAATTTGAACCTATTTTATGATCCAGTTCTTTATGTGTAATTTACTCTGGAAGCATTGTTGCATTAAGAATTCATTCATTTATCATCTAATCCAGTGCTGCCCCAGTGGAGAATAGGAGCCCAGGTCTAGGCAAGTTGTTCCTGACATTTAAGATGAGAATGACCAGCCTCATTCATCCCTGAGTGGCAGTCCATGAGCAATAAACCCTAAACACTCCATGGATTAAGAATAATTATGTACATTCGATGACAAAGTATGTGATAAAATAGAAGCCTTAGTAATTTATGGAAATATCCTTCGTTATCAAAGGAAATATACCATAGCCAGCATTTGAGAAGGAGTTATAATTTTTTTTAATTTATTATAATATAGTGATTTCCAGTTATGTTCTGCTCATTTTTTAAAGACAATACAAGTTGTACATTTATCAGCTCTCTACAGTATATATGCATCTTGTATCTTTTGTACTATCACAAGCAGAAGTTCTCCAACAATTTCTTGCTGGCTTTTTGTCCAGCCTTTGATATTTCTCATCCTTACCTGAATGTAAGAGGGTATCTTTCCGTCATATGGTCATGTGTTGTATGCCTTGTATTGCAGTTAGATCAAAAACTTTCATACCAAAACCTTACATCACCATAGACAGCAGGAAAGTGTCAGCAAACTTTTGATCATGATAGCATAATTGCTGTTGTCCCACAAAAGAAGGAGTCAGTCAAGCTGTTCCTGTACATTCCAGAGGATTCCAGCTGCTGTTGCAAAAATCATGTTAAAACCTTGTTGCGGAATGTTATTTAGTTCCTCAGTTAGTCTTTGTAATGTAAACATACAAGTTGTGGAACTATAACCCTTAAAGTCTCTACTGGTTTCCAATTTTTTCTACAGTTAGCTTCCATTCACCATGTGATATGAAGAAGGGGATTCAAATTATCTGTTATCCTGTAACAAGAAAAAATTCATATTATAATCTCATTGCAGTAGTACAGTAATGAAATGCATGACCAGAAATATTTTTAAAAATATCTTGAATGACAGGTAAAAATATGATTGCAGTGTAGGTCAGCAGTTGAAGTACCATAGACTCTTGAAGGGATTTACAGTTTCATATTTTGTTGAAAAAAAGAAGAAAAAAAAAGGAATTTAAAGAAATGTTTCTGGTGCATCCTTTAAGCTACATATGAAAAATATTGAATTGATTATCATTACTAAAGAATTTCATAATGGAGAGAACAAGAAATATCTATGTAACCAGTGGATAAAGTTATATATATATATATATATATATATATATATATAGATAGATAGATAGATAGATAGATAGATAGGTAGATAGCTAGATAAAGATAATACTTTCCCAAGTTATTTTGATATTATCTTTGATACATGGCACTGAATGAAGATCTATCTATCTATCTGTAGCCAGATGCCTTATCTCATAAGGGGTGACCGTTTGACTTTGAGTTTGTTGTTTTACGGGGAGGGACACTAACCCTCCGCCAACCCATTTTTTGACACGTAGGGAACTCATATGGGTTGGTTGTGCCCAGCATTGTAAATGGTTTCCTGGTTTACAGGAAACCATTTGGCATGTCACTTACTGTAAAGATACCTGGAAAGGAAAGAAGATTATTAAAAAGCAACAGGAAAGATGGGAGAAATAGGAAGAGAGGAGGGCAGACACAGAAAAAGAATGATAAAGGTGAATTCAGGAAAATTAGCAACTGTTGACTTTAGCATGAAAAACTTACCATTCCTAGTTAAATTTCTACTGTACAGTATCTTCTTTCCAGTACTCCTTCACATTTTCTAGAAAACCTTTTTTTCCTGTTGTTAGTGACTAAATATGAACATTCAGTTTGATAGAGGTGAGGCACTAATAAATTTTAAGTATTTGAGCAAATTGTGTCAGATAATCCTCTCTTTACCATTGTCACGCAGCCAGAGAATTGTTGACTTATTACAGAATTTTTCAGTTTGTCACTTATTTTTTTCCATAATATAATGAAGTATAGATTAACTGCATTAATAGAAGAGATTTATTATATTTTTCATTTCTATTACCCAAGAAGTTTAGTCACTCAGGCACTGATAGTTTTATAGAGTTTTCCCTTTGTTGATAATAGAATGGACTGTGAGTTGTTTTTTGAAAGGCCATATATTTTTACAATTAATTGCATTAAGAAAGAGGGAGAAAACTGACTAAAAGGTGATTTTGGTTATTAAAGCATGGGTGATCAGGGTATGGTTTGGGTAGAGTTTAGGGTGTGGTTGAGGCATGTTTTTGGTGTGTATTGGGGCAGCAGCCACCAGTGATCCTGCGTGTGACCTTCGGACCTTCTCTGTTGCAGCTGCAGCTCCTACAGTCGGATCCACTGCTGCCGCCACCCTCCCTGGGCTCAGTGATGCAGGGCGGGGATGGGCGCGTAAGGCATTGCCCCTTCTGCAGTAAGTCTTTCCGTCGCAGTGACCACCTTCGCAGCCACATCAGGACTCACACTGGGGAAAAGCCTTTTGCCTGTCCAGTGTGTCCCTACCGTGCAGCCCAGAAAATCACCATGGACAGACATGTACGAAGACACCACATCCAGCAGCAGCAACAGGAGCGCCTACTGCAGCAGCAGCAGCGGCAACAACAGCTCCAGGAACAGCAACAGTAGCACCTCTCAGGGTCCCTGGGGCTAAATCATCCCTGGTCCCAGCTGTCAAGACCTTACAACCTTTGTGTTTGATATTCAGTATCA
The DNA here is from genome assembly GCF_032717465.1 of Coenobita brevimanus. Classification (NCBI taxonomy): domain Eukaryota; kingdom Metazoa; phylum Arthropoda; class Malacostraca; order Decapoda; family Coenobitidae; genus Coenobita; species Coenobita brevimanus. The sequence goes on from NC_137018.1 coordinate 40,767,374, forward strand.
GCACACTGGTCCCAGCAGCAGAAACACCACAGGCTGTTGACCAAAGGACTGAGTGAGAGTAAGACAGGTGTGAAGCTGGATGGTGTGACAGTTTGTTCAGAGATGTGATGGCTGCTGGGGTAAGGCTGCTCACACTGTGATATTCATTCATCAGGGACAACACATACTTCATCACTACGTAGCCCTTGCACTGACCACTTGAAAAGTAAACATTGTTCATCACAGCTCTAACTCTGTTCATTTTAGAAATGAGATGTAAATATTGCTGGAGCTTGATATTTTTAAATAGAATTTAGATCTGAAGTAGTGCAAAGATGTACAGAAATTAAGCAATAATTTTGAAAATGACTTGGTAATTACTATAATATATATCGGTAGTGATACCCTTGAAAAGCTACATTCCATTTAATAGTGATTGATTAGAAACGATAACAGGATTGAAGTGCTCTTGTTATAGGCGGAAGGAATGTGTAGTTGGTGTGAGGTGAGGTGGAGGGTGAGAGTGCTGGTGGTGTGACTTCTACATGACATGACATGCTCCAAAACCTGGAGGGGCAGTAGTAAGTGTATTTTCAGTTTATTTGATTGTTAGTATGTTTTGGTGTTCTCACAATAGTCCTACCATTGCCTGTTTAGAATTGTAGAGCTATGACAGAAAATTTGACATGATTTGGTGTTTAATTAGTTAAAGACCACAGGTGTACTGTACTCTCCGAACGGTCATCATAAATCTCTAGAAGTTAGTGAACACAGTACCTGCACTTCTAATGCTTTAAAAAGGAAAGCCTATCAGTGAAGTTTTAAGAAATATTTATTCACTGTCATTCTTAATTCAAGAACTGAATACCGTTGCTTCAACATAGTATTGCCTGCACATGATGGGATTAAAGTTCTTAGGAAAGTGACCTGTGCATTAAGAGAAGATATGACATCTTCACTATTAAGTATTAGACTAAATGAGTGGTAACAATGATCCTATCTATCATAAATTAAGTAATTTTATCATAATAGATTTAAGTAATATGCAGTAGTTTAAGTGTGTGAGGTGTAGTAGATCTGACGGGTGTGATTTGTTGCAGCACTGTGGTGGCGGCAGTGACAATAATGGTGGAGCTGAGGAGGGTGTGCGGCTCCCTGGCTTCTCCCTGGCCCGGGCACTTCAGCATCACCACACCACCCCTTGTGACTCTGATGAACTGACACTTTTGGCTTCCACCCTCCACCCACACCCAGGCCTGGGATCCGATGGTCTCACCTGCCCATTTTGTGGCAGGCGAAGCAAGAGGCGGGATCACCTCCGCCTCCACATTAGAACCCACACTGGAGAGAAACCCTACTCCTGCCCCTACTGTGACCGCCGCACCAACCAGAAGAACAACCTGAAGCTCCACATCAGAAACGTTCATCCTGGCCAGCCCTTTAATTTGTAAATCGTCATTCTTTTATATTTATTTTTTCATAATTTATGTCCTACAGCTAGTTTGAATAAAGACACCTTCCCTCTCTGTAAATAGTTTGCAGATATTTATGTAAATATAGTTCCTAGAATTTGCATTGACAGAAACTTCTAATTAATTTTTTTGATGACCATCCACAATGTCTTGTTTGAATTTAGAACAAATATGATGATCAGAACTGTACACAATATACAGTGTATACCAGTTTCATGCAGTAAATCCAGATGTAAATTCAGGTGCAGTACTCATGTCATATTAAAGAAATTATGCCTGGATTAAGGGTTGATGCATGTTTGCTTAGGATCATGCTAATCAAGTTTTCCTGTGAAATGCTATTTTCAGTTTAGTGCAGTTTAATGTGTACATCCACATATGTGTAGAATATAGACTTTTATAGAAAACCATCAGAATGCCTTACCATCAGAATGGAATTTTGCATTGTATCCTACTTTTTACCGTAATATGTTGGAAAAAGAAAAGAGTAGAAGTAGCAAATCACGTTATCTGTATTGCACTGAAATTATGTACCAACATTTCACTGAGAGTGAGAATAGAATAATAAACTGTTTTTATATTTTTCCCTTTTAGCTTATCAGATTTTATTTACATTACAGTATGATACTTATTTTACTGAACTGCTGTGTTCACACCAAACAAGCTCCACTCCAGTTTTCCTACCTAGGAAATATGATCAATTTGTAAGTGAATGCAGTTGATTCATGTTGTTTTGCTGTGTTTCAAAAGAATTTATCTTGCTGGATTATAGTAAAACCAAACAAAAGACCCATCATTGTAACTAAGGTTAATCAATATACAAATCCTCCTCAAGAAATGTTATCCTTAGTAATACTAATGAGTAAACTCTTGAGTTGTCTTTCCAGGCTCCAGCTTGTCTTAGAGTGCATTTCAGAAAGTATAACCTGAAAATTACATTGTTCAGCATACAGATTAATATAGTGATGTCTCTGAAGTAGCCATAATATTATTAACTAATTTGTTCTGTATTACCAAGGTTTATCATGCTAACAACTGTTTGGAAAACCAAAGCACTGTGCTATGCATATTTTGCAATAGCTGTAGTGGTGTTTTGCATGTTTAGTAAACCCTTGAGTATCAGGCTTCTTAATCCCTTTAGTCTGATGCCTTGTTTTTCATTGTTTTTGCTACAGCATGACAGTTGCATTCACCTTAGGATAGACTTTTTCAAAATGGAGGGCTTAGATATGAATTTCATTAACCCCTTCACTACTAGAGGTTCTTTCTGACGAGTAAAACTGTCTGGCGGTAACCTGAGTAATTTATAAAAAATACATAATTAGAGAGAAGGGGTTAATATTGTGATTGTATCACAAGTACCTTGCTAAGTTTTTCATAGTTTCAAGGCAGTGTTTTATAGTTACCTGAATATTAAGTTTCTAGCATATTTAACTGATTGGCTTTTCTTTATCCATTTTGGAGAGAATACTATATGGTATATCATGTTCTTTTTGTAAGGCATTAATGAGATGAGTTTTTTAATCACTGAATAAATCTGTATAAAAATATTTCTGCATTAAGCACACTTTGAGAGAAGAATATTCTTAGATTTTCTTGTTTTATTTTCATAACTTACAATTTTTTTTTAGTTCATCAAGTGCAAATAAAGGTTTAACACTGAACTGTACATAAGAACATGATGTTCTGCACATCATCACACCCAATGGAGGTCATTCAGAAGCTTTTCATAAGTTTCTTTGCTTTGTCAAGTGTACATAATGTAATATTAGCAGATAGATATTTTACCTGTTATGCTTCCAATACATATTATGTGCAAATATTGTCTGATGCAAGTTATTAAAATATTTCAGCATTACTGGTATTTTCTTCAACTGAATAAGTTTATAAAATAACAGTGATTATATTTCAGATTTAGGCATTACATCATTTCATAATTTGACATTCCAAGGTATGGTGCATCATGCCCCCTTTGGATATTAAAACCCATTAAATCTGTATTGAACTAGGTTAATGGTGTTATGGAGGTTTGTTGCTGACATCGTGGATAATCTGTCATTTATGTATTTATTGATTTTATTATTAGCTAGTAGTATTTTTAGCAATAGCTGTCACTGCCATTGCTGATATTCTCTTCCAGATTTTCAGGTCACCGGCTTACTTTAATACTGTACCACCACCACCACCACCACACTTCCTTTCCCACCCCATCCCATCCCATCTCACCTGTTTCCAGTATTTCCCTTTTAGTCATGTATGTTACCATCACCATTGTTGTTGCAAAGTATGGAGGATGAATAGTTTTTCCTTATCAGAAGAGACTAGCAGTAATAAGAGTACAGTACTGTATATATATAATGTGTATAATATATGAGTATGTGAGTACTGATTCTGTTAAATGCTAATCACTACTTCCTAATAGTTGAAAAGACAGTGATCAAATGATTAAGTGAAATATTGTTTATAAAATCTTGATGTAAAATGTAGATCTTTCAGTGGAGCAAGTCCTTGTTATATGTTCATTGTTATTATTATTTTTTTTTTTCCAGGAAATTACAGAAATATACATTCATTCATTTATTCATTCATTATCTACCCCAGTGTTGTTCCATGAGGAGTGTAGGAGCCCTGGGCTAGGCAAGTTGGTCCTGACATTTAAGATGAGAGTGATCAGCCTCACTCATCCCTGAGTAGCATTACATGAACAGTAAATCCCAACCACCCCTTGGATATAAACATGCACTGGCTCAATTTGATTGGAGCACCTTAATTACCCTCTAAACCACCAGATGCCATAATTTGGTTACATGGTTACCACTCAGCATAATAAATGGTTTCCTGGTGCACAGGAAACCATGTGGCTTGTCACTCAGTGTAGAGTCACCTATAGACAGAAGGAAGATGAAAGAAGGAAGGAAAGAAAGACAGAAGAGGAAGGAAGGAAGGAAAAGAGGAAATGGCCAGCATCTGAGAGCAGCACTACATCAAGTGAATGGATGGTGAGCACCCCCACCTACCACTTGCCACATAAATTTTTATAGTTTCAATCATACCCATGAAGTTTATGTGCCATCTCCACAAATTTTCAGCACCAGATATTTTTGAAAATTTTTATGAGATATTGGAATGCATCTCTGACATAACAAGGATCACCTGTGCTGTAAATCATATAGCCTACAGCATATAGAATCAGTTTAGTTAGTTTACTGTCCACCTGATAACTGGGGCTATACAATAAAAGGTGGTGCCCTCACAACAACTGCAACCTTACCTTTAATCTCAAGAGCTTCAGTATATTAGTCATGCCCCTAATACTCCCTCCATTCCACCTACATCTCCTGTTTAACCCATTCATGAGTTTAGTATTATATTATTGCCCACACAGTCATCACTCTTTGGCAGGAACTCGGCCACAAGTATACAGAATCAAAGTTTGAGCTGAAACTCTCAAATTGTTACATATTATTACATTCATTCCTCATCATCATCTAACCCAGTGTTGCCCCATATTATTACACATTTAAGAATTCTTTTTTCCCAACAGTTCCAGTAACTTCTGGGAATTAATTAGCTGGTTTGTCACTTGGTTTAGCCTCCAGTCGATAGAAAATATCATCTGTAACATGGTCAACCTCTGTATATGTATTCCTCAAGAGGAAGCGGGTGTCATTTAATCTCAATTGGAAAGGGTCTATTTATGAGGGAAGGTTGGAGTTTGTTGCTCATGTGATATGTGCTGAAGGAGGGGCTGAAGCTAGTTTGGTAGCAGGGGTAAGGAGCGACTGGAGGAAGCTCAGGGAGTTGTTGCCCTTACTGAAATTGAGAGAGATCTCACACTGTGCCAAGGGGTCCTTGTATGCAGCATTTGCTTGGAGTGTAATACTGTATGTTAGTGAAACTTGGGCAGTAAAGGAGGAAGATATTTGTAGGCTCAGAGATATGAATAATTAGATGGATGGGTTGTGCATCCTTAAATGACAGGCTTTAGGTGGGTTGGATTTTGGATGAAGAGCTGAGAGGAAGGATGAGACTTGAATGTACAGTATTAGTGTTGTGATGAGAAGGGGTACAATAAGATGGTTTGGGCATGTGGTGAGGATGGAGGATGACAACTGGGTGCAGAGGATGAGGTGTAAATGTTAAAGGAAGAGTTTCAAGAGGTAGACTGAGAAAGACATGGGACAAGGTCATAGAGTGTGACCTCAGGGTTAAGGAACTGAATAGAGAGGCTGCTGGAGATCAAGCAGCATGGAGAGCTGCCGTTAGGAGACCAATGCTGATGCATGCAAGCATGTTGGAACCATTATAAATGATGTGATGGAAAGCATAATGCCACTTCTGGAAAAGCAACTGATCAGTTTCACCTTAATGTGAAATTAAATGTCTGGACAGAGAAGCCTTGCTTCAGGCCATTACGCACTTAATTGTTCAGTACTGGAATAGATGATAGATGGTTAATACCATACAGTTTTACTCCACTTAGGGAACTGTCCATTCTCCACTCCTCAGATATTTCAACTTATCCCAATTAACGCATTCAAAAATGGTGTCAGTAACATTATATTTTGGCTGATACTAAATAATATTAGTGGGCTTAAGAAAATCTTTGCTCCTCAGAGGATTAAACTATCCCTTGCTGTTTTCCTGGTGACGCATGCAAGATGTAGAAACTTGTGAGTTTAGGGTTGTACTGTACAAACTTTATACTGCACTACCATCTTTGTATTTACCTATTTGTAGTATACAGGAATTGAGCAATGCTCGTGTTGTCCTGTCTCCATATCCACATTTATCTAGTCTACTTTTACACACATGAATGTTTTTCTCCTGCACCACCTTTTTGTCTAAGTCATTCCAAATTTTTATGTATTTACCTAATATACCTAATTGTGACATACACAAAATGTGCTATGCTCTTGGGTTCAAGTCGCTGTTTCTCAGCAAGTCAAATTTAGCTTTAAACTCGTTTAAGTTTTTAGACTGAACGATCTCTTTGTTCAGGCTATTCCATAAGTCTATACTTCTGTAAGGAAAGCTATATTTCTTGATATCCTTCAAGCAACTTGACTTTTTCAATTTCATTCCGTGTCCTCTAGTTGCTCTCTTATCCCATAAAAACAGATCTTCTCTGTCAATTTTATTTTCTCCCACCATGGTTCTGAACACTGCAATCATGTCTCCCCTCTTTCTTCTTTCCTCTAAGGAAGGCAAATCCAGCTTTTCCAGCCTCTCTTTGTATGACAAATCTGCCAGACTGGGGACCATCTTGGTTGCTGTTCTTTGTATTTTCTCAATCTTGTTTATATCTTTGTGTGGGGACCACACTACCGCTGCATATTCTAACCTGGGACGGATCATGGCCACTATCAATTTTTTCATCTCCTCATCCATATAATGAAATGCTACTCTTATGTTAGTCAAGAGTTTATACGTCTCTCTAACTATCTTGTTAATGTCTTTTTCAGGTGACAAACTATCTTGGACCAGCACTCCCAATTTTTCTCTTCTCTCATTTTTGTGATTAATTCATTACCCAACAAATAATTCAGTGATGGCCTCCTGGTACTTTTACCCATTTCCAATATTTTATATTTCTTTACATTAAATTTAATTTCCCACATCCGGCTCCAATCATGTATCCTATCCAGATCCTCCTGCAGCATTTTACAATCCTCCTCAACCTCTACCTTCCTCAAGATCTTTACATCATCAGCAAACAGACTTGCATAACTCTTCACTCCATCTACCATATCATTTACGTAAATCAGGAACGTTACTGGTGCCAACACCGAGCCTTGAGGGACTCCACTTGTTACTTCCCTCCATCCAGACATCCTATCCTTTATTACTGTCCTCATTTGTCTGTCTTTCAAAAAGTCTTTCATCCATTCCAGGAGTTTCCCCTTCAGTCCTCCTGTATATTCAAGTTTCCACATTAGTCTCTTATGAGGTAACTTGTCAAAGGCCTTCTCTAAGTCTAAGTACACACAATCCACCCAACCATCTCTCTCCAGTACCACGTCAATTGCTCTTGAGTAAAAGCTCAATATGTTGGAAACACATGACCTTCACTTCTGAATCCAAACTGACATTCAGCCAAAATATTCATCTCGCCTAGATATTTTATTCATCTGTCTTTCAGGATTCTCTCACACAATTTTGTGACCATGCTGGTTAGAGACACTGGTCTATAATTCAGGGGTTCTTCCCTGCTTCCTCCCTTATAAATTGGTACCACATTTGCCCTCTTCCATTCTTGTGGCACTTTCCCCTCTTCCAGAGAACACACGATTAAACTGTAAATTTTATCCGGCAGTTGTTCTCTGCATTCCTTCAGTACCCAATCAGAAATTCCATCAGGTCCTGGGGCTCTCCATACATCTTGAGTTTCTAGTAATTTATACACTTCCTGTACCTCCATTTTTATATCTTTTATCACCGGTACATTTCTAATCACTCCCTCCCCTTCCACAAACTCTTTTTCATTAGTGAAAACCGATTGAAAACATTTGTTCATTATTTCAGCTTACATTGCTGCATCTCTATAGACCTCTTCTTTTACTTTCAGTTTGGTGATTCCTTCCTTTTGTTTCAGTGTGCCATTAACAAATCTACAGAACAGTTTGGGTTCATCCTTGCTTTTGTCTATTATACCTCTTTCAAAATTCCTTTCTTCTTCTCTACGTATTCTTGTGTATTCATTTCTAGTTCTTTTATATTCTTCCTTTGTTCTGTTGTTACCTCTCTTTCTCCAGTTGTTCCACGCCTTATCTCTCTCTTTTTTTGCTATCATACACCTTCTATTAAACCACTCCCTTTTCCTGTTTTCTTTCCCTCTTACTCTTGGTACAAATTTTTCCACTCCCAAATTATAGAGATCTAGAAAGATATCCCACTTCCTCTGTAACTCTCTTGTTTCTCTGAATTTTTTCCAATCTGCATTTTCAAAAAATTTTCTCAATCCTGTAAAAATTGCTTTCCCAAAGTTGTATCTTCCCTGTCTACGAAGTTCGTCTCTTGGCTCGACGTTCCCTATTATCATCTGGAACTCAGTGACCACATGATCATTTTTTCCTTTAGGACAGAAATATTTCAATGATTCTATTACATCGAGTTCTTTGGTAAACAGTTAATCTAACCATGCTGGTGTGTCCTCACCTTGAAACCGTGTGTATTCTTTGACCCATTGCGTCATCACATTATTCATTATTATATTTAATAATATAGTGCCCCACGAATCCTCGCTGCCTCCTGAGTCCCATTCCTCCCAGTTCACCTCTTTACAGTTAGTCACCCACCAAAATTATATTGTTGCTTTTCTCAATTATTTTTTGTAAATAACTAGCCATATCTGACAACATCTCCTGGTATTCGTCATCATTCCATGCTTTCATCTTAGGGGGAACATACACTACCGCCATATCTCTCTTGCCATTCTCTCCAGTTTCTAATTTCATATATATCATTTCAGCCCTGCCTTCTATTTCCACGGTATCTACATTTATGTTGTTCTTCACTGCTATCATCACTCCTCCTCCCATTTTTTCTTTTCTGTCTCTTCTCCACAGTTTGTATTTACCATCTCCCAAATGGTGTGTGTGTGTGTGTGTGTGTGTGTGTGTGTGTGTGTGTGTGTGTGTGTGTGTGTGTGTGTGTGTGTTCTTACCAATTGTATCTTTACAGGAATGAGTACTGTCCCGTGTATTACACCATTTTTATCATACGTATCATTAAATTTATGAATAGTTTTGGCACACACTATTTCATTCAGCAGTGCATTCCACTGATCAGTTGCCCTATTTGGGAAACTGAATTTCCTTACATCTTTGTCACCTCTTTTTTTAAGCATTTTTTTTTTTTGCAGTGTCCTCTTGTTGATGCCTCCCCATAGGTTATATATGCCCATTGATGTCTGTTTTCTCTTTCCCTGAGCTGCATTTATATAGCGTAATTATGTCTTCTCTTTTCCTTCTCTCTTGTAATGTTGGTAGGTTCAGTTTTTCTAATCTTTCTTCATAGCTCAGATCCTTTAAGGTTGGCACCCATCTTGTAGCAGTCCTTTGTATGTTTTCAGTTTTATTTATGTGTTTTTTGATCTGAGGATTCCAGACTACTGATACATATTCCGGGGTTGGTCTGACGAATGATGTTATTTTTCCCCGCATGTCTTCATTTACATATGTGAATGTCAAATTAGCAAGCACTGTGTGCATGTTTCGTACCTTCTTATTTGTGTTGTCAGCAAGAAATAGTCTGTTATTGATAGTCATTCCTAGTTCCTTCTCCTTTTCTGATATGTGTAGGGTTGAACTTCCTTGCTTACAATCCCAATCTGGTCTTTTTCCACTTTACCAAACTTATTACATGGCATTTGTCCACATTGAATTCAATTTGCCATCTATTGCTCCATTCATGAAGCTTATTTAAATCTTCTCATAGCTCTGTGCAAGAGTCTGTGTTTGTATTTTTCTTTTGTATTTTTGCATCATCAGCGAACATATTTAGATAGCTTTGATTTCCAGCATTCCTGTCTGTATCATTTGTATACACTAAAAGCATAATTGGCGCCAGCACTGAGCCCTGTGGAACTCTGCTAGTCACTTCCCTCCATGATGAGTAATTACTCCTTAGTACTGTTCTCATTTTGCTTTTTCTGAGAAAATCGTGCCTCCAACAGAACAGACTGCCTTCGATTCCTCCTTGATGGTAAAGTTTCCATAAAAGTCTTTGGTGCGGTACTCTGTCAAATGTTTTCTTGAAATCTGAATAAATACTGTCCACCCATCCCTCTTTTCTGTAGTATTTCTGCAACTCTATCATAGTAGCTTAATAGATTTGAACACATGATTTCCCTTTCCTAAAACCAAACCGTCTTTCTGTTATCATATTGTATTTTTCCAGATGTTTTACCCAAATTTTTCTTATTAGCTTTCGTAGTACCTTGGTTACAACATTGGTCACAGATACTGGTCTATAGCTGAGTGGATTCTGTCTATTTCCTTTCTTGAATAAGGGAACAATATTTGCTTTCTTCCAAATATCTGGTAGTTTACCCTGTCTTATGGATTCCTTGAATACTGAATAAACTGGTCTGCTTAACTTTTCTGCACATTCCTGTAGCACCCAACCTGAAATTTTGTCAGGGCCATTTGCTTTTCCTTTGTCTACTTTACCCAACTCTTCCTGTACCTCTTGTTCCAATAATCGTATATCTGGTAATATGTGTGGGCATGCATGTTCCTTATCATCTCTCCCAAAATCACTTTCTTCTGTAAAAACTTATTGGAAATTTATGTTAAGAACTTCACACATATCTTTTTCTTGGGTATAGGTTATTCCCTCATCCATGATGGCCTGAACTTTGGTTTTGCTTTGGATATAGCTGTAAAAAAGTTTTGGTTGATCACGACTTTTATTTATAATGTCTTCCTCAAACTGCCTTTGAGCTTCTTTCCTTATTCTTGTATAATAATTTGTTGCCTGTTTATAGTTGTTATATGCCCTCTCACTATTGTGCCTTCTGTATCAATTCCACAGCAAGTCTTTTGTCTCATTTGATTTTTTTTACATTCTGTGTCAAACCACTTCTTTATCCTTATTTCTGTTCTTTGTGCTGAGGGATATATTTTGGACTCCTGTTTCATATAATTCACATTATTTTCTATACATAAAATTTTATCTTGTCCTCTAGGCACCTTTTCCAAATCTGTTTTTATGAAGTACATCTTTAGGTCATGGTAGTTGCCCTTTTTGTAGTTTAGGCTCGTTTTGTAACTTCCATTACTGCTAACTGTATCATATACAATCCTGAAGTTGAAATTTAACACTACATGGCCGCTTTAGCCGAGTGGAAGGTGATACATTGTGTTGTGAATTTCATTATCTTGCCTGGTAAATATGAGATCTAGTAGTGATGGATCATCAAATCCCCTTTTTCTGGTGTTTTCCTTTACATGTTTTGTTAAGAAAAACTCCTGTACAAGATCCACGAGCTTTTGATCCCAACATCTTTCATGGATTCTTACATCTAGAATGTTCCATTTTGTATTTGTACCTGTATTGAAATCTCCAGTTAATGTAATTATTTCATATTTCTCTTCCATTCTATGTAGTAAGGCTCATAAACTCTGAACTGTACTTTCTGTTAGGTCTTTATACTGTATTTGCCTCTTTCCCAGGTGTTTGTTTCAGGTGGCATGTATAACTTTGCCACAATTATTTTCCCTTCAGATGTATCAATCTCTAATGCAATCAGTTCTACTTGAGATGGTATATCTAGTTGTATCTCTTTGACCTGTAAATTTTTCTTTGTTAATACCAGAACTCCTTCTTTTTTCAAATTTCTATCTCTTCTCCACATATTGTAATCCTTAAGGCTTAGGGTGCCATCTGCTATCCTTGGGATTAATTTTGTTTCAGTTAGGCAAATACTATAATATGAGATTCCATTTCTTTGGTATAGTCTTTTATCTCTAATAATTTGGATAACATTCTGTCTGCATATGAGTACATCAACTTAATCATGTTATTTACATATTTGACATTTAAGACCACTGCCTTCCTTTTTCTTAGTCCCTGTTGTTTACGTACCTTTTTCTTACCTGTAATCACACTGCTTTATAAAAAAAATTTGCTCCTCTCTTCCTCTGATCTTTCCCACATTTTTTATTTTTGCTTCTTCCATCTCTTTAGTGATCCCCATTCCTCCTGAGTTAGGCATCTTTTTATCCTTACTGTGTGTGTGTGCATTTTCTTTGTGTGCCTGGATTAGTTTGTGTGTCTGTATGTATTTCTTGTTTTTAATTCAGTTATTGTTGTGAGGTGGGAATTACCATTGTTGTTATGCCACATGACTAGGTCTGTTAACATTGCTTTATCATTCAGTGATAGGTTGTCCAACAACAAGAGCAACTACACCAAATGAAGCCCTCTTAACTTGATTTTTTTTTTCTGGATTATCTTGTATTATAGCCATATCCTTTTTCTCATAGGACACCCCACCAAACGCATATGACTGATGCTCTTCCTTTAGGAGGGAACATGTCACTGACCTCCCTGTCAGGAGGTAGGGACATTGATACCTGCATGCAACTGACACAATGAAGTGAACTGCACTCTGCAGTACTTGGGTATAAGTACCAAACTGACATCCTCCCATGTGGAAGGGTCTCTGATACATCTCGTCATCTAGTAGGTCTGCTATCCTTTGAGCCTGTTTTCAAAGTCTAAGCCATTGTCAGCTCTGACACTTTTCTCCTCTTGTTCTTTGCATTTGGCAGCTTTGACCCAGTCCCCCAAATATCCAATATCAAAGGTTCCAATCAAGAGCCCAAGAAAGCATTAGGGCACCAGAGGAGCAGAACTCCTTCTACCAGGCTCAGACCTCCAGAATGATCTGTCCTTACAAATGGAAACATACAGTATGAGCTCCTCCTAAATGTCTGACCCAATTGGCAGGCATCAAAGGGTGAGGCAGTGGCTGAGTTGATAGAAGTAACCTACTATCATAGTGGATGTGGGTTTGACTCTTGGCTGGGGCAGGGAAGTTTAAGTTTGGATTTCGGGTAAAGCAGACTTTATTGATCTATCACAAGTCATGCTGATATGTTGTAAAAGTACCCCCACTAATACCAATTGATCAGTCCTATATGACACAGCTCTAACATGTATTCAGTATGGACGGCGGGTGTTTGCAATGAAGTGGTGACATGTGGGGGTATTTGGTATGTAGCAGGACTGCTAGGCCTCAGGGAATGGGCTTTGAAGCCTATGCTCGGAGTCAGACACTTAAAAAAAAAAGTAATCACTGTGTAAGCATGAAATTTGATGCTCAAATCATCTTCAGTCCCTAGACCTCGGTTCTTTGAAATCTGGCTGGCATTGATCCTCAAACTTCAAGAGAAGGACTGCAAGGACTCGTCTAGTTGTTCAACTCCACCCACTGTACTTGTAGGCATGTCTCTGAGCGTCCACTGGGAAAGAAGGATCTCTTATTGAATCTAGTTGAAGGCAAGTTATTTCACTATGACCTTCCGGAAAGGATGGCAGAATACTTTGTTCAGCTGTGAGGAATCCAAGCAGCCAGAGGCATCCAAAACACTTTCGAGTCATTTTTATTTGCGCGTGGTACACCAAGGAATCACATGTATTCTACCACCAAATTATTTTGTTCAGTCAAGAGATATCCTGACCTTGAAAGGGATAAAAGCCACTGTTGTTGTTCAGCCTTAGCTGTTGCAAGGAACTCAAGACAGTTTATTTTATTCTATTTATTATCTGTGTCAATAAAATTGGAGGAACTTATGTATTCACCCCTGTTTAGTTGTTTGTTTTTCCACAAGATAACTTAAAAGGTTATTGATGGATTTCAATGAAATTTTGTGGATATGTAGATCATGGGCCGTGGAAGAGTTGTTTAAATTTTGTTGGTGATATGAGTTTGAGTCCTGCTTCAGGCCTTTTTATTGTAGTTTGTTTGCCCACAAGATATCTCAAAATGTTATTAATGGATTTGTGTGGATATGTGAATCATTGGTCAAAGAAGAGTCAATCAAATTTTGGTGGTGATCTTTCTCATATAAATAGGCACTGGCGGAAATATGCCCTCTTTGAATGCACTTGACATGTTTATTTATTTACTTATTTACTATGTTATGTATTATATTCATAATTATTATTATTATTATCATCATTATTGTTATTATTATTATTATTATTATTATTATTATTATTATTATTCCATCCTTACTCATCACACTACCCAAGTACAGTATTTAAATGCACTCACATTTTCCATTACCTCACCATCCAGTCTCACTGCATCAAGAGGAATGAAGTCACTGAATGCACAGTGAGGTTGGACGATGAGGAAATGGAAAATGTGAGTACATACAAGCACTTGGGTAGTGTGATAAGCAAGGATGGAAGTTTAGAGGATGAAGTGCTGGTTTTTTGAAAGCAGTGACAAGAAATAGGGATGTGAGCATGGATGTATAGTAGTTGCTGCATGGTAGTACAGTATTGTGATACCAACCCTTAAGTTTGGAAGTGAAGCTTGGACCTTGTTGGAAGGACACAAGTCAAGAATGAGAGCAGTGGAAATGAGTTACTGAAGAGGAGCATGTGGAATTACATGGAGAGACAGACTGACAGATGAGGAAGTGAAGATGCATCGTGGTGTGGATGTGAATGTGATAGAAAGTGTTAGGAGAAATACATTGAGATGGTATGGCCATGTGGAGAGGATGGAGAACGAGAGACAATGAGGAGAGTGTAAATGAGATGGAAGGGGGGGGGGGAGAGGGAGAGGGAGACTGAGGATGAAATGGAGGGATGAAGTGGAGAGGTATATGAGAGAGGGAGGTGTGAGCTGGGGGAAGGGCAGCAAAATGGTGGGGGACAGGGCTACATGGAGGTGATTTGTTTGTGGCTATCCCTTACAGGATTAAGGAGTCTGGCAATAGATAGATTATTATTATTATTATTATTATTATTATTATATTGTAATGATGATAAAACTTGGGTACAGGTATGCTTGGCAGGTGTCTTCTAGAAATTGTGGCACTTATCCCAAGTGCCAGGTCTTAGGGGAGAAAGACAAGTACTGTACTGTACTGTATACTCTTGAACATTAAACTGTATCTATGGGCATAGGTACATACAGGATTTCAGACCATCAGGCCTGAGGTTTAATGAGCTCTGCAACTGCTTCATAGAGAGTGATGTTCTGGAGGATATACTTTGTGTCTTCGCTGGATTTGCTCACCTGCTGGCATCGCTGCTTGCCTTGTCTTTGCACAATTTTATGAAATTATTAAAACTCTGCAGTATTAAATAACCTTGCATTATTACAAAATTTTGTACTAAATGAAACCATAGATTAGCATAGTTACCCATAGGTACCTTAGTTTGGCCTGTTACATTACCTGTATTACTGATATGCAAAATGTAACAATGAATGTATATTTGCAATGATAAATAACATTGTATTGTTACATTAATCTGAATTAAAATGTATCGCTATTTCTTAGCCCACTCGTGGAAATAGTAAACAAACAAACAAACAAATAAACATTATCATCTCTGCCAACGAAGTTGGAGGAGGCTATGTATTCACCTACATTTGTTTGTTTGTCCTCGATATCTCCAAAAGTTCTCAACGAATTTCAGTGAAATTTTGTGGAGGGCTGGGCCATGGGCCAAGAAAGAATTGATTAAATTTGGGGGTGGGTCCGCGGTATCCCGCACAATATCTCCAAAAGTTCTCAATGAATTTTTTGTGGAAGCGTGGGCCATTGGCCAAGAAAGAAGTGATTAAATTTGGGGGCGGATCCGGATATGGATCTGGGTCCTGTGTATCCCTCACAATATCTCCAAAAGTTCTCTATGAATCTCAATAAAATTTTGTGGAAGAGTGGACTGTGGGTCAAGGAACAATTATAAAATTTGGGGGCAGATCCAGATCCTATTCCACACAATATCTCCACGGATCTGGATCCTTTTTAATGGCATTGGCGGATGTATGCACTCTCTGACTGCTTTCTATTTATTGTTATTATTATCATTACTCTTATAATTATTGTTATTATTATTATTATTATTTAATTATTTTACTGTGAGAGTAGGAATGTTCAAGCAGAGAATATTGGTAGAAGATGAAGGCAAAAGAAAAGAACGGGAATAAGAGTTTCAGTTTTTAGGAGGTTTGCACATGAAGAATTCAATTTTAGGCAAGTACTTTATTTTATGTTAATTTTAGGTAAGGCTCTTGTAGTTGAGGGGGAAGGAGTTAGGGGAGGGGAGGGGAAGAAAGGAGATAGAGTGAGGAGAGGGGAGCAGGGGGAGAAAGGGAGATAGAGTGAGGAGAGGGGAGGGGATAGAAATGGAGTGAGGAGTGGGGAGGGGAGGGGAATGGGATGATAAGTGGGGATGGCATGGGAATGGGATAAGAGGAGGGGAAGAGAAGGGAATGGGATGAGAGGAGGACAGGGGAACTGGGTATGGGGAAGAGAGGAGAATGAGGTGAGGGTAGGGTATGGAAGAGGAGGGGAGGGAAATTGGGTGAGGAGAGAAGAGAGAAAACACAGGAGGATTGGGTGAGAATAGAGAAAGGAAATTAGGACCTTTAACCCGCCCCGTCCCGACGACGTATGGGTACATTGCAACGATTTGCATTTGCCAGTCCCGGTGACGTACCAGTACGTCGTGCAATTGCAAGGTACCTAATTTGCACAATTTTCAATTTTCGCACGTGATTTTTCGTATATATACACGGGACACCTTCCTCTATTCCTGTACAAGATACCAAGCAGGGACAATGCCTTACACTGCATAACCTCCCCCCTCCCCCCCTCATGCCATTGTCTTGGCAAAGGACCTGTTACCAGTGACCTGGCTAGTAAAGTTATTCAGGGCCAGAGTGATTCCCCAATCGATGACAATGTGGAGGACAATGTTTACATAGCATTAGAAGAAGAAACAGCCAGAAATAATGATCAGGTAGTGTGGCAAAAATAGGTCAGGTATGGTGATTAGTTAGTGAGTGAAACAATGCTTATAATGCCTTTATTACTGCTTGAAAACCAATATACTGTCATACTACATATACATTCGTACCAAGTAAATAAATAAATACCGTTTATGAGTGGATAAAATAGTTACCCTCCCATAGAACTCGTTTTCTTTGGTGCCAGCATGTTAGAAAACCCACTCAGGTAAGGAGGAACTCCTACCTGGATTGGGCACTTTAAACCTCAGGTGAGCGATTTCTCTATGAATTTTCGATGTTTCTCACCAAAAGCAAAGGTTTTAGCCAAAAAAAAAAAATTCGAAAATACCTCGGGACTGGGGGATGTCGGAGGTGCGGAAAACCTCGGGACGTGACGGGTTAATGGAGGATATCAGAACACTCACACTGCTTCTTTACTGAGTTTGGGGAAAGGGGGAGGTAATGGGACAGGAGAAGGTAGAGGGTGGTGGAGAGGAAGATGCAGGGGTAGGTGAAGTAAACTAGTGAAATGAGAGCGGAAGGTAATGGGGGGGAGGGGGAGGAAGGTAGAGGAACAGGGAAAGACAGAGAAGGGAAGGCATAGTTTAGAGAAGACTACTGGTCGGCTGGCTGGTTTAATGACTTGCTGAAACTGATCTGGCCAGGACTGAAGGAGGAAGTTGACATAAGTGGATGCTGATGAGGAACCTACACGAGGTGGAGATGTGCACCCTTGGTGGAGCAGCTGTGACGTCCGTTCAGAAGCCAAACCTCATCGTGGTTCAATCCTAGATCAAGAGATCTAGATCTCTTGATCTATGGTCCGTCTATTTTATGAAGAGCGTTTGGGCGTTGTCCTTCTTGGGAATTTCCTAGGCCGCGTCTCTGCCAAGCGTGTACACCTATCTAAATGAAGTTTATTTACAGTAAATATATATTTCATTCTTTAATAAGGCTATATAGTGTTATAAATGCCTCTTTTTTTTTCTTTTAATAACAATTACTTTTCATAAATACCACAACACTTGGCAATGTTGCTTTCCAACGTTGCCACGCTGGTAAGGGTAAAGTGACCGTGTTAATCCAGGTCATTTCCACTCTGGCCACCACCTGAGATGGATGCTCCTACTCGGCTACTCGCTCTCGTTTTCTCCACAGTAGAGAAAAAGAACTTATTTACAACGTAAATAAATATTTTTTAGAAGAGAAGGCAAACAGAGGACCTATAATTGATCCCTCAAAAGCTGTTATAAACCACAAATAAACATCACACATTAAGGAAAAAATCACCGTCATAACAAAAAATAATGTTAGAGAGAGAGAGAGAGAAACAGAGTAGGGGGAAAGGTCATGGAGAAAGGGAATGATTAAGAGCGCAACAAGACAGACAGTCAGTCTGGAGGCTTTTCCTCAATTTCTAAAAATTCATAAAAGTGTATAGACTTTTTATAGAAATAAATCTGTAAAAAATGTAATTTCTGTATGCAGAGAGAGAGAGAGAGAGAGGAGAGTGGTGTGCTGGGAGGGAGAGTTGTCATTAGCGCTTTTATTCTAATCCGATTAAGTTGCCCAGTACAAAGTATGGCAACACTGTGGGACGGGGACTCCCCAAGAGGGACAACACCCAAACGCTCTTCATAAAATAGACGGACCATAGGTCCAATCTTGGTGAGCCGCTGTCTATCACAAGGCATCGGATCCCTACATGGTGTACATACTGTACTGTAGCCTACGCGTACAATGGCCCCACAGAAGTAGTTGCTTACCTGTGATTGGTGGATCTGCCTGACCAGGCAGATCTGTATTAAGCAACAGCTGTATAGTACGTGGATCAGCACAAGCCTTCACTAGTGTAGTACAGTACTAGAATATGCTCCTTTGCTGCCCATACAAATACCCAAGGGAGATATTGTTTCACTACTGTTATGTAGAGTTGTAGCACTCTCCTACTCCCCACCCCACTGAGCTACGTGAAATAAGTTGTAAGAGGACGAAAATCTAGGCTAAGTTAAGGTGAACGAACCATACACATTTTATACGAGCTGCCTGGACCCACTGTCTGACTCATTTCTTCATTTCTGCAACATTCGCGGCCCTTCCTTTAACTTTCTCTCTGTTGAACATCACCCCTCCTCCTCTAAACCTCACCTTCTCAACTTTACTGAGACTCAGCTGTCTGAGGCAACTGACACCAAACCCTTTTCTGTATCCTCCTACTTTCTCTATACTCATTTCAAAGCCAACGGTGGCTGTTGTGTATATGTATGCAATGACTTATCTTGCTCTCGTGTTCCTGAACTTGATCCCTCTGAATTCTCTACTCTTTGGCTTCAGCGTTCATGTCATTCTCTGACTAAATATATCTGTGCTGTTTACTTATCCCCAAATTCTACTGGCTATGAAAAATTCTTCGACTACTGTGTCTTGCTTCTACGATGGAGCACATCTTATCCGTTTCTCATTTCTGTGAAATCTCCATTCTAGGAGATTTCAATTTTCACCACCACCTTTGTCTCTCCTCTCCTTTCACTGATCCACGTGGTGAACGAACCTACATCGGAGAGAGTTCCAACATACTTGACCTCTTCCTCACTGCTAAACCTTCTGCTTACACTGTTAATCTGTCCACTCCGTTGGGCTCCGGTCACAACCTTATTACCTTAACCTGTCCCATCACTCCGGTACAACCTGTGGACCCTCCAAAGAAACGTCAGTTGTGGCACTTTGGATCTGCTGACTGAGAGGCCCTCAGGCAGTACTTCTTTGATTTTCCCCGGAATGATTATTGCTTCCATGGCCGGGAGCCATCAGAGTGTGCCTCGCGCATTACGGAGGTTATTCCCTTGGACATGGAAGCATACATTCCTTTCTCATATCCTCTGACTAATGCAAGAAAGCCTTTGTTTAATCACGCTTGTTCTAATGCTGTTCACAACAAGGAGAAGACCTATAAAAGGTACCGGAGCCAACCCACCCCAGGATCAAATTTTTCTTATGTTTCTGCCCGGAATCATGCAATGTCTGTTCCTTGCTCTGCTAAAAATAATTTCATCCATACTAAATGCTCTCAACTCTCCAACTCGAATTCTTCCTACTTCTGGTACCTTGCCAAAAACCTTTCTAACAACTTTACTTCATCATCCTTCCCTCCTTATTTCGACTCTGGTGGCTCTGTAACTGTTTCTTCTACCGATAAAGCACATCTCTTCGCTAAGACTTTCTCCTCCAATTCCACCTTAGACGATTCCGGTGCTGTTCCTTCATCACCTCCCCCTTCTGACTTCCTCATGGCTGACATAAAGATTTCTTCAGCTGATGTATTTTCTGCCATCACTGGCCTCAGTATTAACAAGGCATATGGGCTTGACGGGGTCCCTCCTGTTGTCCTCAAGAACTGTGCTTCTGTGCGTACACCCTGCCTTGATAAACTTTTTTGCCTTTGTCTGTCAACTTGTACCTTTCCTTCTTGCTGTAAGTCTGCTCTCATTCAGCTAGTCCCAAAGAAAGCTGACCATTCCCAACCCTCTAACTTTTGAGACATCCTGTGTCTCAAAAGTTTTCGAGTCTATTCTTAACAGTAAAATTTTAAAGCATCTTTCCTATTATAACCTTTCTGATCGTCAGTATGGGTACCGTCAGGGACGCTCCACTGGCGATCTTCTCTCCTACCTTTCAGACTCCTGGTCATCCTCCTTTCGGGACTTCGGTGAAAGCTTTGCCATTGCACTTGACATCTCAAAGGCATTCGATCGAGTCTGGCATAAATCTTTAATTTCCAAACTGCCTTCTTATGGTTTCTATCCTTCTCTCTGTGCCTTCATCTATAGCTTCCTTTTGTGATCGTTCTATAGCTACTGTTGTAGACGGCCACCATTCTCCTCCTAGATCCACCAACAGTGGTGTTCCTCAGGGCTCTGTCCTATCACCAATTCTCTACCTTTCATTCATCAATGACCTTCTAAGCTGTACATCTAGCCCAATCCACTCATACCCTGATGACTCCACCCTTCACTTTTCCATTCAGTTTCCACAACATTCATCTCAGCGGTTACTTCAACAAACAAAGGATGAGGCTATGACACACCTAATGTCTGACTTGGCTCATATCTCTGACTGCGGTCAAAGTAATCTTATTGTTTTTAATGCATCAAAGACTCAGTTCTTACACTTATCAACCCGACAAAACTTCCACAGGACTGCCCACTAATGTTTAAAAATGTCCAGCTCAATCCTGCATCTTCCTTAAACATACTTGGGGTTTCATTCTCTCGGGACTTATCTTGGAAAGATCATATTACATTTCTTGTAAAATCTGCTTCCAAGAGATTAGGTGTGCTAAGCCGACTCCGTACCTTCTTTACTCCTGCACAGCTATTGACTTTATACACGGGTTTTATTCGCCCCTGTGTGGAGTGCAACTCTCATGTGTGGGGAGGCTCTCCACATACAGCGCTTCTCAATTGGGTGGAGTCAAAGGCTTTTCGTCTCATTAACTCTCCTCTTCTTACTGGCTCCCTTCAACCTCTGTCTCTTCACTGCACTGTTGCATCATTAACTCTTTTCTATCGCTACGTCAATGGTCACTGCTCCTCTGAACCATCTGCTTGCATCCCTCCCCCTCTACGATGGGCGCATAGCACTCGTCTAGCATCATTCTCTCATCCCTATTCTGTTGAACTTTCTAAGGCAAGGGTTAACCGTTACTCACAGTTCTTCATTTATGCAACAGGCCAACTCTGGAACTGTCTCCCTCATTCTGTTTTTCCTATTTCCTATGATCTTCAATCTTTCAAACGCAGTGTGTGCAGGCATCTCGAAATGAACGGATCTTGAATTTGGCTTCCTTTTGTATTGTTTTTGTTTTTTGAAGGAAAGGATTGCGGGCTCCTGGCCTTTGGTTCCTTCTTCCTTGCATAAAAAAGAAAAATACGGGAATAAGAGCATGCCTATACGTATATATTGTTTTCATATTCTTTGTTTTTGCACCCAAAGTTTATTCTTCAGGGATCATGCATAAAACATAAATTTCACCATATGACGTGCATTAACCATGCTTCAAGATACAGGACACCAATCAATAACCGTATCGAACTCTACCTATGAGACCTTGCAAAGTACGTGATCTGGGAAGACCGAATTTTGAAGATGTCAGCCTCTGTGCAAGCATCCAGTATTACTGTCTATCTACAGCAAGACGCCATAATCCCATAAAGGGTGGCCGTGTGTCTTTGAGTTCGTGGTTTTACAGGGAGGGCATTAACACCCCACCAACCCACTTGTTGCCATGCCATGTAGGGAACACCTATGGGTTATTTATATGATTATCACCCAGCATTGTTAATGTTTCCTGGCTTACATTTGGCGTGTCACTGAGTGTAAAGCCACCTGAAAGGGAAAGAAGAAAAATAAAGTGGCAGGAAAGATGGGAGAAATAGGAAGGAGGACAGACACAGAAAAAGAATAATGAAGATGAAGGAAGAAGTAGACAGTAAGTTAGTGGACAATGGTCGCTATCACCTATCCAGCATTACATTTCATAATAATGGAGTCTCTGATGGTCGAGTCCATAAAGCTTGAGCTTACTAATCCAACTGATCGCCATTTAAACCCACCCGAGGGTGGACAGTTAAGAGGGTCCTGTTATACAGGGTGTTCGGAAAGTAACGCAATCCTGTGGACATGGTTTCAACAGGACAGTGCAACAGCTCATACTGCCAGGGCAACAATGGATTACCTTGGGGAGCCCGGTAGCTCGGTGGTAGGGTGTCGGGCTCGTAATCGTGAGGTTGCGAGTTCGCGCCCCGCCCGGTGGCTGCTGTGCTGGGAGGGATAGCGCTCTCCTGTAACCCTAGCAGGGCTATATGATCTGATGAGGTCTAGCTCGGGGATTAATTCCCCAATGGATTACCTTGAGAGTGTGTTTCCAAGATGAATGATTTCAAACCATTTATGGCCAGCATGATCCCCAGACTTATCTCCCCCAGACTTCTTCTTTTGGGGATATCTCAAGGATGCTGCATATTCAGATCATCCCCACACAACTCAACAGCTGCAGGCCAGTATTCAATGCTGTGTTGACAGGATATCGACCAAAACATTGCAGAGGGAGTTTACAAACATGATTCATCGTGTAGCCTACATTTATGTGAAATGCAAAATGGTGGATGTCGCGTTGTGTACTCAGAGTTCAACTTCTTGCCCTCTGAGTACGAGTAACTGACATGGGCTCTTTTCAGGACCGGGTCTAGAGCATGCAACCAAAGGAACAGGGCTCAAACACAGGTTAGCCAATCTTTCATGTACATTGCCACAAAGAACACAAGTGCAGGGCACAGTACAAATGACATACAACAAACGCAATATTAATACATAAGAATAGGAGTTGGACTACAGGAGACCAAATAGTTGCAGGTGTCTCCCAGGTGTGGGAGGCATCATGTCAAGTGTGCGCTCTCGAGAGAGGTGCAGGTCTCTGGTCGTGTGATGGACCATCCGGTGTGGGCTGTGGGGTGGCGTCAAGGGAGGCTTCTCTCTGGTGAGGCCTCGGTGCGTGTGGTGGCCAAAGGACTGGGGCCGAATTGGGTGAGCAGGTGCACAGCCCTGCACCTGCCCTTGGAGGAGGAGGACGGCTTGTCAGTGGGTCTGGGTAGGTCCCGGCCTGGAGTTCTTGGGGTGTCCTTGGGCGGCTGGGGGCTGCGGTCTCGCCGGCATCGAAAGACCGTCAGGGGCTGCCTGTGGTGTCTCGTCCTCGAGGAGTCCGGCAGCAGCTGGTGATGTTGGAGTACCAGCTGTAGTGAGCACACTCCCAGACTCACAATGGGGTCATTCCAGACACTCTTCAACAGGGACTCTGCTGGGGAACAGACTCCACCTCTAGGGTTGCTGGGGGAGCCAGAGGGGCATCCCACTCAGCCTCTGGAGGAGTGAGGTAAGCAAGGGATGCTATCCTTGAAGGGAGCTGCAGGGGCTGCAGACGAGGGAAGTACAGTGAATGTTCCCTCCCCGATGGGCATGATGGACACCGCTGTGGTTCTACTAGTCCCTGGGATGGCAGGTGAGGGTAGTATGGTGGATGTTCCCTCCCCGGCAAGCACGGTGGGCATTGCTGTGGTCCTGCTCCCGGTGGTGGGCTGCAGACGAGGGAAGTATGGCGGACATTCCCTCCTTGACGGGCACGATGTGTGCCTCCGCAGTTCTGCTTTGCCCTGGGATGGCAGGTGAGGGAAGTACAGTGGACGTTCCCTCCCCGGCAAGCATGGTGGACATTGCCGCAGTCCTGCTCCCAGCAGGGCCTGCAGGTGAGGGAAGTACAGTGGACGTTCCCTCCCCAGCGAGTACAATGGGCATCGTCGCAGTCCTGCTTGGGTCTGTAGGTGAGGGAAATATGGTGGACGTTCCCTCCCTGACAAGCACGGTGGGCCTTGCCGCAGTCCTACTGGGGACTGTGAGAGCACAAGTCTCACCCCGATCCTGGTGAGTGCTGGTCTGGCTGGAGACTAGTGTGGCGGGGTGGCATACTTCCCATTGGCTCCGTTGAGGGGAAGAGGGGTGCATGGTGGCAGGAGACATGGGCTTGTCTTGACTGTGCCCTTTACAAGCCTCCTTGTGTCTCTCCTTGGGGTGAGTGTTTCGTCATCCTGTCCACAAGCCTTCCTGTGGTCTCCCCTTGGGTTGGGCATTTCATTGGACATTTTCAGCATTTGTTACTGTATAATAAATGCAATGTCCCGATAGGTTGTGTTACTTTCTGAACACTCTGTATGTCCTTTCATGTTTTATAGTTTTCACACCCTGTCGAGGTCCTCTTGATGACACATGCAGACTTTCATTCACAAACGCAGTCACAACATAGTTTTGACATGCACCCATACCAAGTGGTAGGCAAGTTAATGAAAAACGTTAGCTTCGTTAACCGTTAATCCGACAAGTAGCTCTGTTAAAGTTAATCCACTAATTCTGCTGTTAAATTAACGGAAATAAACCATTCATCCATTCATCTGTTAGTTTTTTAAGACGTTATCTTGGCTAATCATTAATTTGATAGTCCACTTAGCTGCTACTTGCTGATTTTTGTTTTCTACATGTGAATCACGCTTTTCCTTTATAAAAGACTCTTAAAGCTAGAAAAGTTTTATTAATACTCCAAAATATTTTAAAAATACAGTTAGAATTCAAAATGAATAGAAATGCAAATAACATAATCACTCAATTAGGTTATCACTACTCCTCCTCTACTTCTGTCCTGGCCAACTTCAGTCTCATTTACAGACAACTGAGTCAAGGGGATAGACCCTTGCGATCTACTTGATTGAGACGCCATCACTATGAGTCTATGATCACTCCACAGTACAAAGTTCTGTTGGCTTACAGTTGCTATGACACTATCAATTTGATGATTTAAATGACAATTTTAAATGCTTCTGACCTAAAGTGACCTGTAACAGAAAATAAATAGATTAACGGATATCAGCAGAAATTTTAATGGAAGTTAACGATAATCCATTAACTTTAAAAAATTAACGGATTAATGCGTTGACAAGAAAATAGCTCTATTATTAACAGATTAATGATTAACACGTTAACACGCCATGTGCCAGCTATTTTTAGCCCTATGGGTCGCCTCCGTGCCAGCCATTTTTTACTTTTTTTTTTTTTTTTTTGGCTAAAATGATAGATTTTGATGTGAAAACAGCGAATTTCACCATGAAAATACTCACCAAAGGTTGGAAATGGGTTTTATTGAGTCCTGCATACTCGTATCCAGGTATCCCCGCTCTCTCACGCTCACCACGTAGGTGAGAGAAAGCCGTTTTCTGTGTAAGGTAGACTCAGGTATTTATGCTGTGAAGGTACAGCAATGTTCCATCCACTTTTCTGATTACTTATTATTTGAACATCTGTCACAATTTGCGTCTCTCTCTCACTGTGAATGCATTGTCTTACTTGAAGATAGGTACAACCTGACTTCACTATGTACAGTCCTGGCACTTACAAGAAGGTATTTACAACTTGACTTCACTATGTACAGTCCTTACACTTACAAGAAAATATTTACAGCTTGATTTCACTATGTATAGTCCCTACACTTATGTGAAAATATTTACAACATGCCTTCAGTAAGTGCAGCACTGGGTGAGGCACATATGCAGAGTGAGGCAGAGCGAGTGTGAGGGGGGAAGTGAGTGGGTGTATGGACTTGATTGCCTGGGGCATGGTAGAGGAACAGTTACGATACATGCCTGCCAATTCTTACCTGCGAATCTTGAAAAATGGGGTTACAGTGAATTTTTAAATTTTGAGCTATTTTAAAATGGCACTGGCACTGACCGTAGATTTTCGTCATACCATTTTAAAACGGCACTGGCATGTGGCGGGTTAATGCCCACCATTGCCCATACTTATACTGTAGTCATGCATGATATTTTGGTGGTGGTGGGTCACTTCTCCAGTGACGGAGAATATTGTTCCTTGGCCTTATTGATCAGTTGCCCTCCAGGACCCATAAACATGGCTTGAATATGTATAGTAAAGCTGCCTGCACATATCGGACGTGTACAGGCTGGCGCTGCAGTATATAAAATAACCGTGTTAGTAACTGAAATGACATTGTGGCTGAGCATCTCCCAGCATAAAACGTTCCAACAGAAGAAGATTTAGTGCCAATCTCATATGCAACAGGAATGCACTCTAGATATGTTTAATTACATTCACATTAAATACAAAAATAACTTCAGTGATAGAAGCTTCTGGAGCAAGGAAAAAAGGAAGATACTGTGTGACTCATCCGGTGCCATATCCAGTAAGTAAAACAAGGCTACCAGTGAGTGTGTCAAGACTAGCCCACTTTAATTTTAAAACAAGACTACAAGTGAGAGTGAGTCAGGACTAGCCCACTTGCCAGAATTCTACAACTGTTGTTTATATATATATATATATATATATATATATATATATATATATATATATATATATATATATATATATATATATATATATATCATCTGGACCTCCTTTCCCACCTTAGGGCAGGGTGAGGAGTAGCAGTGTCCAGACAGCCCAAATTTGCCCAGTCCAATGGGCCACGCTGCCATTTGCTCACCATTCAAGCCCCTGGAATCCTGGCCAAAAGCATTCACCACGTTCTGTAGCTTCATATAAACGTATCCAATAAAGTCAATCCGGACGCTGTCATGTTAAAAGGGGGTGCCAAATCCCTGATCATGCACTTCTCACAATATTCAACCAGCCAGCTCGATCTCTTGTCATTCCCCAAGCCTCACCGACTTTCAAACCTCTCTTCCTCACACGCTCATCCACCATATCCCTCCACCTTCTCTTTGGCCTACCTCGCCTCCTCTCTCCTTCAAATTTTCTCAGATATACCCTTTTCACCACTCTGTTGTTATCCATTCTCTCCACATGACCATACCATCTCAGTACTCTCTCTTCGATTCTGGTGTCCACAGACTTCATCACTCCACATCTTTCACGAATCACATTATTTCGTATCTTATCCACCCTCTGTACTCCTCATACATTCCTCGGCAGTCCCATCTCCACTGCTCTCACTCTTGACTTCATTTTCATGCCACACCATAGTCTCACATCCATAATGTTAAAGTTGGCACTAAAACTCCTTCATGTAAGCCTCGTGCAGCTGCAACACTCAAGCCTCCATTTCTCATCAAAGCCTTCATTGCACCAGCTACTTTCCTTCCTTGTGTCACTAGGCTTTCCACTTCTTTTGCACATTTTCCTCTCTTTTCTATCACTGTACCTAGGTATTTGAACTCTCTCACCAGTTCCAGTCTCTCTCCATTCACTGCAACATCGCACTGGGAGTCACCTTCTCTCTCAGTAACCATCACGTTACTCTTTTCTACAGTTACTCTCAAGGCACGACACTCAAAGACATCAGCAAAACTCTGCACTAGTCAACCAAGTTCTTGTACGGTATTTGCAAGTAGCACTGCATCATCAGCATACAACAAATTTGAGATATTCCATCCATCGCCATTTATTACCAACGCCATCCCCCTCTCCACTACTCGTGTTTTTACTTCTCTCATCACCCCATCCATATATTGAACAACCATGGGGACATCACACAACCTTGTCGCACGCCCATACCGATCGTGAACTGGGTTTTCTAACATGCTGGCACCAAAGAAAACGAATTCTGTGGGAGGGTAACTATTTTATTCACTCATAAACGGTATTTATTTATTTACTTGGTACGAATGTATATGTAGTATGAGAGTATATTGGTTTTCAAGCAGTAATAAAGGCATTATAAGCATTGTTTGACTCACTAACTAATCACCATACCTGACCTTTTTTTGCCACATTACCTGATCATTATTTCTGGCTGTTTCTTCTTCTATTGCTATGTAAACATTGTCCTCCACATTGTCATCGATTGGGGAATCACTCTGGCCCGGAATATCTTTACTAGCCAGGTCACTGGTAACAGGTCCTTTGCCAAGACAATGGTATGAGGGGGGGAGGGGGGAGGTTATGCGGTGTAAGGCATTGTCCCTGCTTGGCATCTTGTAGAGGAATAGAGGAAGGTGTCCCGTGTATACATACGAAAAATCACGCGTGAAAATTGAAAATTGTGCAAATTAGGGACCTTGCAATTGCACGACGTACTGGTACATCGCCGGGACTGGCAAATGCAAATCGTTGCAACGTACCCATACGTCGACAGGACGGGGCGGGTTAACCTCTAGATATGCATCACTGCCATCATAAAAACTCCTGACGGCACCTAGCAGCTTACCATCCACACCGTATATGCGCGAAACCATCCACAATCCTTCTCTGTCTACACTGTCGTATTCTTTTTCCAGATCCATAAATGCCATAAACACCCTATAGTTCTTCTCACAAGCCTTCTCTGCTAGCTGTCTCACTGCAAATATTTGATCCACACATCCTCTGCCACTCCTAAAGCCGCCCTGTTCATTACTCACAAGGACTTCTGATATCTCTCATAGTTTCTTTATATTAATTCTTCCATATACCTTCCCTACCACACTCAATAAACTTATGCCACGATAATTCTTGCATTCACTTTGCTCACCTTTATTTTTGTACACAGCATTTTTCCACTCTGCTGGCACAGTTTCACTCATCTTTGCCTTCTTACATATCTCATATATATATATATATATATATATATATATATATATATATATATTAATGTGTCCGACTCTGGGCAAAGGCTTTAGGGCCTATCCCAAGGCTTGGAAGTTCTCCTACACACCTCCACATGTCACCACTTCAGCACTAACACCGTCCATACTGAATACATGCTAGGCTGTCTCATGCATGACTGGTATTCTGGTATTGGTGGGGTTAGTTTTACGATATGTCGGCGGATTTTCTGGTTGGTCAGTAAAGTCTCCTTTTATGAAATTCAGATCCTTAAACTGGTCCCTGCCCCAGTCAGGATTCGATCTTGCGACCTCTCTAGCAATTCAACCACTGCATCCCCCATTTATGGAGGAAGAGTGCTGATACTTTTTCAAACACACACACACACACACACACACACACACACACACACACACACACACACACACACACACACACACACACACTGCAAGGATATCAGTCTATTAATAACGTCTTGCAAGCATCTGGGTAGCTTTCCATGAATTCGGGGCATCTTCACCGATCGTGGTCAAGAGCTTGGTGTGCTGGATGTTTGCTGTTTTCTTACCTTCATTGTGTCTTGCTCATACCGGTGGTCACAACATGGTCAAGCAATGATAGGAGTGTATGCACCCAGTTGCACAGCCTGAAGAGTGGCCAGGGTGGTCTGGGCCACCAATGAAATATACCTGACCACCCAAGATTTTCGAGGGAATACCTCCTGACTTCCTCCCCCCCCCCCTTGAACAGTTCTACTTGTGCTGCCCAATAAGTGGATTTTGCCACATCGTGGCCATCCCAATTTAAAAATCATATCTACACCCCTGTATGCGTCATCTGTGCCATCCTCCTATCCTTCCCTGCCCTTGCCTCAACAGACACCCAGTAGGGTGTTTCAAAATTCTGAATTTTGTGCTCGGTGAATCCACACATGCTAACTGAGTTACATTTCATGAACAATGACTTCACGCAAAATATGAGCACAACTGTTTGTTGCTATCCCACCCCACAAGCATGTCTTGCCTCTTATGAGAAACCATTCTTTTTCTAGCTAATGTCTAAACTATTCCAAAACTATGTTCTGGGACTGAAGTGGCGATGGGAAGAGCAGTGTTGGACGTCCTGAAGCAGTGGTCGCAAGTAGAAGACTGGGTGGCCAGCCTTTGCTTTGATACTACCGTAAGCCATACGGGTGTCCACAGTGGGGCTTGCGCCATCATCCAGAACGCCACTGGGAAACCACTCCTCTTCATGGCATGCTGCCACCACATCCATGAGCTTCTTGCCAGGGTCTTTGACATGTTCTTCTCCTCCTCTGGCCCGAAAATCTCCCTATTCGGTTGGTTCAAGGATCCCTGGGATATCATCAATCAGTGGGCTTTCATCATCATCATCATCTGGGCCTCTTCTCCCACCCCAGGGCAGGATGAGGAGTAGCAACTTTTCAAACTATACAAAGTTCAGGCCAATCATTCTGATCTACAACCTTTAGATCAATGGATCTTGAAGCACTGAGACAAGCCAGCTTACTTCAACATCGCCAAACTCCAGGAGGGCCACGACTGCAACAACTACAGGGAATAACTCGAACTTGCACTCCGTTTCCTGGATTATCCACTCTCCGAAACGAGGAAGCACCCTGACAGCGGATTCTGCTGTCCAGAACCTTACAGCAGGGCCAGATGGATGGAAGGTGGGGAGTCTGCTTGCTGAAGATTTACCTGTTCCAGGACCAATATCCTCTCACCCCTCACAAGGAATGAGCCCCGAAGCGGATAATTGTCTTCTCGGTCACAGTGTATCTTCGAACTTGGTTCTCTTTGCCAGTTGGAATCGATGCACCTGCTGTGATGTGGCTCTCCTCAAGACACTACAGATCTACAAAAACCAGATCAACGAGCAAGTGGGGGACACAGTGCTCAGAAAACTTCAGAACCATGGCTGGTACCTGAGTGAGGATCTCGTAGGCTTTAGCCTTTTCTTGAACCTCGTGCCTGAGGACAAAAAAGCTCAGTTGCTCTCCAGCCTTCACCAGAAACCTCCTCGAAAGGTGAGGACGAGGAAGGCGGATCCCCGAGTGTTGCAAGACCCCACAGACTTGAAAATTGCTCATTTCGTCTCAATCCAAACCCAGAACTTCTTCAAGTGTTTGAAGATGGAAGTCCCCATGGAGTTCAAGGACATCAAGGAGCCTGCAGGTCATGGCAGTCAGCGTACTCAACAACTACGCTGAATGTGGAGTTAAGCTGGCAATTGACTTTAATGAAAAGCTCACGAGGAGCGAGGAGGGGAGACAGCTGGCCCTCCAAATCATCGCCAATCACAGGAAGTAGGTTCCTCAACTGCAGAATCCCATATATATAGCCTATATAATCATCATGTGTCCTGATGTGAGTCTTGGATATCAGGACGATATCCCGCAGAGGACTATATCCCCTCATAAACAATATCCCCTGAGGACAAAATCCCCCTGGACAATATCCCCCCAAGGACAAATTTGACCCCATTTTTCTGAACTCTATGCCCGTTGCCCCCAGCTACAGAGGCCGGCTAGCTGCCCAACCGTATACATTACTGTATACAGTGCATAAGTTACGGTGGTCCCTTAACGTCCAAATCATTTAACGTCCTATTTTTCAGAACGTATCATGGACGCTAAGCGGCGCATGGCTGTATTTATGTATATACTGTGTATGTATACATATATATATATATATATATATATATATATATATATATATATATATATATATATATATATATATATATATATATATATATATTGTATGTATATACGTATAGGTATTGTCCAGGCGCCTTTTGTCCTCGGGGGATTTTGTGCATGGGGGAATATTGTCTGGGGGGATTTTGTCATCGGACGGTATTGTCCTAGAATCGAGTCTTGGTCGTTTTGTCAGAAAATGCCTTCATTTTCTTGGGCTGATTTCGTAGTTGCCTCATGAGCCATAAGTGTAGGACATGGCACCGTCCGCGGAGTGACTTATTTTCATCCTGGTAAGAAGAGACTTCGTCTGTTTACTTTTCTTTCCAAACAGAAACAAATAAATGTGTGTGTTTATCCAAGTCCAGTTTGAAAAAATCGCCTTATAGTCATGAGACCCCCTAACCCCCATGCTATATTGGTATTTTATAATCATATTGCTGTCGGAAATTTAAGAATTCATATACTCGTGTGTATAGATAGATAGATAGATAGATAGATAGATTGATTGACAGACAGATTGAAATATAGATAGGTAGATAGATACGCAGATAGATAGATACAGATATACGAAATACATCTACTGTAAACACATAAGAAAAGTATGCTTTGAATATTGTCCTTGTTGTGGTGGAACAGCGGTGGGGCTGACTGGTGTCTCTTCTCCGACAGATGTTTGGGGCAGCGGGTGGCGCAGTGACGATGCAGGGCAGTGGCAGTGGCGGTGGCGGCAGGGAGGTGGAGACGGGGGTTCTGGGCATGCCAAGCACCCGGCTGGCCGGTCCTGGCAGGGGTATTCCCATCACCTCCAGAGAATTAAGTGCAATAGTACATGACCCAATTAGAGAGATGGCTGTGGCAGGCAGCGAACTTAACATGGACACAAGAGACTCGGGACCAGCCAGGAGAGACCTGGCAGGGGACATGGACATGGCAGGCAGGAACTATAGCAGGGAAAACGAGAGGGACTTGGGCATGGAGGTGAGCATGGGTAGTGCTGGAGGTCAGTTGTTTGAGTGCGTGGTGTGTGGGCGGTCCTTCCTGCGGAAGTGGTTGCTGACCAGACACCTGCGCACACACACCGGGGAGAAGCCATACCAGTGCTCCTTCTGCCCCTTCCGCAGCGCTCAGAAATACAACATCGTCATGCACATGGCCAAGAGACACATCTCCGTGGTTGGGTCTCAGGCTGGGGACAACACGCACGTCTGAGGGGACGATATAAGAAGAATAAGATTACATTTAGGTATGGTTGGATTATGTCCACATACTGTGATTGTGTTCATTCTGTTACATCTTGTCTTGGACCTTCTCAGACAACAATCTCTGATTATGTTCCTGTTTCTACTGCTGCCAATATAGAATTTACTTTTCAGCATTCCATACAGTTTAGGTGTAAAATGAAAGCATGAGGTGTGATGAAAGTTCTGGTAATACTGCATTTTATTGAACACATACATATGCTTCGGTTATTCCCTTCAGGGTATTCTTCTGCATCCACATACGTGTTCCAATCTTCTTGTCAGTGATGAGTATCTTCAGGACACTCATCGTATCTGACTGGATGTTTCCAGTCGTGTCAGTATTATGTCCTTTCAGTTTGAACTTCAGTCTGGGAAACAGATACCAGTTGCAGATGCTAAGTCAGGTTACTATGGCTGATGTGTGGGTAGTGAAAAGTCTTGGACAAAAATTGCTGGACAACGAATCCTGCATGTCTAGGTGCATTGTCGTTGAGAAGAACCACCTACCTTTCTTCTGTCTCGTTTGTGTCTCACTTCCTCATATAAACGTGTCATAACTTCCAGGTAGAGAGCTTCATTAACTGTGCTACGCCTGGGGAGAAGTTCTTTGTACACAATTATTTCCGCGTCAAAAAATGTGCTCAGCATGATCTTTGCTTCATTTATAATCTCGAATGACGAAGTTTTATAAGTTGGTAACATTGGCGTTTTCCACGGAGACACCTGTCTTCTTTGACCTCTGGATCTCATCCGTTAGAGCAAATTTCATCTCTTGTTAATGGCCTTGAATACGAAAGTTAAATCCGATGCACATCGATCAGTCAGTCTACAGGAAGAAATTACATGATGTTCATTTTGGTCATTCTGTGGGGAAGCACTCTTCGTGAGCACTGTAAACGGTCAACGATAAACAGGTCATAACCTCAATCTTACGTTGACGACAACGCAATGGTGGATCGTGTTGTCCAGTGATAAATGGCAACTATGAGTGGCTCATGTACGACAAGCAGCGGCACGAACCACTGACCACTCATTACAAATTTACTGTAATCAGACCATTATCACGTTTTCTTAATTACGCCCCTCTTAATAGATCATGTTTTACGCAGTTTAAATCAGACTACAGGCTATGATTATGTTTGTGTTTGCACTTTAGGTTTTAAAATGATATGTAACCATTTTTCCTCTGCATTCTGGTTAGCGGGTGGATGTGCTATATAGTGATTTTTATTCGACAAAACTAATTTGTAGATAATTATAAATATATAAACAGGTAAGTAGCTCCATTTTTCTTATCCCTAAACTACCTCGATTAACCCTAGAGACAACTGGGGAACTATTCATAAGGGATCGTAACACTGTCTCCTTAGTTGAGGATTATGAAATATCTTTGGTTTGGTTGTAGTTTTCTCATTTGTATTCATTCAAGTATAAAGTATTTGTTTGGTGTACATGTGAAAGTGGATATAAAGGGGGGTAGTTTGATATACAGCATAACCTCAAGAAAATATATGATTTTGCTCACGTCGCTCCAAAGGTGGAAACATCGCATCTTGGAAAGAACACTAATCCTTTACAAATTTCATTGTAACTCGAGACAGTTTAGTTCAACAGGGAGAAATCGTACGTAGCCAAAGGGCTAATGACAGTAGCTTCTTTAGGCATCACTGGGATGGTAGAAATTACAGGTGTTACATTTAGAAGATAGAGGGGTTAAGCGAAAAGTCTGAAAATGCGCCTTGATTGTACATATCATCATCATCATCATGCCTACTCATACTGCTCCTTTTCTTCTTTTTCCTCCTGGCTGGTCTCCTCCTCCTTCTCCTCCTCTTCTTCTTCACCTCGTTTTATACTCACCATGCCTTTGCCAGCAGATTATGCATTTTGTTCCCTACACGCATATTTGACACTTTCGGCACTTTCAGCCCGAGTAAATCATATTTGTTATGGCCCGCCTTTACCAAGGCAGAACAATAATGTTTTTGCCCGCATGTGTGTGTGTGTGTGTGTGTGTGTGTGTGTGTGTGTGTGTGTGTGTGTGTGTGTGTGTGTTTTACCATTATATATCATGAACTGCTCAAGCTGTCAACATGAAACCTTCCAGGTATCAAGATATGGCCAAAATCTTGGCCGAGTTCGAAAATGGGGACTCTGGGTCAAGGTCAAGGTCAACAAAATGGGTGCCAAAGATCAACTAGCTTTTATTGGCCGCCTTTAGCACCATTATATCTCATGAACGGCTTGAGCTATCAACATGAAATCTTCAGGGTATCGAAGTATGGTTAAAATCTTGAATGCGTTTGAAAATGGACACTTGGGGTTAAGGTCAAGATCACCAAAATTGCTGCCAAAGGCCAACTAGTTTTTATCGGCCGTCTTTAGCACCATTATGTCTCATGAACGGCTTGAGCTATCCCCTCAGCCCCCCAGGGGGACGCTGCCTCCCGCATCCCCCATCCGGGAAGGCTACCGCCCCCCGCTCCCCCGGGGGACCGCGCCTGTAGTTTGGCCAACAGCATATTCTGGCGGGCGATTAGCATTCGGCTCCCGAATGCTTTTCTTTCATTTAATTCTTGTTTTCGCTAGACGATTTTGTTTTCTTCGTGATTAATTTCTCGAACTGGGGAGGGGGGAGGTTGTTAGTTACAACCTTCATTAAGAGTCATATTACTCTCCTTCTCTCTCTCTCTCTCTCTCTCTCTCTCTCTCTCTTTCTCTCTCTCTCTCTCTCTCTCTCTCTCTCTCTCTCTATTATGGCAGTGGGAGGTGGGACGATGATGATGGCTATAAAAATGTCTATGTGATAATAATGATGATGATGAAGAGGATGATGATGACAAACGTGATGATGATAATGAGGGGGATAATGTTGGTGAATCTAATGAAGATGAATGTAAGGAAGGTGATGATGATGATGATGATGAATTTTCTGCTTATTAAATTCTGGCAGCCGTCCGCCCCAGGCAAACGTGAGGTTATTATGGTTATTGCAATGAGGTGTGCCCTGTGTATTAACAAGGCTGCACTCACTAGGCCACAGCTTATAGGCAACGCTAGCTAGGTCACATCTTGTAGGCTGCATTAATTAGGCTACAGCTTATAGGCTACAGTATTTATGCATCAAAACTGAGGTGCACTAACTAGGTTCAAAATTAGGCTATACTAATTTAGGGCTCGTCCGCACGTGCCCTCGAACATATGTTGGCAACACAGCTGGCAACATGTTAGGGTACATGTATACAGCAGTATTTGGACAGATGTATGCAGATATGTTCAATGCAGCTTCGAACACTGGCAGGAGAGTTGATGGGATAAGTGTGTCCATACCAGTTCATCATGATGTTCCCAACATGATCTGGACGCTGCTCTTCCCAACATGTTTGCAGTGTGTTCATTACTATGTTGCTTACATGTTGCCAACGCTTGTTCGAGCACACGTGTGGACGCGCCCTCAGTTTCTAGGCTGCACTAAGTGATATCTTCTAGGCCACAATTACAAGCCATATAACTAGCTCATTCCGTACTCTCCTTAAAACCACATTCACTACGGTATAGTTCGTTTAACTGTGAAGATTTCCGTCCTTTTGCAACTTAATTCCCGCAGTTCTGTGGCAGAATAGCGCAGTCCTACAGCTCTAAATCCTGTCCACAGCACTTCTTCGTGACTGATAGTGTCTAGTGTCTTGTCACAGCTGAGCCTTCAAGACGAAAGGACGGCAGTTATAGGCCAAGATAAGGGAACAGATTATAGGCTACATCACCGACGTGCAAAGTTAGGCAAGTGTTCAGTATTACTGTGACATGTTGAAATTCCTTAACTGCTTCAACTAAACCCACTACACATCACACCCTTACCATCGCTGTACGAGCTGGCTATCACATCCGTCACGGTATCTTGGACCTGACAAACGGAGTCGAGATTTTTTATTTTCTTACGTCGTTCTGTTAAGTGTGGGAGTTTGAATAATGGGTAGGATTTGGTTGTGTGGGGAGGCAAAGAAAGAAAATTGCCTAAGTTCGTTATCTGGGAGTTAAAATACGAGTTACGAAATAAGATACCTATTAGAGTTTAACCCCTTCAGTACGATGACGCCTTTTGCTTACGATTATTCAGGGTGATGGTTACATAAAATTGCGTTTCATTCCCCTTCGTCAATGAGGTTTGTTTTGGCTGGAAGAATAAGAGACCTGGGAGGGTTTTATATTGTTCTTTTGTCCCTCCTGCATAACAAAGGAACACGATAACTGTTAAGTCGTATTTATTATTTTCTGTTTTGTTTTTACTTAATTTTTCTTTCTTCGTTCATTCATTCCATTCCTTTTTCTTATATTATTTCTTTTCCTTTTTAGTTTTCTTTTTTTCTCTTTTTTCGGTAACAAAAATCGTGGGAAAAATCGTAGCCTTTGCTACGAAAACACATATTTACGAAACCATTAGATAACTGGTGAATCCGTGTCCAGCCAATTTAGTGACCTCTCGTTGTGAAGGGGTTAATGCTTATAATCTCTCACTCCTTCACTATCCTAACTTCTAACCCTCGGGGGTAAACAGATAGTCGTTTTCTCCAGGGCAAACCACCAATCAGAATAAACTCACTGGATCTTTTTACCGTTCATTTTTGTTATTAAGGAGATGATTGTACTGAAGTGGTGCAAGGGAAGCGTGGAGGCAGATTAATTTTCTCTTTCTTTTTTCTTTTCTTTCTTTTCTTGGTATGGAGTGTTTTTAATCAGGGAACTCATATAGCGGCGCCTGTGAGCCTCAAATGATCTAGGTGTTATACTTTCTCTTGTACGATTAATTCCACTGGAGAGGACGTACACACACACACACACACACACACACACACACACACACACACACACACACACACACACACACACACACACACACACACACACACACCTTTCATCAGATTAAATTTCCCTGGTAGTCGGCGAAATGTGGTCTTATCCCCTCAGGTCTTAGGAAGGGCTTTTTTAAGTGTGTGTGTGTGTGTGTGTGTGTGTGTAAGGCCTGTAAGATATAACCGAAAATGTAGAAAGTCTGAATGGTTGAATGTATTGTCCATATCAGATAGTTGTCACCATCCATCCATCCATCCATCATCCAATCCTACGTTGCCCCACGAGGGGCGTAGGAGCCTGGGGCTAGGCAGTTGGTCCTGACATTTAAGATGAGAATGATTACAAGTAAATTTATTTCTGGAACTCTCCCACCTCCACTGTTGGTGGGAAATATGATGGTAATGATGATGATGATATGTTAATTCACATTAGACCTCATTATCTAGTCTGTCCGTTTTAACTTGATTCAGCTATTATTGCTGACTCTCCATATTGAACGAATGTAGCACAAGAATAAGAGAAAAATGACGTAGATTTTTAGTAGTCTTATCGTACCATTGAGCTTCGTGCTATAAGCTGACTAATGTAAATCTCTGGCAAATGAAGGCAGGTGAATGATAGTTTGTATTAATTTGTCCTCGTTGTTCCTGATGATGTATTTGTTGTTGTATGCATTCTTATCCGTGGCATTTTTTAATATTATTGATGTTTATTATATCATCATCATCATCAGGAGCCGCAACAGGAACCTAAACTTTCATCTTCTTGTTCTCTTCCTTGTTCTTTGCCCGGATTCATTAGTTAACTCCACCATCATCATCATCATCATCATCATCCCAGTCCAGCTTCTCATGTTCAGTTTGGCTAGGGTGATATAGGTTTTGGGATCTTTTTTGGAGTAGGGTAGGAGGGAAAGGGAGACAATTCGGAGATATGAAGCTACTTTTAATCTTGCTTCCCCCTTCTGTGCCGGGGGGGGGGGGATACGAGGCTGCTTGCGTGGTAACCCCTGAAATTCCATGACATACATCCTGTCTATTTTACTACTTCCTGACGGTGTTATTTAGCTTTGGGGAAACTATTCAAAGTGGAGGTGTTAGTTATAGCCCATTATTAACGTGTCATGACTGTGTGCTCTCCTAATGCAGAATAATACTGATTGGTGACAGCAAGAATGAAACATTAATAGGCGTTATCGTAATGAAAGGGTTAGGTAGGTATGGCAGTGAAACGGCTAGGTGAAGAAGGGGGGTGTCCTGCTCTACGCCTCGCCCTCCTCATTTTAGCCCCCCCTCCTTTTTTTTAAATGCCAAGCAGGGAATACGTGGGTAATATTGTATCTCCACTTTGGCCAGAGTCGTGTCTTTGTACAGCTCCATATATTGTTGCAGGCAGGCTTCCTTGTGAGTCTGGGCTGTGTTCGAAAATAACTCTACCTTATCCTGACTGTGGCAACCTGGTAATTTAACACTCAACTTTGATAGGCAAATTGGTGGGTAATTTTTCTCCATTTTATTGTGAATTTAGCAAATAAATAAATAAAAAGATAACTAAATAATAAAGATTGTCAATATGGCGACTTACAGGTATAACGGGAACTTGTACTGTACTGCACTTGTCCTCTCTTTCGTGTCTGTTCTGCATGTTCTAAAGGCTTCGTACCACCTCGTCATTTGCGATTTATTTTGCATATTATACTTCAGTATTTTTGTGTTAGTTATATTGTTTTAATATCGATATACGAGTAGATTGTATGAATAACATACAGTATACATGAAAGAGAATATTGATATGTAAAATGCAAAATAAATCGCGAAGGATAAGTTGTTACGAAATCTCCGAACCCGGTCATAAATACGACCCCTGATTTATCGTAATATTAAAACATTACCGTGGCAGGAGACTGATAGCAACCTCTCTCTCCCCCAGCAGGTACTGGTGAACTTCGGTGTGCCCACCGCCACGGCAGCCGCCCGTTTTAGCAGGAACCGCTATGTCTGTCACTACTGCGGCAAGTCCTTCGACCGATCTTCCAACTACAGCCGCCACATCAGGATACACACGGGAGAGAAGCCCTTTGTGTGTCTGGCGTGCCATTATCGTACAGCGGATAGCAGCAACCTGAAGGCGCACGTCCGAAAGTGGCATTTAAATCTTTCCGTTGGTTCAGCTACGGGGACCTTGACGGGGACGGTTAGGGGTAGAGGGGAGGAGGGGACAGGGGTGGAGAGGGAGGTAGGGAGAGGAATGGAGAGGGAGGTAGGGAGAGGTTTTGAAAGGGAGACAGGGAGAGCTAGTGAAAGGGTGAGGGAGTTTCGAAGAGGATCTGTGTTTAGAGTGGAAAGGATCGATGTAGAGAGGAGATTAGCGGCAGGGAGGGAGGAGATAGAGGTCAGTGGGAGGGTAGGGGATAACAGGCCGAGGATAGAGAGTGGGACGGAGAGGAGAGGAGAGGAGAAAGAAGAAGTAGGGGTGGAGAGGGTTAGGGGAGGAGGGAACAGTCCTACGTCATAGTCTACCTCCATTCTACCCTCCTCCGATTCCTTCCCTTCTTCCTCCTATATTCCTCCATTACTGTGTTTCAGTCTACCTCATTCTCTCTCTCCTTTCCTCCCTCCCTCCCTTCCTCTCTCTCTCTCTCTCTCTCTCTCTCTCTCTCTCTCTCTCTCAGCCGGAAAGAGTAATATATCAGGTAACATGAAATAAGCACCAGAATACAGTAAGTTATTTTGGCTACGAAGCAAAATTCGAAAAATGTATATTAGAACCACAACAACTCTATATTACTTGGCTGAAATTATAGGTAGATGTAGATGAGTGGTTATGGAGAACGGAAAGATGTGGAAATGGATGTAATCGGGTGTATGACCTTGTAAAGATAGAATGTATATACAAGTGGATATTCCGTTCCTTTATAACCCACCCTACCAAAAGTTTATATAACAGTATAGTAGGTATACTGGAAGGGTATTAGTTACTACATGCAGGTCCAGGTATCGGGTTCGCGGAGAGTTACAAATTCTGCATTGGATCTTAATTTTTGAGATGCAGAGAGGACAAGGAGACCGCAGACTCTTCACGAGTGATTCTAAAACGTTTTTAGTTACGTGAGTGAAACTAAAACCGCAGAATCTTCCCGCGTGTGAATCTGAAACATTTTTTTTTAGTTACGAGAGAAAAAGTACCATATTTTGTTTTCTATTTTTGCAGGAAGGACAAGAAAAAGTGTGTCCCATTCCCCATGTTCTTCCTGCAAATCCAAACATGAATGACGAGAGTTAGTGCGAGACAATTACGCCACTTTGGGTGCGAAGTGGGGTTGGAAATGGCGCCAGATTAGAAACATATAGCCTATGTGCAGTACCGGTAGGTTCTGTATTTAGCTGGTTTATATATTTCTTAGTAACTTCTTCACTATTACATTATTATATTCTTGTTATACCATGATTTGTGTATTCATCTTTGTATACGTTCATCCATCCATCCATCATCTAATCCTAAGTTGCCCCATGAGGAGCGTAGGAGCCTGGGGCTAGGCAAGTTGGTCCTGGCATTTAAGATGAGAGTGACTGTATACGTTCAACTGGAGGAAATTGATATGGCCTTAATTCCTTCCGTACGAAAAGTCTTTCCTAGGTCAAATAGTCATCTGGAATACGGCATCGTAGTGGAGTTGAAATCCATACAGACGCAGCATCATGTAAGCTCAGTTCATTATAGATTAGAATTATTTGAAAGTGTGTTTGAAATTCCGTATCCTCGCTCATTCCAGATTTTCCACTAGTTACTTCCATCATCCACTTGTTTGGTCATTAATGAAGTCCATTGCGGGAGATGTCCCATTATCTGAGTAAAAGCGTCTGTTTGTGGCAGGGACAAGAAAGATGTTAAGTTACTGAAGGGTTGTTGGAGAGTGTTGCGTGCTCCATTATTACGAGTGGTGGAAAAAGGAGATGGATGGATGATGATGATGATGATGATGATGATGACAAAAACAAAGCAGAATAAGACTCATCATAGTGAAGAGGTTAATATTTACGGACAGGACTTAAAAATTTAGGATTTTGCACGCATCTTGAATATCAGCCGTGACCTTTTTTGTATCCTTGTTTAGGAGGCTCTCACAAAATCTATCTCTTTGACCGAGATATACGAACATTGTAGTCTGTTCCGCCTAACGTCACGCGATTGTGTCCACAGAAACCTGTCAGAGGTAAAAAGTATAAATATACCTAGATTAACGTTTTCGGCCAAAATTGAACACAATTTTATTCGGGAAAACGCCAGGTATAGGGTTAAGAGTGTTATGAAGACAAAATTACTGCGATTATTATTTAAAATGTTGCAGCCTTTTAAATTTAGCCACTATGTATATTCTTGTAATTATTTAAATTTAAATTTGACTTGTTACTTTTACTCATTCTTGTAAATATTCAGCTCCATCCTATTAGGCTACTTTTTTTTTTTTTTTTTTTTTTTGCCACATTCAAACGATTTTATTTTGTTTAGGACTTAGGAGTCTTTTGAACTGGAGAGGTAAGAGGGTCTTCATTAAACCCCCTACCACTTGGTTGCTCTCCGAAGGATTTAAAAAAATCTGGTACTAGCAAGAACGGAATATAAAAATGACGTCGTAATAGTGAGGACGGATAATCCCTGAACTCTGAATTTTAGCCGTTATATTATTTTGTTTACTCCTGGAATTCATTTAATTTCACGTCTCACGTAGGACTGCTGCATAGTAAACAGGTGTCATGTAGTGGAAATCTGTGTTATTAAAAGTGTTATGCAATGGAAATACGTGTTATTAAAAGAGTGTTATGCAGTGGAAATACGTTGTCCAGATAACTGTGGCAGGAAGTGGGAAACTTGTGTAAACTTGTACAAAACTTTTTCCTTTATTTCCTTTAATTGTCAAATATACCTGGAACAAGACCTGCATGCTGTTTTCATTTCCCTCTAGTTTTACCGTTTTTTATTTTTCATTTCCAAGAGGAGGTTTGTTTGTATTATGGTATTTTATTCAACTAAATTTTAGCATTGTGTAACCTGATGATACGTAATCTAAGTAAATATTATAGCGTTATAGAACCTGATGATAAGTGGTAGGTTATAATTCATTGTCCTTATGCAACCTGGTAAGTAATTTAAAGTACTTTAGTTGACCTAACAATAAAATTAGCATTATTTTTTCAGTACATATAACATAGCTATTAGTATAGCATTTATGTAACCTGACGATAATGATGATGAGAGTAAGGAATTTACGTAACCTGTCAGTGGTTTTCATGGCATTTACATAATCAGGGATTTAATTATCAATTATTTGACTTGAAAATAATGATTAATGGCAAGTAATTATTTATATGAATTTGTGATGTCTGCGAATAACTGAGGCGGCCAGCAGTCCCAATGGACCCAGGTTCGAATCCCGGCTGGGGCAAGGAACGGTTAAAGGATATGAATTTATTATTAAGAAAAAAAAAAAAATACTTCTGATCTACCAGATGACACTCCGACATGTCATAAAAGTACCCCCGCTAATGCCAGTATACCAGTCCTGTATGAGACAGCCCTAGCATTTATTCAATATGGATGGTGGGTGTTAGCGCTGAAATGGTGACATGTGATGTAGGAGGACTACTGGGCCCCAAGGAGGACTACTGGAACTAGGGAAGAGGCCCTGAAGCCTTTGCCCAGAGTCGGACACGTAAAAAAAAAAAAAAAAAAAAAAAACACTCATTTATTAACTACTCCGCCATAAGATCTCCCATTAGCTGGAAAAACATCCTCTGGTGGTGGTGAGAATGACAGAAAAATCTCCGTCGTAGTGAAATAGTTACTGAATTATTTGTTTCACTCCCCTTCTTCCTTTTCATATCCTATTCCAATTTTTACTCACTTTACTCCCTCTCGCTTTTCCAACCTCTTCCCATTTCCTACAGCTCCACCCTCCTTCACTCCCTATCTTCTCTTCTTTCTCCACAACGCCCCCTCACTCCTCCACGCTTTGACTTCACATCTTTAATTGCAATCTTGCCAGGCCCGTGCATCTCTTAAGCTCGGCCTAAAATGAACAAAAAAAGCCTATTTAAACTTGCGTCAGAAAAATCAATTTGGATGGAGGTTCTCAGACTTGGCGGGCCGGGGAATTATTGGTCGATTATGTGACATCACACTTCTTTCAACCAATGGGGATACCAGAAATCGATGACATAGTGGCAAGAATGGCCAATCAGTGAGGCGGGATGGGTCTGTTGTCATAATTCTTCCCACCAATAGGGAGTCGAAGAGTTAGCGACGTCATATACGGCTAGACCAATGGGCGCTGAGCTTGGGGTGTGACATCATGGGGGGGCAGGGTGGCCAAGGGAGCATTTCTGTGTGTGACTTAGTCGAGTGAGGACGTGCGCGCGCTGGCTCTCACCCCTAATCCTGAGTGTTTGTGTGGCTGAATCCCTTTTTGAGGGAGCAACCGGTGGATATTTAGGTGTGTGCGTGAGGGAGGGCGCCATGCAGGGAGTGTGGATTACCTTACTGGTGGCTGCTGCGGCGGCGGCGGCTTCAGAGCAGTCAGGTTGGTGTCAGGGCGGGGTGAATCGCCATGTTTAGTCTGCCTGCCTCACCTGCCCCCACCTGCCTCTCCCAGTCTCCTCTGTCTCACCTGCCTTCACGCCTCATGCTGAGTCTTTCATCCAGGCTTTGTATTTGCCCTAGGAGATGCGTCATGGCCGGGGCAGGACAAGGCAGGACAGGGTTAAGGTGTTCGCTTGCCTGCACATTCCTAGAGCAGGTTTTCTCTTATCCTGCTCGTCTGCCCACCTCCTGCTTCACCAAACTGCCCGTGAAATTGTGTCTTCGTTCCGCCATACAATTTTCTCATTCATCATGTAGCTTTCTTCATTGTTGGAGTGCGCATTCGTACGTACCGTACTTTTAAGCGTACGATTTTTAATAATTTACGATACTTTTTGATAAGCATATTTGAAGCCA
The DNA here is from genome assembly GCF_032717465.1 of Coenobita brevimanus. Lineage (NCBI taxonomy): Eukaryota > Metazoa > Arthropoda > Malacostraca > Decapoda > Coenobitidae > Coenobita > Coenobita brevimanus. The sequence continues at coordinate 40,812,281 of NC_137018.1, forward strand.
AGATTGCTTGGTTTTTGGTTTGGATGTTTAGAAATTTTTTATCATATAGTGATCTAGGATAGACTATGCATTGGTTTATATATTGGCTAGGTGTTAACTGGTATATAATTATGTATTTGTGAATGTCAGACTACGTTACCGGTAGCATTTCAAACTACAAAACAGTGTTGGAGGATTGTGTGGGAGGTAAGCTATTTAGCAATGAACAGTCTTCTGAGTATACGAGTGGATCCAACATGTTCTGTACCAGGTAATCTTAGTGTAGTTGAGAGGGGTACATATGTGTGGGTGTTTTGCCAGCGGTGTTCGATAACTTACTGTTCGGATGATGTTAGTGTAGTTTGGATGATGGCTTTGTTTCTTGGGGTATTGTAGTTTTATATACTGTTATCGTGTGAATTATTGTTTGTGTTGGTTTACGTAACATGGTAGCGTTACTTGGTGTGTAGAACGTATAGGGCAGCGAATGTCTCAGTAGATTGGTGTTAATTTGTATACATGTATCGCGTATACATATTTTTTTTTTTACTTGGTCAGTAGAGCTGTTTCGGTGTGTGTGAGAGAGAGAGAGAGCGCTGTTACCCTATACTCTGAAACAGGTAAACAAAAAAAGGTGAAGACGACAGTCTGGAACATTTTTTAAAAATTTATTTATATTTGCGGAAGGTAATGACGTTTTGTTGAGTGGAAGCATCAGTAATATCACAGTGAATGGTATGATGTTGGGGATTGATGGACGGCCACTTTGTATGGCTTATGGAAATTGTTATGGATGCCACCGTGGATTAATTTAATTTCGTGTTTAGCCCGGACGCTACACCACCTGCAAGGCTTGGCGGGGGAGCGGGTTTGTGGGGGGACGCTAGGGGTGGGGGTAGGAGAAAAGGGTAGAGAGGAGGATAGAGGGATGGTAGGGTGGAAAGTCGGTGGGTAAAGTGTCGGAGGCTGTGGGGAAGAAGGGAGATGAGGGAAACAGAAATGGATTTATGGAGAAATGGATTGGGGAAGAGTAGGGGGTTATAGGTAGGGAAGTGGGGGAGGCTTATGGGGGTTATTAAGAGCGATAGAGTGGTGGTGGTGATGAGAAAAAGGGGGAGAGGGTGGAGCGCATACACTGGAAGAATAGGGAGGAGAGAAGATTAACGAGTGGGGGTTGAGGACGGATTAAGAAGGGGAGGGGAGAAGTATTAGAGGTGGATGTAGTGGTAGAACAGAGAAGGGTGTAAACAGGAATAAGGAACAGGAAGAGAGGGGTAAGATTGGGGGAGGACAATGAAGGGGATGTGTTAAGAGGATACGGATGAGGGGCCATGAGGGAAGGGAAGAAATATGAAAGAAGGATAAGTGGGAAAGGATAGGGAGGAAGGTAGTGTATAGACAAGAAGGGTAGGGATATGGAGGGGAGTAGGTTAGGGGAAAGGGATAGGGAGGAATTAAAGGGGAGGGATTGTGAGGAAAGGGAAAGGAGGGAAAACGGGAAAGGGGTAGGGGATAATAGGAGGAAAGTTAGAAAGGGACGAGAGGGGAGTAAAAGGGGAGGATTAGGAAAGAGTAGAAGAGAAGGATTAGGAAAGAGGTAGGGGATAGGAGGAGAAAACGAAGGGGTAGTATGCGGGGGAGGGTAGCGGGTTAGGTAGGTATACCCTTTCTCAGGAAACATGAATGAGAGAATTTTACAAAGCCTTTGCCAAAATCGGAACACGAGTGACCGTGTGAAGGATTAAGAGGTCCCCTCGGGATTCTTAACCTTCCTCCTTCTCTCTTCCGTTTTCTTTCCTCTACACACACACACACACACACACACACACACGACGCTTAAATAATAAAACAATGTGTAGCCTCTATTTATCTGTCAGTGTCCTGATATCGGTCCATATGAGGAGGGATGGAGGATGAGTGGCCCGGGTCGGAATGTGGGGAGGGGTTGGGAAGCCATGAAAGATGAAGAAAAATTATTTCATTTTAGTTTATTGTTTTATTACTATTCTTTATGAAAAAACATAAACTGATTTACAATAATATTACTGATCGAAGGATCAACAGTAGCATTTCCTTTATAAATATTCATTATATTCTAAAATTTACGTTGAAAATACAATCTCTCTCTCTCTCTCTCTCTCTCTCTCTCTCTCTCTCTCTCTCTATCACTCGATATTCATGTCTCCCTCATCTAAACCTTCTTCACTGGTGGAATCCCCCTGCCCCCATCCCGTCACTATGAAAACACACACACACACACACACACACACACACACACACACACACACACACACACACACACACACGACGCTTAAGTAATAAAACAATGTGAAGCCTCTATTTATCTATCAGTGCCCAGCAGGGGCGCACCAAGGAATTTTCTAAGGGGAGGTCCTCATTTGCCAGTTTCCTGAAGTTTACATACTGTATAAGTTTTATAGTTCTAAGTTGTGTATATATATATATATATATATATATATATATATATATATATATATATATATATATATATATATATATTCTGATAGAATGATAGATTTTTTGGTAGGTCGTCAGTTATTTTAAAAAACGTGTGTGTGTGTGTGTGTGTGTGTGTGTGTGTGTGTGTGTGTGTGTGTGTGTGCAAATGTTGTGTATGTGGGCAAAAAGCTAGGTGAAGAGAGGATAGGAAGGATAGGAAGGCAGGAAGGATGATGTTTTGAGTTCAGGGTGGGTGGGTCTGCATGCTAGAGAGAGAGAGAGAGAGAGAGGTGAGGAGTGACCACTTGTCCCCTGGGAATGACCAGCCCCCCCTTTCTCTCTCTCTCTCTCTCTCTCTCAAGGTTCTGTAGTAGTGAATAATAATGTCAATGCAAAGTATAACTTAACTGTGATATAAGTATTATAAAATAAATAAAACATTGGAATATATTTATTGAGAACAACTACAAGAAGTCCCCTCGAGACGTCAGCATATGGAACTGTCATTAATTCCCTGTGGGCCAATTAACGTTCACCTTCATACATGTCTACACCCTTCTGCCACAATATTCGCCATAGATTCCACAATATTTCTCCTCATCTTTACTTTCCAATACAAAGCATACCATTAGTCATTATAATGATTGCACACACACACACACACACACACACACACACACACACACACGAGAGAGAGAGAGAGAGAGAGAGAGAGAGAGAGAGAGGGTAGATGGGGGAGGGAGGAGGGAGACAAGAAAGGACGGAAGCAGAGGTTTAGAGAGAGAGTCAGTCAGGAGGTGCTGTGACCCGAGATGTCAACTTACAAATTCTTGATGACAGGCGAATCAAGCTCAAAAAAAAAAAAAAATAAATAAATAAAATAAAAGGAATAATATGCTATTAAATCTAAATATACAACGAATAATTGGTCCAATATTTTTCGTTTATTTTTAGCGCTTTGTAACAAAAAAAAAAAAAAAAAGTTGCATCCAAAAACAGGAACCACAGTTCATATTGACCTGTGAGCATAGCGGGTCACTTATACCCATTCATTGATTGTGTGTGTGTGTGTGTGTGTGTGTGTGTGTGTGTGTGTGTGTGCGTGCGCGCGCCTCTTGCCCTCAGGGTTGTCCCTGGCCAGCTTGTATTCCCACAGGTCGTTAAATCAGATGCCTTCGGCCTTTGACAGTGACTTTGGAGTAAAACAGACGATATTCTACATTCGTTTTTCCTGAGACAGACTATAGGAACCAAACTGTATTGTAATGCATTGGCCATTCCAGTATATCGCTGAATTTTATTGCCATACCTTTTCACATATTCCGGTATTTTGCATTTATACCGCTTCCTGTTCTCTACTTTTTCCCAGTCCTGAAAAATAAGAGAAGTTCGAGCTCATCCGTGGTGATGATTTACATATAATTGTGATGTATTAGATGTGTGTTATCTCTGGCCGTATGGAAATTTCTCGATCTGCGTTAATAAAATGGCTGTAAACTGGTGGGAGCCGGGGGGAGCTTGGTATTTCATTGGGGTGCCTTGCCACAGGTTTTAAGCCTGTCCGGTAATACAGTGTCACCTGTTCTTTCTCGCTGTCTTCGGTCGATTTATTCAAAGAAAAAATCCCCTTTTGAAATTAGAGTTAATGAAAGCTGTATCAAACCCCTTGATTTCGATAACCCTTAAATACAGTATATATATATATATATATATATATATATATATATATATATATATATATATATATATATATATATACGGGCTGAAGGGATTATTATACTTTAGGCTAATGGATAAATGTTTTTGTTTTTTCTACTGAATGAAGTCAGGGGAATATCTTTTCGCACTGTAAGTCACATAGCATCTTCAGCATGAGGACGTTTCCTTGTTACTTCAAGACTGCTATATTCAGCTTGGAAATGGTCTCTTATAGTGAAATGATTTCAATACTGTGTCTCCGTCTCGGCTTTACATCTGCGAAGGAAGGACATCGCAGTAAAGTAGCTGAGTTAACATTAAATAACGAATATATAATTGAAGATAATATGTAGTTCACGAGTTGCAGAAAAGAAATATAGTGTGTGGTTCATGAGATGTAAAAAAAAAAATAATAATAATAAGCGAGAGGGTCCATAAAGCCTAAGATCACGAGAATAGGCTACAGCAAGCAGCTTATGTTGAACTAGCCTAGTGTATCGATCGCATAGCTTCCCGACGTCACGGTTTGTGCGTAGTAGATTGACCTGGTGGAAGAAGAATTAAAGATTGGGTAATTTGTAACATGATTCGAGTCTTTTGGTGAATAGTTGATGACTGTACATGTATTAGCTAATAGTGATTATGGCAACCAACCAAAGATTAATTAATGGTACGATAGCAGGCTTTTACCTGTGTAGCTACGTTTAGTGTGTTAGGTCGTTGCTCTTCACAGGGTTAGCCTACCGGTATTTACTTTTATCAGGGTTATATTTTTCATAATTATTGTTTTAATAAGGTATAGTATGTTGTAGAAGGGTAGGTCGTCACTGAGCAGGGACAGTCGTTTGTTGAGACTAACATTCACAGAAGACGGCATTAGGCGATAGACGGGTATACAGATGTTTATTCCCCCAAGGCCTTTTTTCCTGTTCATATTTATACAGTATTTTTACGCTACAGATGGTAGCTACCGTAGTATTGATACCGTAGCTGTTTACTTATAATGCATTCGATATACCGTTATGTAGGACAATTTTCACAACGTATTCATAAAGTATATTAACTTTTCTCAGTATATTTACATTCCATGTGGGCTAATTTAAAAGGTACACGGTTGTTTGAAACCTGCTCTGATGAGTTAGGCAACGCGCAGTAGGCCTATTTAACTAGAAATTTAATCAGATTTGAATGGCAGTTAGATTACTGAAGTTATTTATGACGGGAACGGAGACTCACGATTATCTTTTATCTGCAACTGATCTAAGTAAAATAAAGATATTAGGCTAACACCCAGTTCGGTGACATTTTTATTTTAGCTACCGCCGGACGATTTTATCCAGGAGACTTAGAATCGGAAGGGTTAAATATAACCATTTCACTGAAGGTAATTTCCCTTAAGTTGAATAAAATCATCTAGTGGCAGTGAGAGAATAAGTCAAAAACACGTCATTGTATTGAAGGAGCTAAAGCGTGTGAAGCCAGTTCCTGTGATCTGCAGTATCAGCAGGTCGAAATGAACAGAGCTGCAGATTACATGTGATTAATAGACGTTGCCTTGATGAATTTGAGGTTATTCTGGTGGCAATTGATGTACCGTAATCAGCAGAGCTAAAGTGAGATGCTGATGACGGCGGGTTGGAAGAGGTTAGTGTTCAGGTTAAGATACCGGTAAATACTGTAGTTACCGGTATGACGATTGGTTGAACGAGTGTTGGACCGACAATGAATGGTATTGCGAATATAGGTTGATTGATATAAGAATGTGTGAAGGGTAGTATTTATGTTGGGATAAACTGAGTGGCAATGACTGTTGATTTAATGAAAGAGTCGTTTACAGGAAGTGAATTTAGTCGCTATTGACAGTTGATTTAATACAATGCATCGTGTTACAGGTTGAAATGAACACGATACAGTCGTTAATGACGGATGATTGATTTCAGTGTTGAGAGACTGATGTGAAGTGAGGCTCTAAGGACAGTTGATTAACAAAAGAAGTTTATTATTCATTAAATGGAATAGGGTGACTGGTGAGTTACGTTTGCAGACCGGTAGAAATAGGATGTTTACAAGCAGGATTTTGATTTAAAAAATGTTGCACTATCGTAACAGGAAAAGCTGTATCGTAGTACCGGTATTTTTTTTTTTTTTTTTCCGAAGTCAAATGCAAGCTCACTAGATCTTGCTCGAATGGATCGTTTCTGAAGATCGTGTATGTACCCTATGTACCGTAAAATAAAGACGTCATCGTATTGAGAGGATTAAAACTGGCGACTAGGCTACTATATATAGTTCATTTTCATTTGTCTCTTCGAAAATTTTGTAGGACAGCAGCATTGATTGTAGAAGAAAAGGTTTAAGATGTTCGCCTTTCTCCTTGACGAACATCATTAAGGCGGACAAACAGTTTTAATGAAGGTGTGATTTCCCCCCAAGAACACGACCCGCGGTAATAGATTCGCTTCGAGAATAATAGTGAGCGCGCGTGCGTGGTGTGTGGGTGTGTGTGGGTGTGTGTGTGTGTGAAGAAAGTACCCAGACATTCCGACAATTGATGACGTCGCCTTTCAGTTTGGGGTAAAGAAGTCCTTGTCTAGCAGTCGAAGAACAGTTAGGGTGTGACTGACAAGGAAGACACCAAAACCCATATAAAGACACGCTACCGTCACCTTTCAGCCCAGGTCCCTATTTTAGTTCTTTGCCCAAAAATAATTACGGTGGAGAGGGTGTGGTTCATACATACTGCTGTTGCAGGTGGAATGTCTCGTTGCTGTGATTTAGGTGGCGTGTTTGCTCGTTTTTGCCAGGGAACTGTGCAAGCTAGCATTAATGGCTTGGAAACTGCTGCATTCTGATTTATTCTTGCCTACCATACTGATGTGCCAACTTGGGTGTACGCTGTTCTACTTTTTTAGGCGTGATGTGATGTACTTGGTGTATGTAACGAGAAAAGATCCCCGATGAAGTTTGGGATGGGGAAAAGTTTGATATTCTCTCTCTCTTTATCGATTTACCGTATCTATATAGCCTAAACGAATAATACTTCAATATATATATATTTTTTCCGGCCATATATATATTGTGATTTATGGGCGATTATCTTTTATGGGCAGGGCTTTGATTTTAACAGCCTAGATTGTTGCTGTTTACGACTCCTGTTTGTGTACTATCATTTGTTGAAATAATAGTGACTTTGATATTAATAGCTGTCATTGCCCTTTACGACTCTTGTGTATGTTAGCATTTTCTTGTTCTAGTAGTGAGTTTGATTTTATTAGGTGTGATTCTTGCCATTTACGGTTGCAGTTTGTTTAGTGGAGCTAGTTTTTAAGTGTCTATGATTCCCACCGGATAGGATTTTTGGTGTTTACGAATGCTGTCAGTACTTTTTTTTTTTTGTTGTTGAGTGATTTAATAGCTTGTTTTGCTATTAATCGTGTGTGTGTGTGTGTGTGTGTGTGTGTGTGTGTGTGTGTGTGTGTGTGTGTGTGTGTGTGTGTGTTTGTGTGTGTGTGTAAAATTCATTAGCCTACGTTGATATATTTGTGGCTTCGATATTAATAGCAGTGTTTGAGCGAGTACTGCCTTGTATTGAAATAGCTGATTTTGCATCATTAGGCCCAGGTACTGCCATTGTTTGCTAGGCCAATCTCTAGGAATAATTGGTGGGGGCCTGGACGCTTTGTTTCCCTGCGTGTTTGTCTTGATAATTATGTGTATGTGTTTACGGTAATTAGGGCGACGGTATGACGGTAAATGTCGTAATGGCCACTGCGCGGATTGAAGCTTCTGAATAGGCTAGGATTTATAAGGTTTTAATTATAATGGAAGGTACAGGTGTCTATAGGTGTACGATACTATTGTGAATATTAAATAACTACTGTGCTGTTTTTGAGAAATTTGAATTTTGTCTTAATAAGGTTATGGTACTACTGTGAATCTTACTTTAGTATATAGCGTTTTTTTTTTTTTTTTATTAGAAGTTGGTAAATAACCTACCGGTATGTTTTCTGAGATTTTATTCTTTTGTAAAGTTTAGAATATTAGTTTTACGGGAATAGTGTTTTAATCGTAGTAGTATCTGTATTAATCCATTTGTCCACTGCAGGATCAGACCTCTGAAGGAGTGATAGCTAAATTTAACCCTTTCCCAGGGTGGCAAAGTACGAGTACTGACTCTTCGTAGCTGTGCACTCGAGGGAAGTTTCGCCTTGTACACCTGCCAGCCAGTTCGGATCTTTATGCATGAGACAACCACTAATAAAGCAGTAGTCAGACACTCAAAATTTAATGTCTGGTACCACTGTGTGAGAGGGGAGGAGGAAGGCTGGGGAAGCAGATAGTTCCTACCCCTCTCTCTTCGATCCCCATCCTTCGCGCACAGTTTCCAGATAGATGAATGTTGGCTACTGCTTCGTTACCACTTGACTCATATTTACTAATTCCAAGTGGTTAGCGAGTGTATAATGCGGAACTTTCCTCGAGTGTAGGCCTACCCGGCCCAGATAAAGCAGTTTTACGTGATCTAATGAAACTGTGATGGTAATGTGGCTGTTGTATCCGAATGTCCGAATAGCCAGTCTTTTGGAATGCTAATATTATTAATGAATTACTTATTAGTTAATTCCAATATCCGAATTCTCTGTCTGAATGGCTGTTATAAAGGAATTATTGGCTGCAATGTAATTTTAATGTGAAGGGATGTGGGGTTGTGTGTGTGTGTGTGTGTGTGTGTGTGTGTGAGAGAGAGAGAGAGAGAGAGAGAGAGAGAGAGAGAGTACGATGTTGTGTGTCTGTGTGTGAGAGAGAGATTGGGTGTACGGTTTGTGTGTGTGTGTGTGTGTGTGTGTGTGTGTGTGTGTGTGTGTGTGTGTGTGTGTTGAGTTAGGATATATTCGATGGAGACGGTTTGCGTGTGGCGGTGGTGCGCGAGTTTGGATGTCTGACAGGTGGTGTGGGGATGTGTGATAGAGTAACGATATTTCGGGTTGGTATGCGTATGTATAACCTAGTGGTGTGGGTAGGTAGATAAGGTCGTGTGTGTGTGTGTGTGTGTGTGTGTGTGTGTGTGTGGTTATGTAAGGGTGTGGGATGATTTGTGTGGAGTTGTAGTTGTGTGTGTGTGTGTGTGTGGTTATGTATGGATGTGGAATGGTTTGTGTGGAGTTGTAGTTTGTGTATGTGGCTGTGTAGGGGTGTGAGATGGTTTGTTTGGAGTAATAGTTTGTGTGTGTGTGTGTGTTAGTGAGAATGTGTGATTATGAATCCACTGGTATGATGGGGTATGTATGTGTTTTATAGTAAGGATGTGTATGGTGAATGTGGTGGTATAATGGGATATTAGGATGTGTGTGTGTGTGTGTGTGTGTGTGCAGAGGTGGTGTGCGGGTGGGACTGGGAGCTGTGGAATGAGTATTAGTATTGACCAGCCGCCTACCATGTTATTCCGCACGCAACCATGTTCCCTCCAGCCTGCTTTTGTCCTCCCTTCATTCCTTCTTTCCCATTAACACTCTCTGTCTCTCTCTCTCTCTCTGCTTTTTAGTTCAACCTTAATTTTCTCAGTCTGTTTTTTCATGAATTCTTTTCATTTTTATTTTTTCACTATAAAACCCTTTGCCTTCCTCTAACCTCACTCAATCCTGTTTCATAGTAGTTTCAGCTTTCCTTTTCCGTCATCTGTCGTTCGTGGCTTGTCTTTTTTTTTTTTTCTTTTTTTTTTCACTTTGCAGTTACTCTCCCCGTCCATTTCTGTTTATTTTTCATGTCTTATATCGTGTCCTCAGTCTCTTCTGTTTTTGTGGCCTTAATTCATTCATGCGTCTTTTTTTTTTTTTTTTGTTTATCCTCTTGGTGGTCTCTCGGTTTCTTGCCGCCGTTACCCCGTCTTTAATTTTAGTTTTCATCCCTTCTGTTTGTGTGAATTTTATTTTGTTCATTTTCTTATTCCAGTTGGTTATCATTTCTTTTCATTCTTTCATTTTCTCAACTCTCTCTCTCTCTCTCTCTCTCTCTCTCTCTCTCTCTCTCTCTCTCTCTCTCACACACATATTCATTCTCTCCGTTTTCTCCATTTTCTACATCTCTGTTTCCCTTTTATTTATTCATACACTAACTCGCGTTCTGTCACGTATTTCTCCTGGTATCCGTATTTACTTTCCGTCTCTCTCTCTCTCTCTCTCTCTCTCTCTCTCTCTCTCTCTCTCTCTCTCTCATACTTTGTTTTTTTGCATTCCCTCTACATTTCCCATTTTTTCTTCCCTTTTTTAAAAATATTTCGTCCTTTACTTCCCATTCCCTTTTGTCCATCCATTCCATAATTTATTTTTTTGTTTCCTCTTCCGCTTCCCATTCTCCATTTTTTTTTTTTTTGTCGTCTTCCCTTTCGTTTCTTTGCCCTCCCAGTCCTTCCATTCCTCACTTTTTTTTTTATTTTTTATCTAACCTTTTCTGTACTTCCCCTTATTCCTTTTTCATCTTCCCTGTCGTTCCTTTGCCACTCATCTTTCTTTTCCATCTTTATTCCTTTTCCATCCTTCCTTTCCTTCCCAGCCCTCTTTTCTCTCCACTCCTCCCCTCCCTCTCTCCTTGCCCTTTGCTCCCTCTTGTTTTCTTCCTCGTGTTTACATTCCTCCACTTCTTCAGTCTGTTATTGTCACTGGCTTTCTTACCTCTCTCTCTCTCTCTCTCTCGTTGGTTCCTGACTATTACGTCTTAGTCTTACACTTGCCTGACTCAGCCTGTTTTTTGTTGGCTTTGTCTGTCTGTCTGTCACACACACACACACACACACACACACACACACACACACACACACACACACACACACACACACACACACACACACGGGCGCGTGTGCTTTTTTTTTTTTTTTTATCCAGCATTCCCCCTTTGCCGTGCGCGCCACCACCACCTCATTTGCTTCTCCATCATTTCCTTCCCCTTTCGTAATTTTTCGTCCCCTCTCCCCTTCTCTCCTCTATCACCTCTCATATGCATATCACTTTTATTCAAGCTTCTCTTACCCTACCACTTTCTCTTTACCTTTAATTCCTGTGCTTTGTGAAAGATTTTTTTTTTTTCCCCCTCGCTCTTACAAGTCTTCCCTTCCCCCTTCTGTCTCCCTTATCGTCTTCCCTCTTTTCTTCCGTATCCCTCATCTCCCTGCTTTCAGTTTATCACCCTTTCTTCTTTCCTCCCTCCATCTTTCCTACTTGTCCCTTTAATTTCCCTTCCTTTCTCTACTCTTTCGCTGCTTGCCCCCTGGTTCATTCCTACCTTCTTTTGTTTTCTTTCTCATGTTTTGTTCTCGCGTTCTCATCGCCGTCTTTCCTTCCTTCCTCCCTTCCTTCGCTTTTTGTTTTCATCATCCCCTTCTTCCTTCTTTCCTTTGTTCCGTCCTTCGTACCCCCATTAGAGACGCCTTTATACACAATGTCTCACAGTTTTCGCTCTTTCCACGTTTCCCATTAAGTAACGCCGGATTTTTCGCGTTGCCCCGTGTGTGATGTGACTTACCGATGCATTATTAAAGTTAGGAATCATGGGTCGACGCCAGGGAGGGTCGGTGAGTAATGAGAGAGGAATATTAGAAAGGCGGGTGCGAGGGGAAGGGATGGGTGTGTCTTTTACAGATGTCCCCCCTGCGCGCGTGTGGCTGTCCCGTTTTCTTTTTGCCACTTCGTTTTATTGTTCGGGTGTTTATTCCTTTTGTTGCTGTGTTTTATTGTTAGTGTACTTGTTATAGCCTGCCGTTTTGTGTATATGCAGTTTTATCTATTTTTATTTTCGTCTACTGGTTCTTTTGTTGTTTTGCAGATGTTACTTTCTCTCGTCGCTTATGCTCATGTTTTCCCGTAATATGTATGCCTGGCCTGTCTTTGTTTGGGGAGTCATTTTGCTTGCTTTTTTTTAATTGTGTTTTTCCATCCTGTCCTTTGGTGTATGTTTATGCATTTTTTTTTTTTCACTAGTTGTAGTCTGACGTTTTTGTGCTTACTCCGTCTCCTTTTGTTTGACGTTTCATATTGTTGGTGGCACTTGTTTATCTTAGCATTTTTTGTTTGTGGTTGTGAAGTCTGTGCTGCTGTTTCGTTATCAGTGTTTATCTTTCCCATTTATTTGTGTTGTGTGTGTGTGTGTGTGTGTGTGTGTGTGTGTGCAGTCTTATTGTTCATGTTTTCGTCGTGCTGCTTTGCCTTGTTACAGTTTGTTTAGCCTGCTCCTCCTTATGTTTGTATGTTGTCATCGTTCTTATTTAGGCCACGTCGGTTTCCTGTTTTTTGCTAGTGTTTTTTCTACCACGATATTCTTAATTTCGTGTTCAGCATATTTTATTGTCATGAATATTAATCTTCGCCAAATAAATGGCGAACCTTCATGTTTTCGTCAGTTTTAGGTATTATTTTTCTTTGCACTTTTTTTGTCTTCGATCTTAATGTTACACATGAAGGTACACACTCAAAGGTATCCCATCCCCTTGTGCCATAAATAAACGACCTTGATCTATTTTTGAAGGTGGTACTCATTTTTATTCAGAAATTTGCATATTTGAAATTGAAATATCAGAAACTAACTGAGATACGGGTGTTTGGTTGAAACTCCGGTGATAAAAATGTTTGTTGAATAATTTTGGCCGAATATTTTGCCAATTAACTGAGTAGAAAGTACCGAATTCAAATCTGCTTAGTTTTTTCTTTGCAACACGTTTTAGAGAAAACAACAAAAGCTTTAATGCTGTAACTTTCCAGATATATAGCTGTGGTCCCTCTTATGATCTGAAAGGAATATGGTTTCAGTTAAGCATACAGTTAGCCAGGAATTGAGACAAACGTAAAATTTACACATGCGTTCTTCAGCTCCTTCGTCTTCAGATCTTGTTAATGATATGCAAGAAGTTACTTTAGGGTCTCCAGATCTTGTTAATGTTGCACATACCTTATATACCACATGGCGAAGCTTCATTGTAACTACGTACTAAGAACAGGTAAATGTATCAGCTCTGTAACATATTAAATCGTAGTCGTAGCTGAGCTGTAGTAGACAGTGATTTAATTTGTAGGAGATAACCTCAGTTCACTTGTAGTCGGTGACAGAAGATAAAGATGAGTCTGGGGTTGATTGTAGTTTTGTTTTCTTCAAGGGGATATCTCAAAATTTACACTTGGTTACTTCGTGAGCCTGACCCCTTTTTAACACCACCGTACTTCCCTCCCTAGTCTAGACCCCCTTCTCCCTCTCTCGCTTTTTCTCCTCCAGCCTCCTAACTACTACTGACTTCTCTTTCCTTCTGTATATGAGAACTTACGTCACATGGGCTACACTGTTGTCGAATGTTCTAGAAGCCTGTGTATGTGTATGTGTGTATGGAAGGTTTCTGGTCACACCTTGCTGTCTAGCATTCCGGAGAGGGAATTTTGCGAACACATTTCCTTCAGGCCTCTAGCATATGACTTTCACGTAACCTCTAGACTACACAAGTATGTTAGTAGCTGTTAGGTGTTGTATTATGATGTTGTAGAGTCCTGACATCGCTCGGTCACGCCCTGCTGGCGAACCTATGACAGCACGTAGCAACTAATGTTAATATATTAATAAACAATATTCATTATATTATTGTATAGGTATAATCATGACAGTATTGCAGACATAATAATATTGTAGAAACATAGCACATTGTAATACATTGTATTAGGCTATAATGGAGTAAATACATTGTAGTAAAATTGAATATAGAATATTGATATCACTTCACCACCACCATCTCTATAACGTCCCTATTATCACCTCACCACCACCATCTCTATAACGTCCCTATTATCACCTCACCACCACCATCCTATCACTTCCCTACTATCACCTCACCACCACAATCTCTGTAACTTCACATACTCGTACTGCTCAGGGAGGTGGGCAGAATCATGAAATAACGACATGAAAAGACAAAACAGAACACTGTGATCATCAAAATGCTTGATGAAAAAGTCACACATCCATTTACTAACAGAAAAGCAGGAGAGAGAGAGAGTCGTGGAAAATGGGCCAAATTATCTTTCACAAACAAACATATTAAAAAAATGCTCCGTTGAAATGAGCCATAAATCCATCCACTCTACGAGTATAACAACCCTTTTTGACCGCCTCAGCCCCTTGCCCTCCCTCCTTCATGTTCATCTGGCTGAAATGTACAGCATGTAATCTGTTATAACTGACCTAATTTTTCCTTTTTCCTCCTCTGTCCATTTTTTTTTTTTTTATCCCCCCTCTCTTTCACACACACACACACACACACACACACACACACACACACACACACACACACACACACACACACCATGTACCCTCTCTCTCTATCTCCATTCCTCTATTGCCCTCTTCCCCCCTTCCCATCATCCATTGCTGCCTTGTCATTACTTCGTCCTGTTTTCACCTTTCCCTTCCTCTCTCATCCCAGATTTTACATTCCCCCGTTTTTTTTTTTTCTTTCCGTCTCTTATTTTTTCCCTTTAACCTTCCCATTTTCTTGTTGGTTCTCCGTTTTTTCATCACATTCTTCCATGTTCCGTCATCCTGCCCCTTCACCCTTCCAATTACGCTTTCTCCTCCTCCTCCTCCTCCATTTGTTTCCTCCCGGTTCAGTCGTCTCCTCCACATCCAATTACTTTTTCTCTTTCCACCCTCTCTTTCCTTTCTCCTCTTTTCCCATTCTCTCTTCATCCTTTTCCCCTCTCATTTCTCCTCTCCCCTCTCTCATTTCCCTGCTTTCCCCCTTTCTCTTTCCCCTCCCTCCTTGCCCCTCTTTGCCCTACCTCCTTTCCCTTCTTCTCATCTTCTTCCATTTCTCCTCTCCCACTTGATTCTGTTCCCATTCTCTAATGAACTGTCTGCCCTCCTTTCCCTTTCCCTGTTCCCATCTCCTTCCGTCTCTCCCATTCCTCACCTCCCCTTTCTCCCATTCCTCTCCTCACTTCTCCCATTCCCCTCCTCCCCTTTCTCCTGTTCCGTTCCCCTCCCCCACTCTCCCTCCCTTCGCCCACGTCTTTCTCCCTTCCCTCGCCCACGCTCTCCCTTCCCAGCCCACTGTCTCATTCCCCCCCCCTCTCTTTTACCCCACTCTTCCTCTCTTTCTCCCCTCCTCTCTCCCTCTCTTCTCGTTCCCCGATGCTGGTGACATTACTTTGAAGACATTAGTATGATATCAAAGGCATTCATCATAGGGCCACGCACCTGTGTGTGTGTGTGTGTGTGTGTGTGTGTGTGTGTGTGTGTGTGTGTGTGTGTGGATTGTGCTCTTTCTCTTTCTTAATTTACCTTACTTTTGTATCATCCCCTGTTGTCACATGTGCCTTTTTTGCTTGCCTTTTGTTTCTCAGGACGTACTGTACCGTCTCTCTCTCTCTTTCACATCCGGCCCACTGGATTATCCCTGATTGAACTAAAGCAGATCGTCCGGCGCACCTTGGTGTTTACAGTAGTAATTGTAGTACGGTAGTAGTAGAAGTTGCTTTTGTTGTTGTTGTTGTACACAATGGGCCATGGTTAATATTATTTTCACTTGTAGTAGTAGTAGTAGTAAATAGTCCTAGTGCAGTGTGTGAAATAGTACCGTACTGCCATAATAATGGACTGGGGAGATTGTAGTATACCTTAGTAACAGGGAATTGTTGTTAGATCTTTAGATGTTAGTGCAATGGTGGATACGTTAAAAGAGGTTTGCCTGTGTAAGTGGTTAAAGTGAGATTATGACGACAGAGTATTATAATTTCCTTTGTTCTCGAAGTGGCCACATTAGTTGATTGATAACATAGATATACCGGTAGTTTAGTCAGTCCTTGTGTTCGAAGTGTGTGTGTGTGTGTGTGTGTGTGTGTGTGTGTGTGTTGTTGAAGTGGAGTATAGTATGTATCGATAAATCTGAAATATAGTCACTTTTATCATAGTCATGCATTCAGGCCATCATAAACTGCTCATAATATATACAGTGCATTAATTTGACGTTTGTAACGGCTGGTGCGCAGGTTTTTACGATTTATGCTATATGGTGTGAAGTGTTCGGTAATTGCTGCAGTGGATGGGAATTGATGATATGGAAGTTGAATGTTGTATTTCAGCTGACGCCGGACGATTTTATTGGGCTTGGAGTGAATCATATGCTGTGTAAAACCGGTATTCTTGGTAATATCAGACGATTTTATTAAGCAGAGAGCGAGTAAACATGAGTGAAAGCGTTTGTACCGTCACTGCTAAGCCCCCGTTGGGAACAATTCGAGGTTTCTTTCCAGCCATAGCGAGGTGATTTTATTTAGCTGAGAAGTCAGAAACTCGAGTGTTAATGCTGCCACCGTTACCCTCTCCTGATCAAGACAGCTTTAGTAGTTTGTTCCAGCTAACGCCATGGGATTTGAATAATCGGAGAGTGAGTCACAGAAGCCTGATTGTTGCTGCTGTCACTGTTGGCATTGTTACGGTCCAGACAACCGTGGTATTATGTTACAGATGACACCAACGATTTTATTCAACGGAGAGTGAGCCATATAAACCTGAAGGTGCTAATAGCTGTAATGCCGTACTTTTACTATATATACCTGTACTGTATGGTGGGTGTGCAGGAGTCATTCCCGGGGTGGAGAGAAAGGTAGTGAGGATGCAGAGCTGGAATGTAATATAATGTGCTGTAGCTAATGTTAATAGAAGTAAGGGTAAACTTTCACAGTACCGGTGGTCTGTGATGTGCCTGTAAGTTTTTTTTTTTTTTTTTGTTACTACTGCCTGATCGCTAGTTGCCGGAGTGAAGAACCTATCAGTGATGAAACAGCTGGCCTGTAATGCTGAGTGTTTTAGTTGGTGTGTATTAGATTACCGTACCCTAGTTTTCTTGTTGGTGTGTGTAATTGAAGGGTTGGGGTAAGCTTTTCACTGTTGATGGGGGCAGTGTCATTTAGGGATTAAATATAGCCTTCATTAACCCCGCCACCATTACCGCCAAAGGTCCTCCTTTTTAAGTTGAATACAGTCGTTTACTCACAGTGATGTAGGAATCGAGTAGGATAATTTTTGCTGTCATCAGACGATTTTATTCAGCTTAGGAGAGCCGCAGGTAGTGAGATAAGGAGGAGTTACTACTGTATGCCCTCAACGAGTCGTTACTCCTCGCACTTTTTTCTTTTCGATTGAGCACTCGAAAAACAATTCTGCTCATTTTATTTGTTTTTTCCATTAAAAAGGTTCAGCTAAATTGTATGGTGTGTATATACATGCATGCTAATGTGAAGTTGACATATTGAAGTCATTAAGAGAGGGGAGGGAGGTGATAAATTGGTTTCTGTGTCGACCAAACAAAGCACAACCAACCCATCTTTTTATTTTTATTTCTTTAGCTTTCATCACGATGGCGCCTCATAAGAGTTCAGTCCTTTCTAGCACCAGATTTTTAACTTAGGGAGAACGTCCCAGGGCTGTAATTTTATCTCTTTGTAATTTCTTCACTCCAGTGCCTTTGTTTCTTGTCAACAGCTGTTTACATTTGCATTGGCTGGATGTCCTTGTAAGAGAGAGAGAGAGAGAGAGAGAGAGAGAGAGAGGGGTGATCGTGGCGAAGGGGCTAACCCCTGACCGTACAGTACATGCGGTAATCGGATATGGATTAAATAGCACGATGGGGTGTAGTCCTCGTTACCCAGTTTTTAACACCAGTACAGGGAAATAGAACAGCAGATGAAATGGGAGATAAGTGTAGTTAACCAATTTATCGGTTTTCCCGCGTGTACCTAACCAATTTATCGGCTTTCCCGGTAAAGCCCAATTCACTTATGCATTCTCCAGGGACCGGTATCATCAATTAAGCCTTCCCGGTAATCCATTAACACTTTCATGGTTCCGACAACTCTAGTATTCTCCACCCATTAATACCGAACGGGTTAATTTAGTTGAACGAGGGTTGTGTTCTAAGTGGCGTTGGAGAATGTGTACCCCAACACCCCTTCTTCAGCGATTTATTATGCATTTTGCACCTTCATATTTTCTTCTATATAGTTTGCCTCAGTAACGTAGAAGAGGTTAAAAAGATGTAAAATAAATCGCTTAGGAAGAGGTGCTACGAAGTCTTCCGTGCCACTTACAATACGACCTTGTGAGAGAATACGGTCACCATTAACCCTCTCATGGGAGGGAGAACTCTGCTAACCTATCCTAATTCAGCTAATGCCAGACGATTTTATTGAGTTCTTTATACGGATGACATAAACTGCTCTTGGTGTGGATTACTCTTGTCTTCTGTTTTCATTAAAACCAGACGATTTTATACATCTGAGTGGGTCGCATTAGCCTGAGTGTGTTAATTAATGTTTGGGGAAGCCTAATTGAGGTAATTTTTTACATTATTATCCCCCTTAATTATATATATTCAGGTGATCACAGGTACATGTAAATATATTTTGTTACTGTATTGATAATCATTCGAATTTTGAATAATATGTGCAGAGGTATAGCTAGACCTACAATGATCTTTAACTGCTGTTACTTTAAAGCATATTGTTGCCACAGTTAAACTTCATGTTTTTATTTAAATTTTCACTTCGTTTTTCTACCTACAAACGGATTTATATATTGAGGAGAGACTTACTGAACTCTAAGGGTTAGGTACCGGTATATAAAGCTTACATTACCTCCTTCACCGTAGGGGTACTCTCCCAAACTAAACAATAAAAAAATCGTGTGGAGGTGTAGGCTAGAAACAACTAAACGTCATCGTACTGAAGAGGAGAAAGTGACTATATATAAACACTTAGGAAAAAAAAAAAGTTAAGAATTATGATGAAGTTTAATAAAGGCCACGTAAGGCGTTGCATGATCCGCTATAATTAAGCCTATTTTTTCCTCATCCAGTAGGTACATTTAGATATTTTCAAAGTTGCTAATACACGTAAAGACCGTGTCCTTTTGTTTCATTCTCGCTCATGTTAGGCGGTTTTATCGGGCTGAGAGACGTCTGATGCAGATAAAGGTTTAATGGTACTGTAGGTTAAGCTTTTTACCCAGTTGACGTTTTTCATGTTAATAATTCTACCACCAGGCGATTTGATTCTGCGATTTTATACAACTCTGGTACTGAAGGAGTTGATTAAGGCTTTTTCAAAAAGTCTGTCATAAGCGAAATGTTATCGTTCTTTAGTTGCAAGAATATAAAGTACGTCATCGGAGCGAAAGTTTGTGTTGGTCACGTATGCTTCATGTTGCTTTGATTGAACTGTATCGTCATAGTCTAAGCTGATTTTTGAATTTCAGTATCTTCCTTATGCAGATACTTTTTTAGCGTAAAATTTGATCGTCAGAATTTAAAGAAAAGATGTTCCAGGTATATCTGGTGTTGTAGTAGCTTCTATATCTTTACTTTTAACACTCACGTAGTTGTCACAGCTTTGGTGATCAGTACCGTGATACGCCAGACCTTACTGTTATTTTTGAGAAACAGAGTAAGACAGGTACGGTACATGAGACTTCATGCAGTTATGCTATTCATGTCGTGGTCGTGACAGCTGTACTATTTTTTTCCATCTAAGCTAGACAGTTTTATTCTGGTTAGTGCGTCATAGGAACCAGAGTTGGATGTTCCCTTGCCGACCAACTTACACACTGGTACGACGAGCGTCGTCAGATTTTTAAACTTCTTGAATACGCTGGTCTTTATGTTTAGTCGTGCTCCCACCAAACGATTCGGCTTAATTTTAAATTACAGAAATGCTGCCACAGGATTATTCCGTTTGACGTATGCAGAGCCTGTAACCATGAAGGGACTAATGATGGCGGAATCGAACCCCTTTTGTTCGAAGCGCTTCCCCTATATTAAATCATCTAGAGATAATTGGAATAAAACAAAAGGGTGTCTGTTGTGAAAGTGCGACGAAAAACTCGAAAACCTATTATCTTTAGTAAATGAGGTAAACTGTGATTATTGCATAAGACGTTATGGCATTATTTATATCATTCTTGTAAACAGTCTGCCTCGTTCACCGTCTCATATCATGTAGGTGCGTATAAATTTCTCATTCATTTATTGTTATTCATGAAAACTCGAGCGCCTATAAGCAACGAATGTAGAAATGACGTCTATTGCTTTACCTTATTGCGTGTGTGTGTGTGTGTGTGTGTGTGTGTGTGTGTGTGTGTGTGTGTGTGTGTGTGTGTGTGTGTGTGTGTGCCCACCTTTTTTTTTTTTAAATGGTCGTAAACTTTCGAACATCCGTAACCATCATGCATGCAGCAGGTTTGGCATTGAGCTGCATATCCTAATAGCGTTTATTCATTTATATTTATAGTGTTATTAAAGAAATTTTTAATAGGTCCTGTGCAACTAAAAAAACGTAAACTAGGAGGCCAACTTTTCCTGTTATTTTTAGTGTTAATCACGAACGTCCCACCATGTATAATTATCCTAAATACCTTGGAACACTGGTTTACATATCGTTACCCTTCTCGTATAAATATTTTTTCTCGTATTTTATTTTTGTGATGAATGCCGTCAACGCTTTTAACTTCTGCACTGCGTCGTATTTCTGTGATCTTGTCTCCAGACGCTTATATTCGGCTCGGGGGAGGCAGCAGCGAGAACAAGCCAGAAGTGAGTTGGTGGGGCTGATGTTTGGAGGAGTTATAATCTTAAATTGAATAAAATTGCCCGGTAGTAGCAAGAGTAAAATGAAATTGAGGTGGTATGACCGGAAGAGTTATTTCTAATGATTGGAAAAGTTCTTTCAAATCGTGTCAGTGCAGCGAGAATTAAACCAAACCTGAGGGTCGTGTTGAGAGATAATTGTGATGCTTGGAGAGGTTTGATAAAGTCGTCTGGCAAAATGAAGAATAAACAACACATGATGTAGTAGGACCGAAGGTAAATTATGATGACTGGAGAAGTGGAATAAAATCGTGTGGCAGCAGCAAGAGTAAGCCAAAAGTGACGTGGTTTGGATGAAAGGATCAGTTGTGATGATAGGCGACGTTTAATAAAATCGTGTGGCAGCAGCAATAATAAGCCAAAAATGAGGTGGTGTGGGTGAAAGGGTCAGTTGTGGCGATGGGCGAAATTTAATTGACACCCGCCTGGAGTACTGTGTCCCGTCAGCATACTATATTGCCCTTCTGTATTACGGTTTAGCATCACCGCCCTCAGCCAGGCAGCCCCTGTGGGATAGGTTAACGCTAAACTAGGTTAGGGTAAGTGAAAATTCACTCGGTAATATGCCTGGGAAACACACTGAGCATATTTCCGAGAAAATCCTATAGTTAGTTTTAAAATGACGGGGCGAGCGTCGTTCCTGGCTGACTTTCCTGGTGGTGCTCTGAAGAAGGGAAATATGTGTTCCGCCAGGCTTCTTTGAGGGTAATGCAAATTTTTCCCGTGGCGACGACACATGAAATAATTTTTTTTTTTATAGCTATATTTTTGTTTTTGAGGGTTGACTCATTTGGTTACGGTATTTGGTTAGGTTACATTATTCTTGTGACCGTGTTCTCTTTAGCTCATCTAAGTGGTGGGTTGTGTTGTAGAGTTATACGTATTTTATGTTTTTATTAGTTTATCTGTTCATTTGTATATTTTTTGCATTATGGGATTTGGTTTGGATTTTAGTTTGGCGGAGTAATGAGCCATTACCCCTTATGCACAGTTGTCACTGAGTGTCATATTCTCATTGGCTCATCCGGGTGTCGGCATGTTTTGGGAAGTTACATGACTGTTTTTTTTTTTTTTATTCCGATGATTTTATTTAACTTAGGAAGTGTTAGTGAAGGGGTTACTTATGGCTAGATCAAACCTCTTCAATTTGAAAAACCTATCCTTACCTGAACACATTTCTGAGGATAGCAAGAATAACATAAGATCACGTTCTTAGACTGAAGGGTATAAGTGCTATGGCTAACCCCTGCAGCTAGAAAACTCTTCTGAGCAGAATTAATTCGCTTTGAGATTGCAAGAAAAATGTATTTTAAACGGCTCGGGGTGAATACGTTATATATTTTATTTTATTTTTAAAACCAGTTGGTACTGGTAGGTATTTTGTTTAACTATATTTGCATTTTGTCAGCTTAGTTTATTTAGCGAATTTGCATTTGTGTTAAAGCCAGTAAAATGTTCGAAGTGCATTGGAATTTTTTATATATACCTATTGAAATATATTTTGCGAGTTTGCACAATGGTAAAACAATAGTCATTTTTTATTTAATTTTCATGCGACTTCACTGATATGGCGTTGTTTTGATCATTGTCGGGAATTAACCTGTCTCCACTTAGAGAGCATGTTTATGTAAAAGATAAGAGATAAATCCTTTCATTTTTCCGATTTTGACACGGACAGTGACAAAAATTGGATAACCCAAAAATGTTCAGTCATTTGTTAAAAAAAAAAAAAAAATGCATTCTCTTATCGAAGAGACAAGGACATAAAGGATATTTACCAGCATGCAGGATAAATAAGCTTCCATTACAGTTAACACATGCATAACAGGTCTTTTTGCTTTTCCTATGTTTTCACTTATGAGCTCACATAAATTGAAGTGTTTGGTGTGTGCATGAGTGAGTGAATGTGAAGTGTTTGGTGTAAATGAGAGTGAATGTGAAGTGTTTGGTGTTAATGAGTGAGTGAATGTGAAGTGTTTGGTGTGTTATGGTGTTAATGAGTGAGTGAATGTGAAGTGTTTGGTGTGTTAATGAGTGAGTGAATGTGAAGTGTTTTGTGTGTGCATGAATGAATGAATGATAAGTGTTTGGTGTGTTAATGAGTGAGTGAATGTGAAGTGTTGGGCAGGTGCTTGAGTGAATGAATGTGAGGTGTTTGGCAGGTGCTTAAGTGATTGAATGTGAAGTGTTTGGCAGATGCTTGAGTGAATGAATGTGAAGTATTTGGCAGGCGCATGAGTGAATGAATGTGAGGTGTTAGGCAGATGCTTGAGTGAATGAATGTGAAGTGTTTGGTGTGTGCATGAGTGAATGAATGTGAAGTGTTTGGTGTGTTAATGATTGAGTGAATATGCAGTGTTTGGTGTGTGCTTGAGTAAATGAATGTGAAGTGTTTGGAAGGTGCATGAGTGACTGAATGTGGAGTGCTTGGTGTGTGCATGAGTAATTGGTAGTGCATGAGTGATGAATATGAAGTGTTTGGTAGGTGCATGAGTGATGAATATGAAGTGTTTGGTAGGTGCATGAGTGAGTGAAAGTGAAGTGTTTGGTAGGTACGGTACATGAGTGAGAACAAACCTATACATGCTGTAAGAATGAAAACATGTTTACGCGAGCATTCCTAAACACAGAATGTACAATACGATCCAAATTCTCGATCATAGACAGGGTCGCCCATAATGAGAGCGTCCAAGGGAATGGTGGAGCTTGCATAAACCTTTTCATATCCAGGGTCACTCATGGAAACGGACATTCAGATCCTCGGGGGCGGGGGGAGAATGAATGAAAGATAGGAAGAAAAAGAAAAGAGCGTGGGTAAATGTTTAGATCCTAGGTAATAATAAAAAAAAAAGATAAAAACTCATATCTTCGGCGGTACAGAACACGGAGCTTCGATAAACGTTCAAAACCTTGTTGACAAAGGAAACGGAACTCGGATGTACACGTTCAAATCATTGTTGACAAAGAAAACGGAGCTAGGTTGAAAGTTTGATTTCTCTACCAAAGATAGTGAAGGCTGAGTAAACTTTCTTGAACCCTGGTGTTTACGAATATAAGAGCTCGGATAAACGTTTTCGAATTCCGGGTGACAGAAAATTGAACTTGGATAAACGTTTTCGAATGCTGGATGACAAAGGAAACGAAGCTTGCATAAATATAATAAAGACATCAGAACTTGAATAAACGTTTGCGAATCCTCGGTGACAAAGAAAACTGAGATCAAAGGGAGTCGCAATCCGGCCGGTAATACAGATACATATATAAATCAAAGGCCATTTTTTAAAAAGTTAGTCATAGAGCGCTCGTATCAAAGGACGGAGGGTAAAAAAAGAATGTAAAAAGAGAGACAGCGTTGCATTTTAATAAGTTAGCTTGCCTGATTCGCTTTAATGCCTCCCCTGGCTGCTGCATGAATGTTTGTTGGGCGGTCTTTGTCATTCCTTGTGTTCATTACCTCCTACTTTGGTGTTTTCTTCCCCTTTGTTATGTTTTTTCTCTCTGCTGCCTTTCATCCACTTGTCTTTTTCACTTCTCATTCTCATATTATTATTACTTTTTTCATACCCTCTTAGTCATGTTTTATTTGTTTTCTATATTTTCTCTATTGTTTTCACTGTTTATTGTTTCTTATGTGTCCTTTCAGTTCCATGTTCGTTTTTCTCATATATTCTGAATTCCTGTAGTATTTCATCGACGTTGCTTTTGTATGTGGTATTCTGTCATCTCTGGCATTTTTTTCGCCGCTTGTTCCTCTCTTCCTTGTCTCTTATTAATTTCCTTATCTGATTTCACCTCCTTCCTGTTGCCTTCCTGCGCTCTTTCATTGCTTGCTTTCTTTTC